>NC_056737.1:1317677653-1317770153 GCF_019279795.1 Protopterus annectens | reverse complement strand
CACACACACACACACACACACACACACACACACACACACACACACACACACACACACACACACACACACACACACACACACACACACACACACACACACACACACACACACGTGCACGTACATGTTACTCATTCATCTGTCAATGAATTATTATTTTTTGTAGAGTGTAGGTATGAAATAGTGCAACAGTGATAATTCCCACACAGAGCTAAGCATCTCGTATACCCTGAATTTATGCCACCTGAAGACACTGCTGAACCTTACCGTATAGATATCATTTATGAGGCTGTCCTCTGTGGAATGAAAGAATAGTATTTAAAAGGCTCTTATTCAAACAGGGTATGCTTAGACCTGAGCAGCTAAGATTTGTCATTAAGCTACAGAATATGACTTGAATATCATTGCAAGATTCCAGAAACACCCCTGTTATGTGGCTGCAACCAATAAACTATCATGCTGCCTTGATGTCAGTCATTTCTGTGCCTGTGTATACATTCTAATTATATATGTTTGGATTCTGATGTACAGATAATTTGTACCACCTCAATTTTTGGTTTTGCTGTCCACTCTGTGATGCAGCAGTATTGCTAACTTCAATGATCAGATTTTTTTGATATTTGGCTACAGGAAGGTCATTTACAAGCCTGCTCATGGGAGAAGGGAGATCTAATGTACTTGCCAGTGGTCCATTCAAAGCCCCTGCTGGCTTTGTATGCATGTCTTATGCTAAGATTTCTTTTACAGGAAATATATCTTCAGTAATACTTATACATTACATGAGGTCCCTTGACACACTAATGCACTGACTTGTACAGGCCGGCTGTAGCAATTGTAGAGACCAATGCTGATCATTTTATTGGAGCTTCTGAGCTGAACTCCCACCTACTGTCCCAACCCTCCCTCTCGCTGTGGGCTTCCTTAACTTAAGACAATTTCATATTACGTATCAGCAATGTATGCTGCTACTGCTACTCTTACTGTGTATTAGAATAACATGTTTATTTATTAGCTTTTTTTGTCATAAGACATGTTGAAGCAGAAATAAACTACTACATTCCTGGATTACTCTCAGATTCAAGATCTCCTGTAGTTCTACCCCTGTCTGTATAACTCACTCAGGTATACCATAAGGGGCTTGTTTGATGGCCACTGAGACTCTTGGTCTACATGGTGATTCATCATATGACTGCATCCTGGCTTACTAGTAAACATGTCCCCAAACTCTGGTAGTACTGCCCAGATCTCCTGAACCTGGGTAGAAGGTGGCTGCACACGTTCCACTTGACTCTACCCAACACTGCTTCTTTTGTATTTTTTTTCGTTCCTTCTGTCTGCCTCCTTTCCATTCTTCCCCTCATTTAACTCATGCCTTACTCTCATTCACATCCCATGCCAAACAATCATACATACTGTAAATACTTTATTTGTATGTTTTTTCCTCAATAGAGACTTTATACTTTATGATGTTATGACAGTGTATATGTGCTCTTCTTACCAATTTTACTGATCAAATCATGTCCTTTAATGATTATGTTCATTTATCCTACATTTTATCTTACATGAATACATTTATACTTACCTGCTTTTATATTACCACTGTTGTAGTGTTACTTTTTAAAATATTTTGTATCTTTGTTTGTATTTCCACAGTGCTGAGACTAAAAATGATCTAAGTGGATCAGTACTGTGCCTTGGTTGACACATTTTAAATTAACAAATAATAATAATAAAAAATATTCATAAGTTAGATACTCTACACATTGCAGCTTCTTTGTTCATAGGTAAATACTAGGCTACCTGCCCTGAAGGGCAATTTTAAACCTAGCCAATAACCTGAGGTCAGAATCAAACCCTATAGCTTGTCTGTATAAGGTGAGAACCATAAGCATTATGTCAAACCCACCTTTTTTGTGAGGTGCTGCAGAAAACACCCATCATTTTATGCTGCTACGAAGCAGCCCCATTTTGAAACATAAAAGCTGATAAAATTATCTGGATCATCACAGTCCACAGATCCTGCCTTCCATGCCCATTTCCTTGGATGCTGAGAAGTACTGGATAGATGAGTCCATGGGGCTGTGCTTAATATGCAAGAAGACTTGGGGGACAAAAAGAGCAAGTGAGACCATGGGGCTGTGCTTAATATGCAAGAAGACTGGGGGGAAAAAAAGAGCAAGAAAGACTTTCTAACCTCCATTATACATTCTCATCTCATATTACCCATTTTCTTCATTTGTGGGCTTCCAACTATCTCTTGTACTTGTGAATGATTGGAATTCCTTACCAAGTTAATTCTCATACTTTGTTACAGTCAGAATGTTACCACAAAATCACATAAAACTATTTAACTTCCTCTGAATGCTCATCAAAAATAACAGTAATAATCTGAGGCCTCTCCTTAGAAACGGCATTGTTCAGACACCACCCCACTTAATTACCTATTCCGGGAGTTTAATTTCATTTCATTATTAGTTAAACTGGGTAAATGGACTTATACATGCAGTTAATCCAAGCGATATCTCATGTCAGAAGGGCACAGGGATAATTTAGTGCAGTCATTAAGCGTCATACTTTGTCAGGTGGGAGGAAATCAGAATTATTTAAGGAATCCTACATGTTTTTATGGTAATCTGCAAAACCCACCCAATTTGTTCAGATTTTTATAATATACTTCCCTCAAAACTCTTCTCTAATCCAGTCCAGACATTTTCTAGCATTAAGTTTCTGCTTGACCCCTGTTTTGTATGTAACTCTGAAGCTATGATATGCCAGCAGTGCATTTATGATCAGTTTCTGTTACTATTTTACCACTTTCAGCCAAGAGAATCATTTTTTTATCCATGCCTGCCTCTCTCTTAACACACATATACCTCATGTTTCACTTCTGTGGGATTATTTTCCTCCCGTCTGTGACTGCAGCAGGTATTTCTCGGAAATATTGTTGAACAGGTAACATTCTGTCAAGTCTTAGTGATTAGATGTTACTTCACATCGTAATATCTGTTTTTTACGATCATTAGTGTTTCTTTTCATACTGTCTGAAACTGACTATTCCACGGTTATTTTGTAACTGTTATTTATTAGCAACCAGTGATAAACCCTATATCAGCAAGAGAACCAAAGGAAGATAGTACCTATCAGTCTTCAAATTAAACATGGTCTTATTTTCTTCCAAGACAGAAACTTGAGTGGTTCACAAAACTTGATGCTTAGTCCAGCTGGTATTGCAGTGCAAACCCTACTGAGCACTAAGCAACAGCCACTGACTACTATGGGACCGTGAGCAGCAAACGCTGTGAGCCGTACAAGAGGTGTATACTGGGCCAGCCACTAGTGCAACTTGTTCATAGGTTCATAAGTAGGTACGAGGCTATCTGCCCGAAGGCATTTATAAGCCTAGCCAGAATGGGTTGGCTTTCACTGCCCCCTTAGATTACTTCCCTGTGCCTCTGTCCAGCAGTGCCACTGAAGTGATCTCTGGGGTAAACTTTCTGTTTCCCATCCACTCGTCAAGGTTTCTCTTGAAGAGTGTTAGCGAGGAGCTCTGCCTAATGTAGATTGGAATCTTGTTCCAAAGCATGGGAAGTCTCTGGGACAGGAATCTATCCCTTCAGCACATCCTATTTATTGTTGTGGTGAGCTTTAGATCCCTAGAGCATGTGGCTTGAGGGGATATGGTTTTCTTTAGGTGGAGCATGTCCATCAATTCTGGGTTGGACATGGCCTTGTATGTCAGGCAGAGATCACCTCTGAGTAGGCGGTATGCAACCGAGTACAGCTGGAGTTTCTTCAGTCGAGCTGCATAGGGCATCTGTTTGAGGCCAGTGATCCTCTTGGTGAGGTACTTCTGTGGTCTTTCCAGCTGTTGCAGGTGTCTTGTAAGGTACGTCCCAAATGGGGCGTTGTACTCTATGATGGGTCTGATGAGTGATGAGTAGAGGGGCACAATGACCTCTTTTGATCTGGATGTGAACCCTTTTGTGATTAGGTGGGCTACATAGAAGGATTTTCTAACCACTTTGGCAATATGATTATCAAAGGAGAGATTACTATCTACTTGGGTCCCCAGATCCCTTATTACATCTTCTGTATTTAGGGGACTACCACCTATGTGGTAGTTTGTGGGTACTTTGTTTTTTCCAAAGGGGATGACTATGCACTTTTTGGCATTTAGCTTGAGGCCATGATTTTGACACCAGGTATCTGTCTCAGTGAGATCCTTTTGGAGGATGTCTGTATAAGCCAGAGAGTCAATTATAGCCCCTAGTTTGCAGTCGTCTGCGAACTTGGTCAGCCATAGTCCTCCTGTGCTTGCCTGTACCTCTGAGAAGTATATGCTGAACAGGAGGGGTCCTAGGACTGAGCCCTGGGGAATGCCACTTGTATCCGGTTTAGAATTGGACCTAGCTTCCACAACTCTCACCATGTGGGTTCTGTCCATGAGCCAGTTGGCAACCCATCTTGTGACTTAGGGGTTTATGTTCAGGCTGGTGAGCTTGTCTATAATACCAGAATAGGGAATGGTGTCGAAGGCCTTTGTGTGGTCTAGGTAGGCTGTGTGTACCACCTTTCCCTCATCCACTACATTTAGTAGGCATGATCTGCCCTTAACAAAGCTGAACTGGGTAGGGTCCAGTGTTTGGAGGTTCCCAATGTCTCTGTTAATGAGTTCCATGATGATGCGCTCCATAGCCTTGCAGACCAAGCTAGTCAGGCTTGTAACAGGAAATGTCAGTTTTACTGACAAGGTTTCCAACTACCATGGGAGTGGGATTACTCCAGGAAAATGTTCTGCCCTTTGCTGCACGTGCCTGTCAGGCAAATCTCTGGGTCACATGTCATAGCTTAGAGTAGGGCCCCCCTTAGGGAGTGGGTGGGGCTTCCTGAAGGAGCAGGACCCTATTCATCCAAATAGGTCCAATCAGCATAAGGCTGGCCCTGGACTTGCAAGAGCAGCTGTAATTCTAAGTACCAGTGGAGGAAGTTCTTTATATGGCATCACCAGAATAAATGTATTGCTATAAATTAAAGTTATGGATCCACAGTGTGCAACATGTGCAGCCATTCTAAAAAGATGTCCATTTTCTTCAGCAGAGCTTCCTGTATACATGTTTTGGTGCAGCATTAGTATTCGTTGGGAATCCATGTAGTAATACCCACTACACTGCTCAGGTTACAGTACATGCTGCATAATTTACTGTTTGTACAGTACTGTGTGGTCAGTGAGGAAAAGAATCCTGGGCATATGATGTGGAAATTCTTTGTGTATGATTTTTGACTAATGTCCATGAAGCTGCATAGGTAAAGCACACTTGTCAATAGACATAATACATGCATCTGTATTCACAGCAAGCTGTATGCTGCTTCAACTATGTGTAGAGTTATTTCATTCAGTTTTCAATGCTATTTAATATATTATGTGATATATGTAAACACATATTTATATATATATATGAGTTAATACTCATTTTTAACCAGGAATACCCAATGGACACACAGTACCTTTTTAGGGACAACCTGGGAGCAATTCTTGGTTAAGTGACGTACTAAAGGTCTCACAATAGACAAATCAAGGCTGACAGAATCAAACCTTGTACCACAAGAACTACAGCTCACAGCTTTAATTCTCTGTTCCAACTGCCAGAAAAATAATGTTTATTAGACGTCAAGAGACAGACCAGCAGATGGTGGCGGAAGTAATAGCACCAGTGCTGGAGTTGTACTGGTGTGTAATGAAGACATGAGAGAGTTGAATCACAGGCTGTCGACGTATGAATTAATTTCCCTAACTATCCTTATCTATGGTCATCAAGCCTTGCGTTATGACTAAATGGATAAGAGTGCACATACAAGTAAAGAAAATTGTGTTCCTTTATGGGATTTTGGACTTTGCTGAAAAACTCAGCAATTGGAGAGGACCTCAGAATGCAACTGTCCTGTATGTTGAGAGGCTTGAGTTGTGGTGCTTTAGGCACATAATGAAGACACTTTCTGGATACCTTCTCTGAGATATGTTTCGTGCACAATCAACAGATATGATACCATGTATCAGATCAAAGTTTTATTGTAGGGATTATATCTCTCACACCACCATAGCTAGGTTGGGGCAAGGGGGGCAGCTGCCCTAGTGGTAAGCTGTTAGGGGGAACAGCACCAATGAAGAGTTTTCAGCTGGGCATGACTGCAGCAGTAGCTATCATGTAAGAACCCACTTCTGATTGGCTGATATTATGGCTACTTTAATGAATGTGTTTATTTGTTTGTAGTCATCCCCAACTTTGGGTTTTGGGGGTCTCCCTTTAGACAATTGACCTGGGTCCCAGTTAACCTAGCTACAGACCTCATCTCTCAGCTTGTCTGGAAATGTCAGGGTATCATGCCATGTGCTGGACTGTCTCACAGTGAGGTCTGGTCTGTCCTGCTCAGCTTGCTTCTGCTGTAATCCTCACCAGGACATGTAGTTCACAACATGGATGGAAATTCTCAGTACACTGCAGGGATGGCTTGTGGTTCTGGTTGCTTGGCTGCAACTTCCTCAACAAAACCACAGCTCAATTTTTTTATTACTATTATTTACTTTTTTCATTTAAAATAAAACAAATGGTCATCATTCCCATTTTGGAGAATCGACCATCATGCATGCAGCTATGCATATATGAAATTCCACATTATTTAAAAAAAATCTTGTGTTTTTAGTAGGGTGATTTGTAAAACAGCTCTGTGTTAAAAAAGGTCTACCTGCATCTCTGAAGTGGCAGAACTCTGCTTCAGAAGACAGTTGTTGGGCTTTTATTTTACACAGGTAGGTCTGCTCTTATTGGTTGAAAGTGTCATAGATGACTAAGGTATCTGGAAAAAAACGGAAAAAGTGGATAAGGATATGGGTTTATGAGGACAGGAATAATATTTTTATTAGTTAACAGTCATGCATTTATTATTATTATTATTTTAATAAGGGGGAATTACAGATACCAGCCAGGAGTCAGGATTTGTGACTTTAAATAATAAGTAATGTGCAGAAATAATTGGGGAGAGGCAAGACACACTACTGAAAATTAGTATTGTAAATTAATTTGAAAAGTTCAGAGGAGAAGAGAATGTGAATTATCACATATTTTCTGAAGCAAAAGAATTCTATAACTCTAATAGCTGTCATTATTTATTAAGTTATAATCCACCTTTCCTCCCCAAATCATCAGGAGGAAATTAAGAGGAACAGGGCAATTTTTTAGCCAAATCAGAGAAAGTTGAGAGGTAGTGTGTGTGTGGGTGTGTGCTGGGGGTAAAATAAATTATTGTGGTTAATTGCCCATTGTTATTATTTTCATTTTAATACAATCTGATATCTGAGGGGTATGCAGTCAATACATTTGGCATTAATTACTGGGTACAGGGTCTGTTGGTGACTACAAATGACTAGCTTTGCTGTCATTTGTTTAAGTTAAACGGTCACTATTATGGGTTTACAGAATTATTTTACATTTGTGTGATGTTAGCTGGATTATTTTTTTAACAAATCAGACATCTGACATATGCAGTCATAAATACGCCCTAACTGATGGATATGGGAGTTGTCTATGATGAAAATTACTGTGTGTGTGTGTGTGTGTGTGTGTGTGTGTGTGTGTGTGTGTGTGTGTGTGTGTGTGTGTGTGCATGTGTGCATGCGTGTGCGTGTGTGCGCATGTGTGTGTGTGTGTATCTGTGTATGTGCATGCATTTGTGTGCATGTGTGAGTGTGTGTGAATTAGAGTGTATCTGAAAGTAGTAAGTTGGACATAGTTTTTTTCACTTCTATCAGTAGTGTACAACTGATCTTTGGCACAGTGGTGCAGCAAAGTAGTATTGCCATTTTATAGCACTTGGCCCTATAATTAACTTTTTGACTGTGATTCATTCTGTATGGAGCTTGCATGTACAGCACTGGTATGCTTGGACAGAGCAGTGGTGCAGCAGGTTTGCATTGTTCTCCAGTTCAATTCTCAGCTGGGGTGCCTTCTGTGTGGAGTCTGCATGTCCTTGATGCATTTGTGTGGGTTTCCTCTATGTGCTCCAGATTCCTCCCATGTTACAAAGACATGTGTCTGGAGTGTTTCTCCCCCCTGCGTTTGTGTGGGGGTGGTCGGGTTTCCTTCCATGTTGCAAAGACATACGTCTGGAGCATTTCTCCCTGGGTCTCTGCTGAAAATTGGCTTGTTCCAAGTCAGGCGTTTCTCCCCTGTATTTGTGTGGGTTTCCTCCAAGCGCTCTGGTTTCCTCCCATGTCACAAAGACATGCATCTGGAGCATTTCTCCCCGGGCCTCTGCTGAAAATTGGCTTGTTTGAAGTTGGACTTTCCTGGTAAACAAATGTTAAATAAATGAATGTACTCCGTGTTTCTGAGCAGGTTTTATCGAGGTGATGTGGTTTTCTCACCAGACCCTCAGGTGTATAATGTATTCTTGTAGCCATTTGTGCTTTTAATTTAATCAGAATCTAGCACCATAAGGGCACACAAAAGGTAACTATAGTTTTTGGAGGGGGTTTAGAAGCAGAAACTGCTCCCATATACGATTCATATATCCTTACAAGTATTTCTCATCTCACTTTATTGGTAAGTAATATTCTGCTAGGCTTTGAGCTTTAAGCATGAGACAATTTTTTTCCAAGGAAAAATAAGAACAAATTTCTTTCCTTATTAATGATTTTTGCTCAGACCATCATTGGGTGAAAATGTTGTGAAAAAAGTACGAGCATCTTGAACTGTTTGACTTCTGGGTGTCTAGAGGCTAGCTTAATTCAGTTGCTTCCTCCACACTGATTGCAGTGGAGTCCTGGTCAGCTAGATTGCATTAAAACGGGGAAAAAACTAAACATTAAGAAAAACTATTAAAGACAAGAAAGAAGTAATCTAAATGTATGGTATGCCATGGCACCAAAATGAGTGGAAAAGAGGAGAGGAGTACTTTGGAGGTGCAGGTGAGACCTGCATGTAATATGGTATTCTTGAATTCTTTGTCTAGGGCTCAACTTCCCCTAAGGTTGACTTTGCTGACTGCAGTCAGATGTCTGAGGTGTATATAGTCCATTATATGGCTTTAATGAGTGGGTACTGAGGCAGTCAGTGAATTGAAGTAACTGGCCCTATATGTTGTTTGAGCAAGGTAATAGTCATTGACCTATCATAACAGAGCTATACCATTTTCCAGGTAGCCCCACCCATCCAGATGCTTCCTAGAGTTCCCCACTTGATGTCTCCATGTGTTACAGTGTTAGTGTGCATTTAAAATCACATTATTATACAATGTCCACCACAGCTTTTCTGTAAAGAGTAGGTTTCATACCATTCCACAGTCAGAATAATTTTTCATCAGTACAGCAGCCATTATACATGTATTATTTTGAAGAATACTTATTTTGATGTTTTCAAACACCTTACCATGTACTTCTGTGAATAATCTACTTTATTATCTGTTCTGGACTTCAGTTTTGACTGGACTGCATTTATTAACCATATAAAAAAATGTAGCATTGTATTTTGTAAACTAGGTTGAGTCCACTGAGTTTGTGGTCCTTCTTCAGGGAGAGATGGGGGGTTGCGTTCTAGTAGGTAGATTAAGCTTGCCAAGACACAGGAGAAACTTCAACATTCTTAAGCATCCCATGGTGGAGGAAGGATGGATCAGTACAACGTGCATGGAATGGGTAAGCAGGGTTCTCATTCCAGAATGTCTAGCAGTAATATTTCTTTTGTAGGTATGTGCATACCTCTTAACCTCTTAGAGCAAAAAATCTGGACAAAGAGAATTCTTGGTAGAATGATGGTGTGGGTGGAAATAAGGAAGCCCACAGTGGGGGGCATAGAACAGGTGATCTGACCTTCAAAGTTGCAGGCATTTGAGTCTGGAAGGCTGCCAGTCACTTGATAATTTGCTACGAAGAGGATTCTGAGAGGACAAGAACAGAGCAGAGAATACATACTGGTAGGATAAGTGATTCCACTCATGAGCAAGGGGCAGATGGGAGGATGGGCACTGGGAGGGTAATAAGGATTCTGAGAGAAGAAGAACAGAGGACAGAATACATACTAGTAGAAGTGATTCCACTCATGAGCAAGGGGCAGATGGCGGGATAGTTATTGGAAGGGTAATGTATCATATGATGGGGGGTTGGGCATGGAGTTGATAACACTGCTGTGAAGAAAGAGAAATGTAAGAAGGGTATAGTTAAGTCTACTGAATTTTGGAAGATTGTCCCTTAAGAATTAATGGTGATGTCTTGTCTGTATTTTATAGGTCAACATCGATTATAACTGTAGGCTACGTGTAAACATTTCCAAAGTTTGTTTATGGGGAACGTACATAGAAATATTATAAAATATTGTGCAAAATGTATGTTTATTATTGGAAAATGTTACTGTAAGTCAACTGTGTCATTAATGAAAAATAAAGTAAAACCAACATTTTATGTATCAGATGATTACTTGTAAATAATGTAAATATGTCTTTTCTTTTTGTATGTTTACTTTGATTTGTTTGATTATTTATATAAATAAAATTGGTTTGAAAAAAAGTTCATACAGATGTAATGTACAGTGCATGTGAGGATGTCTTTTAGTTTAGTTCATGGTGGATTTAGAGTTAGCTGTAACTAAAGCATAAAGCCATGTGTGATTGATACTGTTAGGAACAAAAAGTGTTTTCTTTCTTACTGTTCTGATGCTTTGAGGATTGCATGATAGGATTCCAAATGGAAGACCTAGAAACAATTAATGTTTAGATAAGTGAGCAAAACGTATGGCAAAAAAGGAAGGCTTATGGGTGAGTTTTGGACACATTCATTTTGTTTATGACATTAACATAGAAGGTGCTGATGGTATCTAGTACACATGCTGATATAAGTCATAGCAAAAAATAAAATAAATGCAGAGGCTTATTTCATCGCAGACTATGTAGAAAAACAGTGTGGATAAGAACAGAAGTACAGAAACATTCCTGGCTTTTCAGCAGTGGTGTTCATGAGATGATTTTGAAACTCTGAAATCTTGAACTTTTAAGAGACCACTTAATCAAAACTGTGCAGAACATAACTAAATCTTAAAGAAGGCCATATCTCCTTTCTTCAAGAGGGCTGTGCTAGTCAACCCTGGGGTAAATTTGTGGATATCCTTCCATTCATCTAGTGCATATTTAAAGGAAGACAGTCCCTGGGATTCATAAAGCTTGCACCAGGTGCAGGCATAGTGTCAGTGTTCTAACACCAAATATGGCTGCCGAGCGATCCAGGTACGAGCTGTTCCCATGTGCACTACCTGTGTACGCTACGCCAGCACAACTCCCGGGTCCTGTATGCTAATTACCACATGTGCAGCAGTGTAACATGCAAATGAAGGTATGTAACAATCCAGGAAGTAGTGCAGGCATAGTGTAAGCATGCAGAAATGTAAACCGTAGAAAACGGTTTACATTTTTGCAAAAATAAAATCGGAGCCATGACAGCCGACCAAACACATGTATTAAATTGTTAATATATGCCAATGGCTAAATATATAGCAATTGGCATAAAAAAACATGTACAAAATATAAAATTAACATTTAATATATATAGTCACACTATTGCGATGTTGAAGCGCAGGGAAGGGGCGTGCAAAGGGGATTGCAAGGAAAATATAAAAATATAGAATAAAACTACAATGTAACACATATCATGATTTCTCCATAATAGTCAATGGCAGGCATGCTATATCATACTATGGCGCAAGGATTGCTAAGGGGCTGTGACAGTGCTATGCGCAGTAGCTAGGAATTAGTAGGCAATGCCATACAAATGAGAGGAGTAATAGTGAATCACAGATTCCCCGCTGGTGTAAGGATGCACCTCACAGTGTAGCTTTATAACACCGAGGCGTGCCCTTGAGATAAAGATGACATCAAGAGAGGGGTGTGTCGCCATTGCTGTAAGCACATTAGAGCATTGCTAAACCGGCTTGCCCCTAATTAGGCAAAGCTGCAGGATAGGGGTGTGTTGAACTGGCCATAGCTTTGCTTAGCTGAGAGTACACAAGGTAACCGAGTATGCATGTGAA
The DNA here is from genome assembly GCF_019279795.1 of Protopterus annectens. Lineage (NCBI taxonomy): Eukaryota > Metazoa > Chordata > Ceratodontiformes > Protopteridae > Protopterus > Protopterus annectens. Next base: position 1,317,758,088 of record NC_056737.1, on the reverse strand, counting down.
CGGAGATGAAAACGTGTGTAAACCTGGTAAACAGGTTTGAGCGGTGCACACTGCAGCTGAAACAGGAAGAATATAGGAAAGAAATAAGGAAATGCTGCAGCAGGGAAAGTGGAGTACAAATGACTAATTAAGACCTAGGAGCCTACAGTGGGCCATTGACAACAGCTAACAAGGCTGCAAGCAGCTACCTGCAGAACAGGAAAGGGGAGGGGCTGTACTGCAAAGAAAACAGTAAAATGTCAAAGCACAACAAAGGCGATTTACAGTATATCAGCTACAAGACACATTTTGCCACTACTGGGTAGTGAAAGTACAAAACAAGAAAGACGGCAGGTGGATGCATACCTGATAATGGGAGAGGACCCAGGTTTAAAAATGAATTAAAGGGCAACAGATTAATCAAGGCAGGCAAGCATAACTCCACAGTAAAGGCCCCACACTTGCAGTACTCATTGTAAAACCCATAATTAAGACACTCTGCAGCTGGAATAGCTCATACACACCCAATGACATCAGCATCATCCATAGCACAATAGTATAAAGTGTGAAAGTACCTCACACACATTTGTGTATTCCCATACACTCTGCACCAGTGCTGTATAAATATGAGGAACTTTTAGTATGTACATGTTAGGGGCTGCCATAGCTTTGATCCACCAGCATGTGTTGGAGACTGAAGGTGGTGCGGAGGATGATGCACACGACCACCTCAGGCACCAGAGGAGGAGGAGAGTGTTCAGACCCAGGGTAACCTACTAGGGGCTACATGATCTAGAGATAGTAGAACGTTACAGGGTGGACAGGGACATCCTACAGCAACTTGTGGAGCTGTGCAGGCCACGCCTCAGAGCCAGAATAAACAGAGGGGAACCCATTCCAGTGGATACAAAGGTATGTGTAAGCCTGAGAATACTAGCTACAGGTACCTTTCAAAGACCAACTGGGGATATCATGGGGATCTCACAGGCATCAGCATCCAGGGTACTACACCAGTTCCTGGATGCCATGTTACCACATACCAATGAGCACACCACTGTGTGGCAGAATACCCGGAGGTACTGGGTGCAATAGACTGCATGCACATACACATCAAGTCACCACCTGGTGAGCAGGGTAGGCGCTACATAAACCACAAGGGATACCCCTCCATCAACTACCAGGTCATGTGCAATGCCTAGGGCATTATCATGGATGTGTGTGCTGGCAGCTCTGGAAGCTATCATGACTCCCACATCTGGCATGCCTCACAGCTGTATCAGTTATTTGCCAGGGGGGACATCCCAAATGGACACCTGGTGGGGGATGCTGGCTATGCACTGGAACCGTGGAAGATGACTCCCATCAGAAATGCACACAGACCCATGCAGGAATGCCATAATGAGGCACACACACAAACCAGAATCATCATAGATCATGTGTTTGGGATGCTGAATTCATGGTTCCATTGCTTGGTCATATCTGGTGGAGCCTTGCAGTATTCTCCAGGCACGTGTGCCCACATCTTCATAGTATGTGCCATGCTACACAAAATGATCCTGCGGAAACAGCTGCAGCAGGGACAGAATAGTGAAGGCCTTCACAGCCCCCCACCATTGCCAAGGGCCCCACAGGCACAGAGGTACTCAAACCATTAACTCACTGAGCCAGTCCCAGAAGGCAGATAGAGGTGTGCCCAGTATGCTCATGCCTTGGCAAGGAGGGAACTTATAGCACACACACTGACAGTGTAGAACCTAGGGACTGACACCTTTCTCCACCTGCACACACAGAAAAAATGGATGGCACAAACACAAGACTACCTGTAAATTGTCATGTATAGGCAGTCTACTGTGTGCATCCAACATAGGCAGCCCTCAGCTATTGCACACACAACTGCCATTGGCACAAGGTAAGTCAATACCTGAACAGTAAATTAAGCTATCAGCATGTGCTGATACTGTATGTATAGGTTCATAGGTAGGTACTTGGCCAACTGCCAGAAGCAATTCATAAGCCTATCCAAAATGTGTAAGCTTTTGCCACCCCATTGATTCATTAACTGTCCCTCTGTGGAGCAGAGCCAATGGCGGGATCCCTGGGGTGCATCTACTGTTCCCCATCTACTCTTCAAGGTTTTTCTTGCAGAGTGTTAGTCAGGGGTTCTGTATAATGTAGTTAGGGATGTTCTTCCAAAGTATGGGGAGTGTCTGTGATGGGAATCCGTCCCTCCAGCATCTTCCAGTTATTGTTGTGGCAAGGTTCAGCTCATTACAGTGTGTGGCTCACTGTATCATGGATTCCCATAGGTGGAGCATATCCATTAAGCCTGAGTTCAACATGGCTGTGTTGGCCAGCAGAGATCATCTCTGGGTAAATGAGATGCCACTGAGTAAAGCAGGAGTTTATTCAGTCTGACTGCATAGGACATATGATTGAGGCCAGTAATCCCCTTGGTGAGGTACATTCGTGGACCTTCCAGCTGTTGGAAGTGTCTTCTGAGGTACATCCCAAAAAGGGTATTATACCCTATGATGGGACTGATGAGTTGTGAGTAAAGGGGCACTATAACTCCAGTATGTCTAGATGGGAACCCTTTAGTAATCAGATAGCCTACATAGAAGGATGTCCTAACTACTTTGGAGATATGATTGTCAAAGGGGAGATCACTATTTACCTTAGTCCCCAGATACCCCATTACCTCGTCCATATTAAAGTGGCTGCCACTTATGTGTTAACATGTGGGTGCTTAATATTCCACAATGGAATGACCATGCAGTTAGTGGCACTTGGCTGGAGGCCATGATGTTGACACCCTGTGTCGGTCTCTGTGAGGTGCCTTGAGGGATGTCTATGTCAGCTGGACTATCAATCATGGCTCCCAGTTCGCAGTCATTGCCAAACATGGTCTGCCGTAGTCCACCTGTGTTTGCCTGTGCCTTTGAGAAGTATATGCAAAACAGTAGGGCTCCCAGGACTGAGTCCTGTGGGACACCAGTTGTGACTGGTCAAGAGTTGGACCTGGAAACTGCTAGTCGTACCATGTGGGTTCTGTGTGTAAGCCCGTTGGCAACCCAACCTGTGATGTATGGGTGTATGTACAGGCTGGTGTGTTTATCAAATAATACCTGAATGGGGCATGGTGTCAAAAGCCTTTGCAAGGTCCAGGTAGTATGTGTGAACCATCTCTTCCATCATCTAACGTCTTGGTGACTGTATGTAAGATGTCAAACAGGTTCAGTAGGCATGAACTGCACTCAACCAAGCTGACCTGGGTTGGGTCACATGTTTGGAGGTTACCAATGTCTTTGTAAATTAGTGCCTTGAGGATGCGATCCATACCATTGCAGACCAGGATAGTCAGGCTTATGGGGTGGTAGTTACCTTTGTCAGTTGTGATTCCACCTTGATGGAGTGGAATAACCATTGCCATGCACCATTGTATGGGCATGCAGCCTGTGGAGAGGCTGAGGTTGAAAAGCTTAATTAGTTGGGGGTCAGGTTGTCTTGTACAGTTTGCAAGATGCAGTCAGGGACAACATCTGCCTCCATTGATGCTGCGTTCTGCTGTTAGAGAGGGCCATTTCCACTTGTGTGTCTTTGATGTATGGGATACTGTACCTTTCTGGTAGTGTTGTGGACTCTTTAGGGGCTGAAGTATGCACTGAATGTATCTGCAAGGATGTTGGCGATATCAGTAAGGTCAGCATATTTTGTGCTATATTTCACCAGTACAGTGCAAATCTGTGTGTCACCACTTAGATCCTTGACATAGCCAAAGAAGGCTTTGTGGTTATCTTTCAAATCCTTGCGTATTTTCCTGCTGATGTTAGCCTTGGATGATGTCATGAGGGACCTACGTATCATACTAATAGTGGCCACGGATGTCTGCCCTTCATGGGATTTGCTGTTTGTCTGGAACACTGTCCTACATCTGTAGTATAGCCTGTTTATTGCAGGGGCCCACCAGACTGGAGTCCTTGTCTAGGAGGAGTGAGTCTTGGTTTACCAGTGATGGCATCCATACATCCGTGTAGGTGCTTATAGATTGCATTTGTAAATCTGTCTGTATCTTGAGCAGTGTTTCCCCTTAGCGTGGGGGCTGCAAAACCCCCCACCCCTGTCACCTGTCACCTGTCACTAGTAGTATAAATTTAGCTGTAGGAAAGGTATACACTGTGGTTTCCGTGGGTGGGGGAGATGTTTGGGTGTGGAAACAGTGAATAGTTCATGGTCAGATCCAACCAGTGACCAGTTAACTTCTGCTGTGGTGCATCTGTTGCCCATGTTAGTGATGACCACTTCTAGTATTTTTCCACCCCTCATTAGGGAGGTTACCACCTGATACAAGGCATATGAGGTGATAAACACCAGGAGGCACTGGGCCTGGACGTGAGTACTTGAGTAAGTTTCCCAGTTAATGGTAGGGTAGTTGACATTGACCAATGCCAGGGTGTGCGTTAGGACTGTCATGTTCTCCACTGTCTCCAGATAGGTGGGGTGGTGGTCCTGGGTCATGGAGGGTGACCTGTAGCAGGCCACAGTTTACATTGCAGTTGTGGCTGATGTTAGCTGCACATGGATGATCTCAGAGGTATCATGCTGCCCCACTAACCTGGAGGTGTAGGTATCCCTGATGAATATGGATAGACCCCCTCCATGTCTGTGTCAGTCCATGTTCTGTGGCTGAAATGTGTGGTATGGGTTGTAGTCTGGTAGTGCTGGTGTGCTCTCAGGAGCCTTAAGACAGGTCTCAGTTACTGCACAGATGTTGACGTTGTCCATCCTGAGGAGTGCTGTGAGTGCATGCATGTTGTGATCACAATCCCTGGTCTTCAGTAGCATAACCCTCATTGATTCTGCTAATGTGCTGTATACAGAGATGTTATTCACCTTTGCCACTCTCCTAAAAAAGGCACCATGGAGGCGCCAATAGCCTTGGCCAGTATTCCAAAGCCTAAGGCTGTCATATAAGCCGGTATGGTATTGTTGCATGCATGTTTCCTATCTGTGCATTTCATCTCTCCTGTAGGTAACCTACTGGTAAGCAATAGAAAGCCTTAAACTTATACAAGTCTTCTAGCTTCCAAGATAGGCTTATGGAGTGACTAAGTATCAGTGTTCTGTATGTTCTTGCTGTACTTAACTGTTTCCTGACTACATGGTGATTTATCACTATATATTGTGATCTGAAAGTTTGTTTATTCACATATTATGGCTGTAATGGCCTGCACTTTAGAGGTTCACAGATAGCCTACTACCTATCTGCCCAAGGGCAATTAGAAGCATAGCTATAGTGTGTTGGCTTTCTCCACACCACTGATGAAGTAATTGATCCTCTGTCAAGCATAGCCAATGAAGCAATTCCAGGCAGAGTTGCTGGAAGATGTTGAAGACTGGGGTGGTGGAGGGAGATAGGGGCACTTAATGATTTAAAGAGGGCAGGTTAATGTGACAATTCAACACCAATTAATTTCCCCAACATGTCTCGCAGCTATCAAACTAGATGGGCTCCCCCACCCCCTGGCTGTGTGGTTCTGGGACACATGATCCTAGGGTTGTATATTCTGTTACCCATTCACACAACAAGGTTTCCCTTGAAGTGTGTCTGTGAGGGGCTATGCCTAATGTAGTTAGGAATGTAATGTATTATCTCATGTTACATTTGTTATATGTTGTTATTTCAAGAGTAAGTGAAGCTCAGTGGGTTTGGGGGCCTCCACTCTTTGCTTAGCCTAGCTTACAGATAGACATCATCTAAATAGGAGGTAGGCGGAAGCAACATTAATGTCAATAGTGTAATGGTTACAGCATCTGCATAGTATCTGTGCAGTCGCGGTCCCAATCCCAATAAAGTCAGGGATGTTTATCATGTTAAAAAGTATACCTTAACCAGAGCTTGCATATATAGGTAGTAATTGTCTGTATAATAAACATTCGAAACACCCATATAAACCCATGTGTGCTGGAGAGTAAAGTCAACAGAGAATGTAATGTTATGTCAGCACATAGTGAGATGTTACTTCACTGAAATGTATATATCCTGAGTAGGTAGCGGATGTGGCCATGTTTGCGCACACAGGTTATACGTTACAAAGTTTATTTAACTGTGTTTAACCGCTGCTATAATGTCACACAAATACTTTTAAACATGCTTACAACTGGTTAAATGAGCCTTATTTTGGAGTAAAAAACATTTTTAAAGCATTGCGGTGTTGAACCCTGGACCATGCACACTATAGTCATGGGACTTACCATTAAGCCATCTGAGGTGTATACATGTTTCACAGTCTTTAGACTACACCTTATACCATATGCATTCCACTGTAATTACCACAAATGGGACAGTCATTTTGTGTACATATATACAGTACATTGTAATGTACTGTAGTTTGTGAACCAACATATACAAGTCTACATATGTATTACTGTTACAAATTAATATGAAATATATATATATATATATATATATATATATATATATATATGTATACGTCAGTGATGTCTGCACATAGATATAAATATAAAGATATCTATGTATCTATATATATATATATATATATGTATATATATATATATATATATATATATATATATATATATGTATATATATATATATATATATATATATATATATATATATATATATACAGTTACATCGATAGCCATATATATAAACATCTATGAACACACTTCGTGACACAGAAGAATCCAAAGGCACTGAAGTGTACACAAAACACATGCAGCTCTGGTATTTATAACTATTAATATTAACCTAATTCACCATAGAAGGTATGGTTGTTGTGTATGTGGAGATTGTGGTGGGGGAGGAATGATGGGTAATGAAATCATGCATCAAGGAGAGCCTGGGTCGGATGTTCAGTAAGTGAACTGGAGGGGTATACATGGAGTATGGGGACAATATAAAAAGGACACAAAACAAGAATCTTTCTCATTCATAATACACCCTGTCATGTCACATTGCAACACCTAATTTCACAAACATATGAACGTTAACATGTATCAGACATATGTACACCAACTGACAGTCGCATTTGTTTTCAGTAGTGAGGAATGCCTGTAGTAAAATGTATATTCTAAACACCATAACATTTGTACATATCTCAGATGCCTTGGTGGTAAAGTCAGTGACTGTGGTGTTCATGGTCCTGGGTTCAAGGGTTGTTAAGTTATTTTGAAGGCAAGAATAAGGGCTGTTGGATGCAGGTGGATTAAAGCACATTTAAGCAGTTATAAGCAGGTTTCCATGGGTTTGCGTGATGGTAAGCAGCGCTTAAACATGGTAAACCGAGAAGTGCTTTACAGGTTTAACCTTTGCTGCTTAACGTGGCGCAGACCACGGGCAAACCTGCTTACAACCGCTTAAATGTGCATTATTCACACTTTCCCTACCAGTGCCTACTCTGAGAGGTAAAATGACACCTTCCAGGATTAGAACCTGCAACCATGTACTCCATCCTCAGAGCAACCTACCATTACACTACCTGAGATGTACCTATCCCAGATGTGTATGCAGACAGGTTAAAACAAAAAAGGGAGGAATGTGTTGAAATAGGACAACCCGCCATGTACCCAATGAAAGGTGCATGCTCATATTTATATATATATATATATATATATATATATATATATATAAATATATATATATATATAAAGATATATATATATATATATATATATATATATATATATATATATATATATATATGTATATATATATATGTATATATATATCTATATTTCTATATATATTATATATATATATATATATATATATATATATATATATATATATAGAGAGAGAGAGAGAGAAAGGTACATAGAGACATGTCGATATATACAGATCTACATATATATGTAGATGTATAGATAGGTTAAAAACATCTACACATCTATGGTGGTACAGATAAACGTATGCAATAATATATATATATATACATACATGTCAGAAACACTGTATGGACTCACATATGTCAATCCCTAACATGGAGAACATATCTCTGCAGTGGCTGAGACATGTTTCAACGCTCTGGAGATCACACCTGCATGACCATGTTATAACACATACCTCACCTCTTGCCCATTATGCTTTATTGGAACACATGGGCCGCAGGTGTGTCCATATTCCTGAAGGATATGTACACCCCCATGCTAATTGCACTTGCATAACATCAGATGCATTATGCTGAGCAACTACCTATGTGCCAAAGTGGAATTCAAATTGCACCTTGCGACAGATCACACACCATGCCGCTGATTTCTCAACTGTCATAATGTGCTGTAATGGGGAAGATTAGGTTTGAGACAGAAAACCATAATAATGGCAACTCTCAACTATTCCATTATGAACTGGGAAGACTCCTCATTTACCAACACCTGCGCTCAATGCATGTTGCATTCCATCAACCCCTATGACCTAGATCACAATAGTCACACAAACAGGGCTAACAGTATGCTACACATAGTCAGTCTCCAAAGCCAATGTTATGCTTCCTAAGAGCAAAGTGGTGACTGTCATGGCACCCATGCAGATGGACAATGCATGTGCAAATGCCGAATCCTATACAAATGAACCTTAAGCAGTCACATTCAAGCAGTGATTGTGCCAACAGGTGGTACCATGCTTTAAACTGTACCACAAAAGGTAGTAACTGTTGCAAGAGTGAACACACATGAGTGTAGATGATCCCTGGTCAGCCTCAGTAACATGCAGATACACCATATAAAACCACACAAAGCTACTGTGAAACTAATCAGCCACATATTATGAGGCCAACCACAGAGCATTCTATAATGGTGTCATTAATCATAATGGCAACGACAAGACCTGCCGTGCACTATGGCATGGGAAGTACTGCACCTACAGAAATAGCACCTGTTCATCCAGATAGGGTCTTGGAGAACCTAAACCCACTCCCCCCCCCAACAGGTACACATAGTTATATATCCATGTACACTACAGAGCCCCTGTAATAACAACTATGCAGGTACAAGCTGCACTCTCTAAAGCCATACATACAGCTTTCATGGGACCTGTCAGCATCCCAGGGTGTATCCTACACAAATGTAAAAGCAATCAGCTCTCCACATACACATCATGTTCAATCATAGCTCCATGTCAGGAGGGTGGCCTAATGGTTAAGATGTCTGCCTTACAAACACAAGGTGCAGGGTTTGAGTCTTACAAGGGATAATTGGCTAGGTGTAAAATGGCTCGCAAGGGCAGTTAGCTTAGTACTAATCTATGAATCTATGAATCTATGAATGGTGCACAGCAACAGTTAACACACCCCATAAAGGGGGAGACACCATTGATAATGGGAAATAGTGCACTACTACCCTGCTGAGTCTGGTCTGTAAGGCCATGAACTGTGATCAGCATATTTGATGTACTCAGTACAGATGCAGATGACAGTAAGGTTGATTCACATAGCATATCATGACCTTGCCAAGTCTTAGGACACCATCACCCATACTGTGTTCCAGTTACACACAGTAAACTAGGTGTATATTCCTATGTCACAGGAGTGGTTGGCAACTGGACTGCTGGCAAAACCAGCACTACAGAAGGTGTCTGACTAATACATGCACATCAAACCAGTGCCAGCCACAGTAATACAGGGTTCATTCCTGGTACTCCCCCTCTTTGTTATCTATACCACACAGACTAACACAGAAGGCATCTGCCTATTGATGTTTGCAAATGACTATGAACTAAGAGCAATAGTTGACACAATTTGTGCTGTGTTCAACATACAGAAGGGCCTTTGTGTGTCAGATGTGTGGTGTGTGACATATGGCAACAATCTGAAAGTTAGTATTGCATTGGCATCCCCATGTTAAAAACCCTGTACCCATGAACTACCACCTAGGCAGCGGTCAATTTAATGGCAACTGTGTGTGTATGGGATACAGCTAGACAGTAGTCTTTCCTTTGATATTTACTTCACCACACCAGTCAGGTAGTCATATGTGGCACCCCTAATCATGACAGGGTGCCATCCATGAATATAGAGATAATTGTTCAGCCATACTCAACACTCATGCGACCCATAATAGATCACATATTTCCTTTAAGGGTTATTGCCCATGTGTAGATGGCCTACACTGCCCTTCCCAATCCTTAGCTCCACTATGTAGCATGCAGCCTACCCTGAATAAAGCCATGTCCAACCCAGAGATGTTGGACATGCTACACTTAACACATCCTGATCCCAAATAAACACATACTTCATGGACATCCACATTTCTAGTACAATGATCACAACATGCCTGACATATCTCTGTCCCATACACTTTAGATACTCTTGCCATACTATGCATCCCTGTCCAGTGAAGCTGCACATTGCCCCTCTCTGTGACATGGTGTGATGACCGCATGCCAAATATATCAGTAACCCTGTGGATCAGTTCTGTGGCACTGCTTGAACTGACCACTGAAACTTATCTGTCTGTTACCCACAGCTAGGTAACCTGTCTGCCTAGGCTCATAAATGGCCCAGGGCATATAGCCTACTAGTTTACTATGACCATACATGCTATAGTTGATATCCAACCCTGCAAATACCATCAGGCTAGCTATTGTCCCATGTGTTTCACATGTGCAACACAGGCAATACATGGCAGGATGCTACACAGCTGTACAGTGCCATGTAGATGTATATGGCAAAACACATACATGTAAAACATTCTGTGAGCAAGTCTGCAGGATCACAGGTCATGTCCCTAAAGGTTATGTATGACTATATATGTGACATATACACAGCATTAAGGTCAATTGCATTAATGTGAACACATCCAGGCATGTGCTGATAGGTAAAGACACCAGTCCAGGCAAACAGACATACACACATCAAGACAACATCCACATAGAGTATGAGCAATGTCATCACATGACACACACATATATGGTGATAACATCAGATCACCAGTAAGTGTCAAATGTGTATGACTTAAACATGTCAGTGGTGTTAGTGTTATGTAGATTTGCAAAGACTTATTTGTAATCTTAATAAATGTGATACACATGTATGTTCAGCTGTACTTCTGTACTTCTCTGTGAGTTACTGTGACCTGTCTCCATCATTATGTCTTCCAGGTATGCCATGTAGCAGGCTGCCAGCATACACCCACTCGGAGGATGAGGTCCTCATCCCATACCTCCTCGACAACCATTCAACACTCTTCAGCCATGTGCCACAGGATGCACAGCAGTGGGATGTCCTGTGGGAGGAACTCCGCAGGAGGGTAAATGATGTTGGCAGTCACACTCGCACCTATCAGCAGGTGCGCCGACACTGCACCAACCTCATAAGATGGGTGAAACAGCGTGCTAATGCAATCGCCAGGGAACAAGGTGCAACAGGTGGGGGGGGGCCTCTCACCTAGCCCCCACTCACACGTACCGAGGAGCTGCTGGCCAACCTGGGGACACCTGCAGACCTCCATCTACAAGCTTTAGCTGGTATTGTGGAGGTGGGTGTCTCTCAACCACCGAGCCTGGAGTTGCCTGGTAAGTCACTACTGCACATATAACATAACTATATTTCACATAGTTACATGTGTTACTGTACAATATGTAATATAACATCATATGCAAGGCATGTATATACACATGCCAAATACTATAGTCTACTACTCTATGTAGGCACAGATGTGCATGCTCCATAGTATAGTGTATTGTACTGGCTTATGTGCTAACATGGGCATTGCACCCTGTAGCTATCACACAGGTATGTATAATGATTTTACTGCTGTGACACTCCTGTTTAGGTACCTCTGGCATTTTGCAGTGACAGCAGCCTGTGTCAGGTGAGATTGTTATTATTTACTAGGCTTGATAATGCACAGATCATATTAATTGCATGCTATCTGCCATAACACACGTACACATAATGTATGGTGGTCCTGTTAATAGACACTACTCAGACCTGCAATGTATCACAGTGGTTACCCATGTGAAACAATTGAAGACTATAATTAACACCTACACTAAACCTTCCAAACTGTCATTGCCAGATGTGTGGACAACTGTGAATACAATGGTGGAGGTGTGTTTCACTGTAGGGACAGGTACTACATATCAGCATTACACATGTTAGGAATGCAAACAGTACTGTACAGAGAGCATATGTGTGCACACACTCTAAATGTGTTTGAGCTGGAGTATGACCGGCCCATAGGATACACCCTTGTGGAATATACCCTTGCTATGAATGTCACACAATGTCATGTGCTATCTGACATGTCCATGACATGTAGTGGGATGACTGCACCACTGCTCAATTATCCTGCAAAACATGATATCTCACATTCCATACATACCACCCTTTGTTTGCATAACCCTGTCCTCAGTGGAGCATATAACATCTATTGGTGTATGTCATATGGGATAACACAGGCATGTGAAATAGATGGCCATCACAACCATTGGACAGAACATGTATGCACATGGCCATGGAGGATGGCCAGAGATATGAAGCAACACACACAGTAGAAGTGATGTATATGTGTGTACACCCTGTTGTACATTGGCTCGACACAATACAGCTATGGTCTTTGTGTAATGGTGATATTGCAGATGTGAAACACTAAACATCATACAGGTCTGTGCACAGCTTGTGTAGGCATAACATGAAACCACCACATAACATGTCTTGAACATCTTGAGTTTGTCACGAAATGAAAGCATTCACCTATACAGTATCCAAATACATACATGTGTTGCACAACATACACATACAACCACATCAGGCAACAGATACAGTACAGTCACCTTGCTGGTGTCAGACATCACTGTCATGCCTCCTCCTCATGTGTGTGAGGTATACAGATGGCATGTAGGACATAGAGTACTGCTAAGTTAGCCATGTGTAGGCATAGTTGCCAGGCATCAGTGATATGGTTGCAGATGTGCAGGGGTGTCATCCATATACACTTCTGTGACCTGTGTCACACATTCCACATTAGGGTTTAGTGTGTATACACCTCAGTGACATGGGTCACATTCCACATTAGATATGTATTGTATGTGAACACAGTCATGGCTATGAGCTGTGTCAGTAACTCACACTGTATAGCAATAGTGAAGCTACATGATGCCCTGCAATGGCTATGCACATCAGCTCAATGTGCAGTATGTCACTGCATATTTGTAGGGCGGACAGACAACATTCCTTCAGCTGAAGGCCCATGTTAGTATAACATGTCCCTGCATTGGGACACCATTACTGTACTGTAGATTGGAAAGGACACCATTGTGTTACACATGTATGTATGTATGTCATTCAACACATCAGCAGAAGACATGCCATACTACATGTGATTGGCAAGGTCATACGCCACACATCAGGCAGGTGTACTGTAAACTTGTGCTGGTCTGTGGCATCATTGCAAAGTAGGGACAGCCATGTCAAACATTTGTGTACAACCACATGCACAATGTTTGTAGACTCAGCTCAGGGTAGGGGGAATAATGTTGAACAGACATGCACTGCTTTGGAGGAGATATGCAAGCTAGGGCTCAGGCAAACATAGTATTCAGTCGACCTACCCTTCTGCTCATGTCCTCACACATAGGGGCAGTGGCCAACACAAAGCATCAGTGGCAGATGTACAAAGGTCAGTGATGGTCTGTTAACATGTGGTGTATGTTGCACATAACATGGCAGTGTGGTGCAACAGTGCATAGTGCATGCATTGTGTTGCAGGTATGGGGCATAAACTACTAACACAAATGGTGCAATACAGGTATGTATGCTAACCACCACTATAATTGGGTAAGGTGCATGCCATCTGCTATAACACATGCATGCTGTTGTGTGCAACTTAGCGATGTACGATAACTACCACTATAATTGTCTAAGCTGAATGCCATCTGCCATATCACCTGCATGTTGCATGCCATTGGATGCCATAGCATGTGTTTATGTGTGTCTGTGTGTGTGTCAGTGTGTGTGTCTGTCTGTGTGTGTGTCTGTGTGTCTGTCTGTGTGTGTCTGTGTGGTATAACTTGTAATGTACAGTTCTTGTCTTCCCCTCACAGGTGTTGATGTAGGTGCATTGCCCTCCTGCGGTCCACCTGATGTTAGTGTCCCCACAGACTCTAGCAGTGATGATGAAAGTATAATTGAGGCACAGGCATGGTTGTCAGGGGCTGAATCTGTGCCATTGGTTGCCATTCCATCTGTATCCCCCTCATTCTCGCACACAGTTCCCTGCCTACACATAACCCATCACCACTGGTCATAGAGAAAGGACAGTTGGTGGGTGGTAGCATGGAACAGAGAAGTGTGGAGACTATGGAAGGTGTGCCTGCACACCATGATCCCAGTCAACTGATTGGTGATGTCCCAAACAGGCATGTGCTTAATGCTGCTCGTAGGAAGACCACTGGCCAACATGCCCTGGTGAGACAAAGCACATCAGCTGGCGTCACCAGACGCATGTTTCAGGCTGTAATGGAGGCACAGGCATGTGCTGAATGGCACAACAGAGAAGGTCTGAGGCTTCAGAGGTCTGCTGTCTTTTCATTAACTGGCAACATCCAGGCAATTACAAATGCTCACCATCATCTTGCAGATGTTTTGGATAGACGATTGGGTGACATGGTGGGAGTCCTTGACCGTGGCATGTCAATCCTCAAGCATGGAATGTCTGTGCTGGAACATCTGGTGGGAGTGAGATGTCGGGCACGTGGACATAGGTCAGCTACATCACCCGTTGAAGGCTACATGAACATGCTACTGCACATGCCCGCTCCCATAGTGGCGGTAGCAGCAGCAATGCAGCTGGTGCTGTGCAGTCCACACCAGGATACAGCAGGCCACATGCACATGGTCCTGGATGGTCCCAACAGGGACACGATTCCAGTGGACATGTGTCATCAGACAGTACCCAATCTGGACCTCTGCCTGGTAGTGCCCGTGCAACCCGTGACAGGAGCAGGTCATGTGGCCATGGCCAGACACCGTGAACTGTGAAGCCTGCCTTGTACAGTCTGCAGCTATCAATAATACTCCTGTTTAGGCCAGCCACATGCCAGACCTGTGTGTATGCATGCACAGACACACACACACCAGAAACAAATGTAGGGCACCTCAACACACACATGCATAACATCCACACATGCCCAATGATATCACAGGCCCTAAAACACACACATGATGTCATCCAATGGTGCAGCCTAGGCCTCTGGCAAGCATTATCACTCTGGCATGTGATGATGCCTGTGCCGCATCCCTGTCATCCACACCATCGGTGCAGGGACATGCTCATATGGTCTGTGAAACATAGCCGAGCATTACACCATAATGGATGTTGTATTCATGTACTGGTAGGACACAACCACCTTCACCGAGTAGCCAAGTATATATATATATATATATATATATATATATATATGACAACAGCACATATCAGTAAGACACACACAGCCTTATTCCATGTCATGATCCTACAAACTGTTACTTGACAGTGCCATGGTGAAGCCAGGGCACTGTAATGGTCAACAGTGAGCACATCATATCTGCCACACACACCTCATGTTTACTGGAAGAGTGCCAGCAATGTGCTTTGTTAGAGCTAGGCAGTACACTCATTCAAGCATGTGCGAGGTCTGTGGATTCTAAACATCTCACCCCAGCACATACTGGCTATTGTGGTACTAAGACTAATGTCCAGACAGCACACAGCATGCATGGCTTGCAATTGTTGACATGGGGTATATGTAGGAGCTGTGGGCACACATGGCTGTACATGTCATGAACATATCACCTGTGACTACTCAGGAACATACAGAGCAGAGCTGGATTTCCCTGAGTCTGTCAATACAGGCCTTGTATAGGTCCCATGATCCTGTTATTTGGGTATGTTTTGTAGGCATTGCATTAGGTGGACATATCTAATGACATACATGCCACATCGGTTGTTGTATGATATGATAGGTGTCATGGGTGACCAGTAGAGAGAGAATATTACCTCTGTTAACATAGATATCAAACCTTATGTACTGTTAGCATGCTATCTGCTATGTGCATGTATGTAATGACTGTAGCCACCTGTATGTAGAAAGGATAACGAAAGCTATGGTAATGTCATTTATGTTGTATGAGTGTGGGATTTACATATCCAGGGCAGGTACAGTTAGGTCATATCCAACCATGAGGGTGTTGTTTACTGGTGTACAGCAACAGCCGACTGTGTTAATGCTGACAACATCAGAGGGATCCTGGTATGTGTACAACTGAGCTGGTTACAAACAGTGATATTATTGCATTGCATAACACATTATGCAGTTGTGTCTCTACATGGGTACTTTGCACAGTTGATGTAGGCCTAGGTACAGTCTATCAATCGAAGGTTATCTGGTGGTCTACCATACTATATCATACCACATATGGCTGTGTGTTGGTAGTCTGGGGACAAGGTGGTGGATGTATATGAGGATACAACCTAGAATGCAGCGTTCACCGCTGTCACCTGTACCTGACTCATCTGTGAGGACTTATGTCAGAGTAGTGGTGTTTACATGTGAGTAACCTTTATGAATATGTGGACACCACCACCTGGAATAGTCCATACCAGTGTTATGGCCCACATGTCTGGATCTGAGTTATATGGTGGTATTGCAATTGTGCACTTCAGAGCCTTCAGCCAAGTGTTCCTCACTGCGCAGATGTCAGTATTCCCCATTGTAGGTTCTACATTGAGCAAATAGATTACAAAAGTCACACATCTAGCACTGGTTAGTATAAGCATCCAATGCAATTGTCTTGTAGGTATCAGGGTGTTACTTCTGTGTGTAGGACTTTTGCCTTGGAATGTGACGATATGGGTAAATGCGACCTAGGTATTATCCACACTCACTTGAAACATGGATGCATGTGCTCTGTGTCGAAGGCTTGTCATTCAGTCATGACAGCCCGGAATGACAGACACTGGACAACCTCATAATAACAGCAGAACATTGGCTCATTGCTTTGGTCTAGCAGTTGCCACTCGTACCATGGCATCACTGCGAGTGGCAGTACTGTGCTTGGTAGCAAATGCCACATGTAAGGTGACGGACAGCAGCAGACATTGTGTATATAACCAATGTAAGATATACTTAGTGTAGAGTGTAGCAGTCCTTCTAATAATGACAACTACTAACACAGCCGGGAGAGGTCATCTTGACACCTGTACCTCAGTACCATTACACAATGTGGCTCACACATTATGCTTGCACATGCCACTGTTCCACGCATAATGCCACTGTCCAGAACCTGCTATCAATATATGCCTTTCAGGGCAACAAGGTGTGTGACACATGCTGTAGGTAGCATCCGCCTGTGTGTCCCAGTTAACCTATTGTCTGTCACGTCCACACATGCATGATTGTATATACTTAACATATACATGTCAGTACTTCATGTACATGTATGCATGTGTATCACACAGGACAGACACAGATATATTATTTACGGGCCACATACAGGTATCTGGTAATAAACCAGTATGATGTGCATATATACTGACAGGTAAGATGTACATAGCTGTAAACCTGTGTGTTTACAATAGGGGTCCATTACAATGTGTTCTGTACATGTAAGTGTATGAGCATGCACACTGTAGCCTTCTGTGGTTAGAATTGGAGTGCATCCCAAACAGCCCTATGCTACTAAGTGTATGAGCGTACCCACTGCCACCTTGTGTAATTTGAGTCAGTGCATCCAAACAAGCCCTTTGTTACTAAGTGTATGAGCATGCCCAGTATAACCTTGTGTAGTTGTAGTCACAGTGCATCCCAAATGGCCCTGTGCTACTAAGTGTATGAGCATGCCCATTGTCACCTTGTGTAATTGGAGTCAGTGCATCCAAACAAGTTATGTGATTCTATGTGTATGAGCATAACCACTGTAACCCTGTATAGTGATAGTAGTTGTCGATTCCACAGATGGGCATACTCCATTTCAGGTTCGTGTTGTGCTACAACTATACCTCTCAGGCCTACCTATGTACTACCTGCAGATGATGTATCTTGTTTGTGCATACAGGTTGTAATGGACACCTACTTTAAACACACAGGTTTGCAGCTATGTACATTGTGACTGTCAGTATCCCTGTTGTTGTCCTCAATCTTAGAAGGGCACTCTGACTGCCTTGGAATGTGTAATCTCTGTGGTGCATCTCATAACTGCGTAGTACTGTAATAGTGATCTGTAGATAGGCAGGAGTTCTGATCCCACCACTGGCAAGTGTGTGTGTGTGTGTGTGTGTGTGTGTGTGTGTATATATACACATCCCGTATATATGTGTGTGTAGTTATGACAGTTGTACAGATGTAGACTTGTCTTTGTTGTTTCACAGAGTACAGTACATTCAAGGGTACTGTGCATATGTACACAAAGTGACTGTCCCATTTGTTTTCAGTACTATGGAATACCTGTGGTAAGATGTGCATTATAAAATCCATGAAGCATGTATATAACCCAGATGGCTCACTGGTAAGTCCAGTGACCTCAGTGTGCATGGTCCAGGGTTCAAGACCTGCAAGCCTTGTTGATACTGTCAATTAGGACTGAATAAGACACTTTTAAGCAGTTGTAAGTGGGTGTAAATGTGTTTTTGTGACAGTAAGCAGCGGGTACACGCAGGTAACAGACATGTACGACTCACAGTACACTTGAAATGCCCTTCTTTGGCAATCCTGCTGATGTCACCCACCTACAAATACACCTCTGGGACTACTGTAACCCAGTAATCTCCATGACATGTGCTGTAACTGCGTAATTTTGTAGTGTGATAAACTAGTTTGGTAGGTGTTCTAATCCCAGACAGGCCAACTGTGTGTGTGTGTGGGTCTGTCTGTCTGCCTTAAAAAGAATCAATGCTTTTTAGAGTATGCACACTTTACAATTCACATACTCACCTTTGGCAATCCTGCTGATGTCACCCACCTAGAAATACACCTCTGGGACTACTGTAACCCAGTAATCTCCGTAGCACGTGCTGTAAATGTGTAATGCTGTAGTGTGATTAACTAGTTAGGTAGGAGTTTTATTCCAAGACAGGCCAACTGTGTGTGTGTGTGTGTGTGTGTCTATCTGCCTGAGAAAGAAACAATGCTTTTTAGAGTATGCACACTCTTTACAATTCACATACTCAACTTTGGCAATCCTGCTGATGTCACCCACCTAGAAATACACCTCTGGGACTACTGTAACCCAGTAATCTCTCTAGCACATGCTGTCACTGCGTAATGTTGTAGTGTGATAAACTAGTTAGGTAGCGGTTCTATTCCATGACATGGCAGGTGTGTGTGTGTGTGTGTGTGTGTGTGTGTGTGTGTATGTTTGACAGTCCTTGCCTGCGTGGAGGTGGCTGTGAGTGTCTAACCACTGGACATGTTGGAGAGTGGTTTTTGTAGTTTTCCTATATGGTGTCCATATTATATGTCACAATGTCCACCTCACGAGGAGTACAGATGTCAATCCGCCAAGGGACGGTGTTGGCAAGCCATACACCTACATCTGGCAAAGGGCCTGGTGAACAAAGTATGCAACCTTACTATTACCCAGAATATGTTCTGAACCCATGTGTCATACACAAACACACTTGCCTAGAATATCCCACTATGTTGCTAGTATCCTGCACATTGATGACAGATAGTAGGCATGGTGTGATTGCAGTGGGCTGCAGAGGGCATTTCACTCTGTCCAGCAGTACAATAGGCACATAATTGCGGACAATGTGCCTTCACTATGTTCCCCATTGGATGCCTGCAACATATGTGGTGCCATTAAATGTGACCCACAAAGGCCATACAATGCCTTACACACATGCCCTGTATGGACAGAAGCCACTGACACCAGGTAATACCTGTATCATGCTATCAATGCAAGTGTAGGGTCAACCTGCTGTCTATTAGCAGGTCCTTCCACATCAGGCCAGTATTGGCATATCTGATGATAACAGTCTGTGTACACAACATGTGCCAGCCAAACCAGGTACACTTGTACATGTCACTGTACATTATTGTGGGACATGCATATTCCAGGCAATGTCTATGTCAAGGACTATCAAACACAAACATGGCATGCATTGCAAAGCAATGGCCATACACAATGGTAACCAGGATGACAGGACAGTTCATACAATACCCATCTGTGTGGGACATTGCAGACGCTACACCCCTGAACCACACTGCACACCATTGTCGGGTGGCATGATGCCAAGGATTACCCCTCACCCAGCCTTGTACAGCCATCTTGCACAGCCAACCACTACACACCCATGAAGCAATGCACACATGCATGTCAGTACTGTCACCTTGTGTCTGCATGTGGGGTATGATGCTCCCAACCACAGTCACACCTAGTATAACTCCCATTGGCATACCGACTGATGTCAGACATGTTCACATGCCCTAGCCCATAGAACCTCAGGATATCCCCTGTGGTGCATGTAGTACCTGTGCATTACTGCAGTGTGGCAAACTAGGTAGTTAGGAAGTGTATTTGTGAGCCTGGCAAAGTGTGGCACTGTGTCTGAATCCCTTAGAGAGTGTGGTTGTGTTGACAATAACATCTGTTCATGTGGACAGTCATGTGTGCTACACTTAATGTATGTCTACTATATCTCTGTTGCAGATGTCACTCACCACCACACATATATGTTCTTACAGCACACCAGCATGTCAGCTATGTGACACATGGAGTAACTACATGCACTTGTGTTAGTAATGGCTAGTCAGTCAGGAGTTTGAACCCCTGTACCGGTAGGTGTGTGACAGACAATGCTTAGGTTTTAGTCTCCAAGCCCTTCTCTGATGTACTTTGCTTCTGTCTGTTCCTCCCACACACTCCCTGGTGGATGTGGAGTTGTACACCTGCTCAGAAGCAGCTTGTGTTTTGTAAGTGATAGTCATGATCAGGTGATGGCCTCTGCACCTATTGCAGTCCTCCTTTAGCTGATTGCATGTGGAACAGCTGTGGTGATGTTCCCATATCCAATTGCGTGGAAACACAGTACAATATCTAGGAACATCATGTTGGTGTTTGGCCATGACAGTTGCTATGAGTGGAACCTGGATCTGGTATTTGGTAAACAGCATCACAGATGATATCTGGATATTCCTCAAACAACATACACAGTGGAAGATGGCCTAAAGACAGGAGGGTGATGTGCCAAACATGACTAAAGCATATAAGTGTAGCTATGCTTCATTGAGACTACTGCCAATTTAACAAGTTGTGTGTGGTAATGGCTATTCTGCATGTTTTAAAACTGACAAGACAGTGCTCTGTTTGTGAGGGAACCGCCATCTGTAGGGCCATCTGTGGACTGGTCAGTGTGTGGAACTATTTGTTTCTTGTGTTACTCACTGAACACACATATGTGAACTGTAGAAGCATAGTGTGAGGATTGCAGTCAGTACAAGGTGATAGTGATGAGAGTTACTGCCATCACATCCCTGATTGGACATATGTCACATGAAACAGTGGTATGACATTCACTGTCTGAGGTTCTCACAGTGACATGCCAATAATGGGCCACTGTTCATAGCTGCAGTCACAAGTCTTCTACACTTTGTACTGATGTCATGCAGTCTATATGCATGTTTTGTGCTCCCTCTGCAAATGTATGCCATCAGTTGTGTTGGGTTGATGGTCATATCTATAGGTTCATAGAGGTTCATAGATTAGTACTAGGCTAAGTGCCCTTGTGGGCCATTTTAAGCCTAGCCAATTACCCCATGTGAGAATCAAACCCTGCACCTTGTAACTCTAAGGTAAACACCTTAACCATTATGCCAACCTCCCCCCCATGCTGTTATAAGTAATCCTGAATGCTGTTGACTATTACTAAGTCATATCTGTGTTAAAAATGCAACACCATAGGCTGCATGAGATTGCAGGTCCCGGCAAAACCTCCTGTCCCATTCAGCTGGCCATAGCACTGGGCACCAGCACATCTGGGGCCCAGCCTTGGACCTCCACCTCTGTTGGCTATGCACCACCTTCTGGTGGAACCACCACTGAGGATGGGGCTTGTTTCCCCTGGGAGCAGGTCCAGACAGGAGCTTGTCCGCTGTCGTACAGTCCTGGATGTGGTGCGTAGGGGGCTTAATAAAGGGTTTTGAGGCCAGATACGCCAGCTCGAGGCAGAGTGTCACATTTAGAGTGTGAGCCTGTCCCTCCTAGTCATCCCCCAGCACAGCCACCTTTGCGGCTGTTTTGGTGCAGTGGTGGCTGCCCATGGGTGGGGACCTCCGTCCCACTGTTTCCATCTGGGGGCTCATGGGCTTGTGACTGCTGAACACCCCTCCCCATCCAAGGTGTATCCCCCCACATGTGTCATATATCGACCCTGTATGCTGTCTTGTCTGTCATTCTACCCAACCTATCCTCCATGAGCATACCTACTCTCCTTCTCCCACATCCTACTCTCACCTTAAGGAAACAAAAGGCTAATCTGTTCCTAGAGCAACATTTGCCCCATACATAGCTGTCCATTTCACACACGTGTCCACTGGACACATGTAGCTTTTTTAATTTGCATCACAACATACTGCAGTTTTCCTCACCTCTGTCTCTCAGGCACACGATCCTGATATGCACATGATTCCTAAAGGTTCCAGGTACACGTGATGCAGACCACCCCATCGTACACACGACACTACCAGTCCTTCTATGGTTACCCCATTTACCTTTTTCATGATGATGATGTTGCACACAGCACCTTGCAAGAGTACTGTTCTCACATAATGATTGGACAGGAACTGTTGTGTTAATGTAAATAAAATGCACAGAGTGATGTATTTGACCAATGTACAAATGTTTGCGTGTATTAATGACACATGTCTGAGGGAGTCCTGATATTACATAGGACAACACCACTACATAATACAGGAGTTACTGGTGTTTCCCTTTTCATTGCTTTTTAATGCTTTATTGTCACATGGGATGTTCTTGATATATCTATATATATATCTATATATATGTATGTATCTGTATCTGGACATAAACATACACACATACATCTACATGATGGAATACATTTCCTATACTGTTGAATGACTGCGCTGGATGATATGTTTATGATAACATCCAATGTCTGTATGTCTGTGATGGCTTAGTGGTAAATCACACTGGCTGTGGTGTGCAGGGTCCTTGTTTCGAGCCTTGCAGAGGCCATTTATTTTGTCGTTGGGCAGAACAAGGCCATTGGATACTGAGTGATTAAGGCACTTTAAAGCAGTTGTGAGTGGGTGTGTATGGGTCTGAGTGGAGCTAAGCAATGCTAATCTCCGATTACAGTTTCTTACACTCAGCCTCTACATTGCTTCACCAGTGTGATACTCACATACTGGCAGCCAAACAAGCTTACACCCGCTTGCTCCCGCACTTACAAATGCACTGCATTTGGTGTTTGCATCTGACCCTCACACCCCTGGTTGGAGTGAGGACTACAATATTACCTTGTGATGCCTATTACATCGGATTACATGCCTACAGTATCGGGAATGGCTGCCCATTAGGCGTATGCATGCCGTTCGACTGTACGGAATCCGCGGCCTGTCCAGAGTTTGATTCATACTATTGGTTTGTTCCTCTTACAATCTGCACCTGTCTGGCTAATACATGGGAACTGACACCATTTAATACAAACAAGTAATTGGGTTTTGGAACCCACATCCTTCAGCCGAGTCATGCTACTGCATACCTATTATTCTATCTTCTTTCTACGGTTGTAAGTGGAATATGTGCTTTCTGTCCCTATCAGACCTCTCAAACAATTGGGGACAAAAATCAACTGAATCAGGGACAAGTCATGACAACATCAGGGACAATCAGGGACACCTTTAAAATATTAGTGCTATTAACTTGACATATTGACAGACTCAGAGCATATGAATTAATACACATTTTCAGAGGTAAATGAAGTTTATAACTCTTAATTGTTGTCATTATTCATTACGTGTAATTCACCACCTTTCCTCCAAAAGTCACTAGTTTTAGGAGGAATTAAGTGGGACAGAGTTAGAATTTGAGTCAAAATCAGGGATGTCCCTGGAAATCAGGGACAGTTGAGAGGTATGGTCCCTATTTTTCCCCCAACGGTTTATGTCCTGTCCAGTGGATTTGCTCTTAGGGGTTGAGAGGTATGGGCGTAATCTATGCCCATTTTGGAATATTACTTACATCCTCGGGGTGGTCCTAATACGACTGCACCAGCCATCACCTGCACACCTAGGCCCATAATTGCATACCCATAATTCCCCCACCTGCCCCTCCTCTACAGCACTCATTCTTACTGTGGGTGCAGGGTGGGTATAAACACACCACTACACACTGCCCACTGTCCTCGTGTCGGGACATTTGTCATACGTTGTGTCGACCCATGGGTTATTAGGCTTGCGCAACCTACTGGTCCATGTACGTCTACAGCTTGGTTTGATGAATCATTACAGGGACTGGCTCCGATGATCAGTAATTTTTGTGTGTCCCACAAGGGACATTGATGTCTTTGTTTCAAGATTATAGCTGGCAGGTCTCTCCTACTGGTAGTATCCTGCCGATGGTCTGGGAAGCAGTGGTGTGTTTACTTTTATTGTGTGTCTGTATGTTTCACCGGCCTAGCTGGGGGTGGGTGGGCTGATGCTACGTGTTACACGTTTGTTGATTGGACCCCTCACCCCCATATGCACAGCCTGGGAACATATGTAATTCGTAACTGCTGTATCATATCCTAGCTATATACATGTGTATATTTACAGTTTTTTTTTTATATATATATATATATATATATATATATATATATATATATATATTACTATATACAGATATGTCTGTATATGTATGCATACATGTATATATTTATATATTGCTGTCTATATACATCTAACAACATATGGGTGTCTGCATATGTATATATCTATATGTGGGTATGTATATGTATTCTGTCTCTGTATGTATACATTTGTACTACAGAGAGGGAGAGGTTTATCTCTATGTCATTATGGGTAGATATACATACACATACCTCTACATATATACATCTACATCTGGTTATTCCATTCCTTGCCATGTAGATTACACTTTGCTGCAGTGGGACTTGTAGCAGTTGTGACTGCTCGTTGGGTGACGTCTCTGCCCAATGAACACTTTTGCTTACATTCCTGGGGCTGTCCATATAAGCCCACATCAGCCAACACCTGCACACCTAGACCCATAACTAGCTACCTATAGTTGCCCCACCCATACCTCCTCTACAGCACCTATCCTTACTCTGGGTCCTGGTCGGGTCTGAACACACCACTACACGCTGCCCACTCACCACTTCACGGGACCCATGTCATACATTGTCTTGACCCATGGGTCATCAGGCTTTCCCACCCTTGTATTCTGGGTATGTAAACACCCCAGCCAGAATGGTAGGTGTATCACCTTCTTTTGGTCTTATGTCAATTTTTGGTGCATCCCGCAAGGGATGCTGCTGTCTGTGTTCCAAGATTAGATTTCATGGGTGCACTGTGTAACCCCCCAGTTGTATGTGGTCTGGGGAGCAGTAGACTATTTACATTGTTTGTGGGTTTGTGTGTATGTTTCCTGTGTTCGGCTGGGGGGGGGGTGGAATGTCATGCTGCGTGTTTCATGTTTCTTGCTTGGGCCCCTCACTTCCACTGGCATAGCCTGAGAACATATGCCATTCTTGTGTGCTGTTTCCTATCATAGCTGCATATCTGTGTATATTTGCATGCACACGCACACACACACACACACACACACACACACACACACACACACACACATATATATATATATATATATATATATATATATATATATATATATATATATATGTATATATATAGGTTCATAGGTTCATAGGTAGGTACCAGGCTATTGGCCCTAGGGCCT
The DNA here is from genome assembly GCF_019279795.1 of Protopterus annectens. Classification (NCBI taxonomy): domain Eukaryota; kingdom Metazoa; phylum Chordata; order Ceratodontiformes; family Protopteridae; genus Protopterus; species Protopterus annectens. The sequence continues at coordinate 1,317,732,187 of NC_056737.1, read as the reverse complement.
TTACAAGCCTAACCAAAAAGGTACCCTAGCTTTCGCCACCCAAGAAAATTATTTTCCTGTGCCCCTGTCAAGCAGAACCACAGAAGTGATCCCCAGGGTGAATTTCCTATTACCCATCCAATCATCAAGATTTTTCTTGAAGAGTGCTAATGAGGAGCTCTGTTTGACATAGATAGGTAATCTGTTCCAGAGTACGGGAAGTCTCTGGGACAGGAATCTATCCCTCCAGCATGTTCTGTTTATTGTGGTGACAAGGTTTAGGTCCCTAGAGCATGTAGCTTGGAAGGATTGGGATTTCTTTAAGTGGAGCATGTCCAACAGCTCTGGGTTTGACATAGCTTTGTATGTTAGGCAGAGATCGCCTCTGAGTAGGCGATATGCAACGGAGTAAAGCTGGAGTTTTTTGAGTTGGTCTGCGTAAGGCATCTATTTGAGGCCAGTAATCTTCTTTGTGAGGTATTTTTGCGGCCTTTCCAGTTGTTGTAGATGTCTTGTGATGTACATACCAAAAGAGGCATTGTACTCTATAATGGGTCTAATGAGTGATGAGTAGAGGGGAACAAAGTCCTCTTTTTTTCTTGATGAGAAACCATTTGTGATGAGGTGTGCCACATAGAAGGATTTCCTGACCACTGTGGTGATGTGATTATCAAAGGGATTTCTGAGGATACATGGAGTGCGTCAACCGATGGGATGGGTCTGCAGGAGTAGGGAGTGGCCAATGTATATATATATATATATATATATATATATATATATATATATATACATATATATATATATCTATATATATATATATATATATATATATATATATATATATATATATATATATATATATATATATATATATATATATATATGCTCCGGTTTCCTCCCACATCCCAAAGACATGCTGCAGGTGGATTGGACAGTCTAAATTGGCCCTAGGTGTGAGTGTGCCTTCTGTGGAAGGTTGGGCGCCGGGCTGGCAACTTGACACCGTAAAACTCCACTGCCATTCAATGTGCGGACAGGTGATCCGCTGTGGCGACCCCTAACCGGGATAAAGCCGAAAGAAGAAGAAGAATATATATATATATATATATATATATATATATATATATATATATATATATGTGTGTGTGTGTGTGTGTGTGTGTGTGTGTGTGTGTGTGTGTTTCTGTAAAGCAACGCATACCCCACGCAAATGCACTTACACACGCTTACTGTTGTTTATATATGCTTAAACTGGCTTACTAGTGCCTTATTCATTATGACACTGACACTTGGCTCCAGTTCACTTTTAATTGTTATTTTGCAGGTTATACAGCAGACAAATGTTGAAATATGTTCATGTACAGATTACCAATGGAAAATGGTATGTGCTGCAGTGGGATTCAGAACGGGAATGTCTGTTAGGCGAGTGCTCTAATCAATACACTATTGCTGTGCTGCTTCATTTGCATATATATCCATATACCCATGTCTCCTGGTTTCCCAAACACCCACCCTGACACCTCACTAGCACTGCAGTCATCCATTCTCCAGTTGCATTTGCGGTGTATCCATACCACTACACATTGGCCACTCCCTACACCTGTAGACCCATCCCATCAGTTGACTCACTCCATGTATCCTCAGAAATCCCAAACATTTAGTCTACAAACCTTGATGACATGAGTGACCAAAAGGACACTAATCGCAATTTTTGGGTTGTCCCACATGGGACACACATGTCTTTATTTCAAGATTAGACTCTATACTTCGTTATATCGTGACTGCCATTAACATGACGCTACAATAAATGAATAAGTATGACTATGTGGTAATGCACACGTCACACATGAGAGCCTAATTATGTTCAAGTTTGGGGTATTTCTTTTACAAATAGACTGGTTTAGTAATTGGTGTTGCCGTAGCAGGCAGATCACATAAATGATTCCATGTGTGGGAAAGTCCTTACATTTGATTTTTTCAGCACAGTACTGACTTCGGACATTGTATACACTTCTGCGTTTTAGCAGTTTTGTCCCTTCCCTCTTATGCACAACCTATTATTCTATCTACTATTGAGGTTTGTAAGGGCACATTCATGTCTGCAAATGGAATGATTGTGTTACAGAGAATGTACTTCTACATATAGATGTATGCATGTGTGTATGCATATATACATATAACGAACTCACTGGCCTCCACAAGGCGGTCCAGTTAGAACCAGCCCATCCAACCCTGACACGCCTGGATCCATAATTTCATACTTATAGTTCCTCCACCCCACCCAAGTTCAACATACACGCATACCATCCATTGTCCAGTTGCTATCGGAGCCATGACACACTTCCACACATTGCCCTCTCCCAAGCATTAGGGGCCCTACATGTATGTTGTCCCAACCCATGTATTATCAGGCTCTCCCACCATTTAGTACTTGAACATACCTGCCCTTGCTTGTGCAATGGTCGGATGGCCAATCATTCTATCAATTTTTGGGTAGTCCCACCAGGGACTACCCTCTGATTGTAAAGTAGACTTAGCAGATCAACAATGTTACTCCCACTGGTAATATCCTGTCTGTGGTGTGAGTAGCAGTGCTTTGCTTACTTCTGCCCAGCTTGATATGACATACCCTGACAGCGCTATATAATACTGGGGTTGCTGGTGATTCCCTTCTCATTCCTTTTGTATGCTTTATTGTTACAACGTTCATTCTTCATAGATATATATATATATATATATATATATATATATATATATATATATTATATATCTGTACATACTTATATACATTTCCTATGCTGGGCACTGCTTACACCCGCGCAAGCGCACTCAGACTTGCTTACTGGTACTTATATATGTTTACTGCTGCTTATTTGTACTTACACCTGCTTACTAGTGCCTTATTCATTATGACAGTACCACTTTGATTGAATGACATTTAGTTAAACATCTCATGCGATACTCTTATGTTGGTTTTACAGCAAAACGACATTCATTCCACATGGAAAATGATATGTGCTATTGTTGGACTCGAACAGTGAATGCCTGCTCATTAGGCGGATGCTCTAAACACTGCACTATTGATGTTTACATTGATTCCACATGTTGTTCTCTATTTGAATGATTTTGATGTGTAAGCTACACTCGGTGGAAGGCAGCGACGTGCAAACATGCTGCGCTTTGCTTACACTTTCGATATTGCAGCAATACACATGTAAAATAGGGACACGGGGAATCTAATTGTGAAAGTTCTATGGACGGGGCTTAACATTCCACTACATGCTTGTGTGTTTACTACTTTGATTTTATTTCACTGTTCGTGGACACTCTTGTATGCTTAGTATGCATTTCGGTATCCATGGACACTGAATTACTGACTTACTAGTAGAGACGAGCTCTAATAGTAAGCATAGTAGGTTGTGCAACTGTCGGGGCATGTTTATGCCTCCATAGAGCACTTGTACACACCCTCTGCACTTGCACACGTTTCCTGTGCACGTCAAGAGTGTGGTGGCATGGCCTCATACATATTCATATGGCACTGCTGCACCATCTGTAATGGGGACGCTTAGCGCAAGGCTAAAACCATCCTTGCACCGAGCTTCATGAATCCCGGGGAGTGAGTTGCAATGCTTAACATGCAGGGGAAGTTTATTCCAGAGGGATGGGGGTGCTGGGGTTATAAACCTGTTCCTCTACTGTGTTTTATTTATTTAAGGTTGAAAATGTAGGTCCCTGTTTTTAGTATTTGTGGAGATATTGGACATGCAGAAAAACAAGTGGTCTAGGACAATCAGGTGTCCAGTCAATCATAATTACTTAATCTTAATGCATATTAATACTTAATAATTAATATTCAAGTTCTCTGTTCTTGTCAACCTGAACTGGTATTTGCTCAGATGGATGTAAAAGATCCCATGGCACTTACTGAAAAGAGACCTTTGGCCTAGTGGGATAAACCACTCAACAAAGTATAAATAAAATAGAATTAAATAAATAAGGTGTCATTCTAATTTTGGTACAATGCAAATGGAACTTAGGACTCTTATAAGATACTGAATCAGGTGCAGCAAAAAATAAATAATATACATGATGACCCATTCTAACAAAGCTGAATATCCCTGCATTGTGCACAATTACACATATATTCATGATGGATGGGTATAATGGATATCATATATATGCAGTGATTTGTTTGATGGTGTACCTTATGTGTGAGCCCTGTAAAGCCACCTAGTGGTCCAGACTGTACAAGTAGTGCACATTGCACGTTTTCTTTTGGTGTCAAGGTAATCAACTGGGTATGTGTATGGGACTTGAGGGGGCATAATGGTTAAGGTGTTTACCTTACAGACACAAAGTGCAGGGTTTGATTCTCACCTTTGAAGGGAAATTGGCTAGGCCTAAAAGGGCAGCTAACCTAATACTTACCTATGAGCCTATATAGCCTCGCATGTCAGTCTGAACATTCTAGAAGGCAAACTTGTTTTGAATAATGAAAAAACTACATTCAATGGCTGATCAGGGTCACTGTCCCAAGGACTGGCACACTGCAGATAGTAACATTTGCAAGAATATAGATTACTATCCTTTTCAAGGTATTAAACCCTCAGTCTGTTCTGGTGTGGTCTGAAAGTTAACATGATATATATATATATATATATATATATATATATATATATATATATACACACACACACGCACATATACATATAGATAGATATAAATGTGCATGTGTGAGATTTACAGTAGGGAAATGGAATGGTAAATTCAGTAACCTGTCAAATAAGGAGCATCATACACTGTGATATTGGACTACTTTTACTTTTGCTGGTCTGGCAGGTATCTCAGCTTGGTAGCTATTTCAGTCATACCTTTTGGGAATTGTACATGCTCACTAATCACAGATGCAGCCTCACTATGATCATCAGACAGTGCTGCATAACACCGGCTGCAGTATAGTGACATCACAAGTGTGTATACTGCTGTACACATTACAGGACATGAACTGATGATGTAATAATCAGTGTAGGTGCACTCTAATGCTCATGATTAATGATTTAGGCCTAATGGTGGGAGTAGTATATTTATACCTACCCAACATATTTGATACCTTGCCATTTATATCCATTTGTAAATCTTTATTGAGACATAAAGTAAACCACTCTATTATACACCGGATAGTAAATTGTTTAAGTAAAATACATAATATGTTTTGGTCCAAGGTACACACTCCATTATATTGCCTATTTCTTCTGGTATACTACAGGGTTTAGTTATTGGGCAAACAATCTTCAACTAGGTTTTCTCAGGTTTTTCCAATAATGCAACCCAACTGTATCCACCAAATTATTGTGCTTTAGATGTTATTTTAAGGGACTATATGTTAACCAGGGTATGATTTAACTTCTGCCTTTGTTCCTCAGAGACAGAGGTGCCAAACTAGGGGTGAATTTCCAGTTTCCCATCCACTAGTCCAGGTTATGATTGAATAGGGTTAGGGAAGGGCTTTGCTTTACATGGAAAGGAAGCTTGTTCCAGAGAAGGGAAATCCTCTGAGACACATAGCTGTCCCACTAACATGCCCTATTTATACTGCAAGTACAATTTGAGTCCTTGGATCTAGTAGTTCCAACACCGTTCATTTTGTGCATATGCAAAACGCTCATCAGAGAGGGTTCCAAGAATGCCTTGTATGCCAGGCATAGATCACCTCTCAACAGTCTGTAGAAAAGAAGATTACAGAGACAAGGCTTTGAGATAATCTGCATAGGACATTTTGGTTATGCCCTGTATTCTTTTTACGATGAATCTCTGTGGACATTGCAGTTATTGCATGTGCCTTGTCAGATACAAACCAAACAGAGCATTATACTCAATGAATGGTCTGATGAGGGTTGAATAAAGTGGTATTATGAACTCCCTGGACCTGGATGCCATGCCCTTACTTATAAGTGACCAATGTAATGGTTGGTTTGGCATAATGGTTAAGGTCTTCACCTCATAGATACATAGAGCAGGGTTTGATTCTGACTACAGATTATTGGCTAGGCTTAAAACGGCTCTTCCAGACAGTTAGCCTAGTATTCACCTATGAATTTGTAGTATTGGATTTACTGGAAAACCTCACCCAGACTCTGCCACAACTTGTTGTGAGGGAAAAATTAGTTTGTGTTTGCTTTCTTGCATTTGCTTCATTTATTTTCTTTACACTGTGTTTTACTTGTCTTCTGCTTTTAATTGCATATTTAAACTAGGAAACGGAACACAACTGCTTCTCTTGTGAGCCACAAATAAATGACATTTTTTCCTACTCTCCCACAATGTTGCTGTTGTATTTTTAAACTTAATTGTCTTTCTAGTTGCCTGTCCCTTATTTTAATTTGACCACATATCTCCTTCCCTCTCCTCTTTCATTGGCTATTGTGAGTGAGCAAAAAAATTATCATTTTGCAAAATCACTCCACTTCGGCTATTTAAATTTATTCACCATCCCACTGTAGTCCATAGAACCAGAATACAAAGTGCCCACATACCTCTCAACTGTCCAGAGTTTTGCAGAATGTTCAGATTTTTTGCCTCATAGTTTTGGTCTATTCCTCATAACATTTGTGTTTTTCAGGCAAATCACTGGGATGATCTGAGGATTTAAGTCACTAAATGATGACATATGTTTGAGTTTCAGACTTCAAATCCCTCAGATAATGTAAGTTAGCTGAAACCCTGTTACTGTAACAACTTTCTAAGTTTATAAGAGCAATGTTTAAAGTCTGCCCCCATTTTTGGACTTTTGTCCCCCCATTTGATCAGGCTTTGTCCAGATTTCTTGCATTAAGAGGTTGAGATGTATGTCCACCATCTCCTAATCTTTATTGCTCTTTTAAAATTAGTGGGTCTCCATAGCTAAACCTTAAGTTACTCCCTTTTTCATATCTAACTGCTTAGTCCAAACTGCAGATCTTAGGATATTAAACTATTTTTTTAAATCTACAAAATCTACTCCAAGACCACCAATTACTGGAGAACCCAAATTCTGCCTGTCGGTAGTCATGAAGGGATTAATGTTTCTTTCTAGCTCCCAGTGAGAGAAGGAGCGTAGTGACATTAGTTTCCTGGAGAATGCTGATCTCTGGAAAGCCTGCTAACTGCTCCAAAGGCACCAGCTTGGAATTTTGTGCTTATATGTTGCTCCTGGTAGGAGAAGAAGCAGAGTTAATTGATTCCTGACTGTTTTTGATTGGGCAGTGAGTGCCTGGGCTTGACCTTCCTGATTGGTCTGGTCGCTATTCAACTCACCTACCAGGGAAAGGCTACAACAAGCCCACAGACCCTTGCATCATCTGGGACAAGACTGTGGATAATCAAAGAGCCTGTGGCTTGCTTCTCATCTTGGGACTGGTGATACTGTTTTGCTTCTGGTGAGAGAAGAAGCAAAGAAGCATTGTATCCCATCAGAGTGAAGCTGTGGTGAGACCAGCATTAGTAGTACACAGGCAGTAGCCTTTAAAGTGACTCTCCTCTTTTCATCATTCTTGACAAGCTATTTCTTTCTTTTCCGTAAATACTGCTTGATCTCTAGCTGTCTAACCTAACTTCAGAATATCTGCCTAAATATTTCATCCATAAATCACCAGGGTCTACTTATTAGTTTCCTCTAAAATGTTTGGCAGTGCCCTGTGCAGATGCAGACTCCTTGAGTTGACATTTTTACTGTAAAAGCACCATTGAAATTTCACCAATACATAGCTGCACACAGCACAACTAGTTTACAGTAATAAAGCACTGCCCCCAGAGTTGCAAACTGGATACTTCTGACTGTCTAATCAATAAAAAAAGGGTCTGTTGTCATGGATATGAACTTCCCCACTATCTCCATTACCAGCTTGGTGAACATGGGCATCCTGTAGTAATATAGAAATTGCCTCATGTTTACTAACAATCAGTTAATTCTCAAACAGACTGATATGGTATATGAGAGACGCATTTACACAATGTCACTGGAGGCAAAAGCTCTCACATAAAAGCACCCCTAATGTTAATAATATTGTCAGTACTACACATGCTGCATCCATCACACACAATTCAAAGCAGACACATAGACCCATGGATGCAAAAGCACTTAAATGTAACCTTCCTAAACCTCAAAAACCTCCTAGATGAAGTACACATAAATACCCTCAGCAGCTCCGAATGCACTCTTTCAAACTAACTCCCATATCAACACATACAGTCACATCTCATGGAGCCTCTACTTCTAAGCCAATAAGGAACCACGCAATCCAACATTCTGATCCTTGGAGAATCTATTGTGAGACACACTGATGTCCCTCTCATCAGGCTGAGTAAGGAGAAAGCCATGGCCAGTTGCTTTTTAGGGGCCAGGATCTGCCACATTACACACACAGTCAGGTCATTGAACCACAAATACCAGTATGACATGGTTATAGTCCATGTGGGTATAAATGACCTGAGATGTACCTCCCTAGACTGTATGAAGAGAGAGACATCATGGAGGTCTCAGAGTATGTGTCTCAGGCTGGTATGTGCCTAGCATTGAGCAGCATTTTACGTTGATGATGCCGTAATATGAGGAAAAGATAACTGACTAATAACTGGCTTTGTTTCTGGTGCCATTCCAAGGCAGTGCAATATTTCTTAGCATGGAAGAAGATGGTCAACAGACCACTCTGCTTTGCCAGGGATGGACTGCACCTCTCCCCTGTAGGCTTTTGAATATTTGCCAAAACACTGTCCTTCCCCATAGTGCCTTTTTAAGGCAATGCCAAAGTGAAAGTACTTCCGACAAAGCAAATCAAAACCAAAAAAAATCTAAAGGTGTTACTCCTCAATGCTAGGAGCCTAAAAAAAACTCCATTCCCTAGAAACTCTCTTCACCCTAAAGAATGCTGACATTTGTGCAATCAGTGAGACATGGTTTAAAGCTGCAGAGAGCACACTGACCGTGCTAGGTTATAATACCTTCCACACATTTAGACTAGCTACTACACGGACAAGGACTAAAGGTAGAGGTGTCTCAATTTACATAAAAAAATAAATATACCTCAAGGCTGGTCAAACAGGACAATGCACATGAGCTTCTCCATGAAATCACCATGGGCAAAATCCTATACCACTTCCTTGCAAATTATAGGTCCCCCACTATAACCCAGGAAACCCATACCATGTATATAAACTTACTGAAAACACTCACCATCCAACCCAATACCATGTTCATGGATGACTTTAATTACCCCACCACTAACCTGGAATCATATGACACCAAACATACAGAACAGTGATTCCTAGATTTTGTAAACACAAACTCTCAGGACCAGATTGATAATACACCCACCGGGGGTGCAACCATACTGGATCTGGTCCTCAGTAATATGGGAGAGTTCTGCACACCTCCTAGTGTAATGTCTTCTCTGGTAAGGTCAGACCACAAAATGGTCTCCTTTGAAGTAAAAGTAATACTTGGAACCATGGCTAAACCTGGAATATTCAGGAACTACTCTAAGGCTAGCTTTCTACTATTAAGTGATAATCTGGCAAAATTTCAAGCCCCCTTAAACCGTGAGAACACTGCTGCCTACACGAAACTATTTACAGAAACCCTATAAATGTATGTTAATACCTGCATAGAGGCAACTGTACCCACCAGGAAGAAGTACAGAACTAACTCAAAAAACAAGCCACCCTGGTGGAATCACAAAATCAATAAGCTGTATAACAGAAGGAAAAAAATCATATAAATAATTAGGAGGTGCAGCACCCAGCAGGATAAAAACACTCTCATCAAACTAAACAAATAACTCAGAGGACAAATATAGTCTACCAAACCCAAATTAGCAGTAAATTTGGCCTCCCAGGCCAGGGACAGCCACAAGATATTCTTTAGCTATGTCCATAACCTCAAAGGCAATACACAATTGTGTGCAGAGCTCATTGTTAATGGAGCCACCTGTACTGATCCAGAAGATTCTGGCTGATAAATTCAGCTACAACTTTACCCATTTCTCCCCCTCAACCTTCCCTCAGGAAATACCATCAAATATATCTCCCCCTGCTATCACTAGGGAAGAGGTACTTAATGCTCTCTCTAAGGCCAAGAACACTGCATCAATGGGCCCAGACAATATCCCAGGATGCCTTCTAAATAGCATGAAACATTACCTATCAGGCTGTCTAGCATTGTTATTTAACTGTAGCCTCAAAGCATGCTTTGTGCCTTATGAATGGAGAACAGCACCAGTTATCCCACTGCATAAAGGTTGGTCATCTACAGACCCTGGAAACTACTGACCCATAAGTCTCATTAGTCTCATATGTAAAGCCATGGAAAGAATTACCATGGAAATGATCAATAATGGCACAGGAAATGTCCAGACACTGAACCCAACCCAGTTTGGTTTCATCAGTGGCAAGTGATGCCTTACTCAACCTGGTGGACTTTTTTGCGAAGGTTTCCACAGCAATGGATGAGGGCAAAATGGTTTATGCTGCCTATCTTGACCTGGCCAAGGCAGTTGACCCAATAACCTACTTGGGCATTGTTGACAAACTTAGGAGGTGGAGTACAAAGTCTTATATCACCCGGTGGATAGCTAGCTGCCTCACAGACAGGACCTGGGAAGATAGAACTGGGGAGTCCATCTCTACAAAGAAGCTAGTCACAAGTGGAGTCTCTCAGGGATCAGTCGTGGAAACGCTCCTTTTTGGCAATTAATTCTCTGAATTCAAGGCTGATGTCAATGGCCTCTGGCTGACTAAATTTGTAGATAAATGCAAATTAGGAGCTGTCACTGAATTCCCCCACCAACACAAATGTTCTCCATGAAGGGCTGACACAGACAAACAACTGGTGTCAGAGCCATGGACTAAAACTAAATGTCAATAAATGCATAATTGTATCATTTTGGAAGGCATCCACCCCTGGAAACTATTACATGGATAACACACCCTTAAGAGTTGATCCAGTAGTCAGGGACTTTGGAACACACATAGACAGCAATCTAGCCTTTGACCATCACATGTTTACAATAGTGAGGAAATCACTCTATGTTGTGCAACTTATAAACAAAGATATGGTATCTAGGTCCAAGGAAGTAATTGTTCAACTGTATTCAAAATTCATCAGATGAATTATTATAGGATCATAGGATCATAGAAAGCTACTAGGCTAATGGTCCTGCGGCCCTTACAAGCCTAGCCAAGAATTTATCCCATGTTCCAATAAGTCAGTCTCCTTTGATATGTTCCTAACTAAGCATATCCAGCAACTGGAATGTCCACAGAGGTTCCTCACTAAAAGAATACAAGGGATAAGCAAAATGTCCTATGCAGACTGCCTCAAGGCCCTATCTCTGTATTCTGTCTCCTACAGGCTGTTGGTGGGAGATCCATGCCTGGCATACAGGACATTGTCACACCCCACTCTGATGAACCTCCTGCTTTTTCACAAAACCAACAGCACCAGAATTACCCATTCTGAAGACTTAAACCTTGCCTGTGATATAAATAGGACCTCCTGGTCAGAGACAGGTATGTACCCAAAAGACTACAGGCTCCCTATCCATGTGAAGCAGAGTTCCTCCCTAACCTACTTCAAGTGTAACTTAGACATTTGGATGGGGAACAGGAAATTCATCCCTAGTTTGACCTAATAAATGGTTCATCTCTGAGGCCCCTCCTTGTAAATGTTTCCTTTCCCAAGCCCCTGCTTACACTTACCAAAGGTACCAGAACTTGTCAGAGATCTGAGATGCATAGCTAGGCTTAAAACGGCCCTTGTGGTTATTAGCCTAGTAAACACATATGAACCTAAGAACCTATGACATAGAACGAGTTTCTTACCACCTTAGACATATGTGTCTTTAAGTCCCTGACTCCTGGGTCTATTCTTAAGGGTGTTTTATCAATTAGGTCGTTTTCTGAGGTGGGTGACTTCCCAAAAGTTACAATTATGTATTTCTTGACAGTGAGTTTTAAGGCATGGCTTTAACACCAGTCATTTGCTTGTGTTAGACCTTCCTGTATGATGTTTGTCTCTGGGCTGAATTCAATGACTGCTCCTAGTTTGCAGTCTTCTGCAAACTTAGATGCCAAAGATGACATGGAGCTCTGAGAGACTTCACTGATGACAGAACTGTTAGTGGAGGTGGTCTCCCCAGTTCTAACTTCTTGGGTCCTATCTGTTAGCAAGTCAGCTATCCATCTCATTACATGGGGGTTTATGTCTAATTCCATGAGATTATTAACAATGCCTGAGTGGGGTACTGTATCAAATACCTTAACCAGGTCAAAGTAGGTAGTATGTACTCTTTTACCCTTGTCAATTGTGTTAGTGATCTTCTCAAAGAAGTTCACCAGATTTGGTAGGCATGACCTGTCCTTGACAACATCAAACTTGGTTGGGTCCAGTATCTGAAGGTTTCCTATGTCATCATTAATCAATTCCATGATAATTCTTTCCATGGCTTTGCAGATGAGACTAGTCAGACTAATGGGTCTGCAGTTCCCAGCATCTGTTGATGGTCCGTCCTTGTGCAGAGGGATAACCATTGCAGTCGTGCATTCAGATGGTACAAAGCCTATTTGGAGGCTATGGTTGAAGAGTTGCTCCAGTGGCCCTGATAGGTCATATTTCAGACTGTTTAGGAGGCATCCTGAGATATTATTGGGGCCCACTGAAGCTGTGTTTTTGGCCTTAGAGAGCACATTTTTCCTGTTCATAGATGGTGAGGTTATGTCTGATGGTATTTCCAATGGGCATTTGGGGAAGGAGTGGGGGGTGAAGTTGGAGCTGAATTTGTCATCCAGTAGATTTGTTATATCTTCCACCTCTGTAAACATGGGTCCATTTACAACTAGTTTTGCACATTGCTGTTTATTGCCTTTAATGCTTCTAACATAGCTAAAGATGGCCTTATGGTTACCCTTGGCCAGGGAAGCTATCTTAAAGTCAAAATTGGACTTGCTGGTCTTACTTTGCTCTCTCATTTGTCTATTCAGTTTGATGTGAGAGTTTTTATCTTTTTGGGTAAGATTAGCTATGACTTTTTTCTTTTATTGTGCAATTTGTTTAATACTTGATTATGCGCGCGCATGTGTGTGTGTGTGTGTGTGTGTGTGTGTGTGTGTGTGTGTGTGTGTATTTAAATTTATATATGGCATTAGCAACAATAGTCAATTAGACATTGCGCTGATGTGCTTAACATCAACCCAGTAATGTTGAATCATAAAACATTGGTTACCTGGGTCTATATTATATCATCGAACGCTTAAAAAAAGCGAACGCTGATTGATCGACCTAATTTAAGCAAAAGCTTACAATCTCGAACTGTCAGATCAGCGATTTTTTCCCAGGGAAAAAAATCGCTGATCCAAAACACATACACACAACACAAGCACACCAAACAAACAGAAATCCACACACATACACCTAAAATCTGATACCTAACCCTACACTAAACTATGCACACACCACTAACTACCCACTTACCTTAACCCAAACCCTAACCCTAAGGTCCGTCACTATCGCACACTCACTTCACCCGCTCCCTAACCCTAACTCACTTAAATCTGCCCTAACCCTCATGTCCACTCAATCGCACACACACACCTAACCTGAGCCCTAACCCTAACTCACCTAAATCACCCTAACACTCACATCCACACAATTGCACACTTACCTGAATCTGACCGGTAACTTTCCACCATAACACTGAAAATACTGAAGCAACAGAAACGGGCAACCAAATTCTTTCCCTAGGAAAAAATTGAGTTTCTGCTGCTTCTATATTTTGCAGTTTCATGAAAATAAGTTTGATCAATCAGCGTTCGCTTTTTAAGCGTTCGAGGATATAATATAGACCCGGTTACCTTGTATGCATGTTGCATGGTTACTCCTCAGAACATGCATTAATACAAACAGTGTTTTTGCAGGAGATAAGGCCCCCTGCACCCCTTATGTTAGGGTCTGTGACCCCTATATCCCTTGCTAATCATATATACGCACTTCAAGATGGTACAGTCCCCAGAGATGGGGGTATATTCCCCTTCCCTGATAAAAAATTTCTGATTTATAGCATAACTGTTGACCATCTGCATAGCTGACCAAAGTAGGTCGATACACACACACATATATATATATATATATATATATATATATATATATATATATATATATATATATATAAATATACATATATATATATTTTTTTAATTTTTATTTTTTTAGTTTACATTTGTTGACAGGGATAGTCCAACTGGATGTATGTCCATTTTCAGCGGAGGCCCCGGGAGAAAAGCTCCAAGGGTAAGCAGATACAGCATTACATAATACCAGCATTACATATTACAAACAGACAATTTACAGAGATTACATAAGTAAGCAAGTTAAACAAGTTCCACAGGTTAGAGTTAATCCAGAGCATAAATCAGGATTAAATTAAATTATACAGTAAGATGGTTAACAGATTTTTACACATTCTAGAGAGAGTTAGCCAGGCTTGATACAGTGACATAGCCAGTTAAGTGACAAATGTTGTTTGAGTCTAGTTTTAAATTGACCTAAGGTGGAAAGTAAGGTAATATCAGCTGGAAGAAAGTTCCAGGATCTACTTACAGAGTTTGCAAAGAGAGAGTCACCAGCTGTGTTATTAATTTTGCTGGTCTGAATTAGTAGTTTGTTTGAGGATTGAAGCGGCCTAGGATTGTTATAGGGGGTGATAATATTTTTAAGTGCAGGTGTATTGTCCGGATTATAGAGGATTTTATAAGCCATAATAAGTTTGTTAAAATGGATTAGACTGGGTAGTTCAAGCCACCCAAGCTGGTCTAGATTGATGCAATGATGTGTCCTAAATGGCAGCCCACTGGCAAACCTGGCAATGTGGTTGTAGCAAATTAAGAGTTAGCTAAGGACAGTCTTGTTTAAATTTGAGAGTAGAGGGGATGCATACGGAAGGGTTGAAAGAAGGTGAGAGCGAGCTATGGCAATTTTAGCTGGAGGGGTTAGGAAGGCTTTTATTCTGTAAAGTGACCCTAGTTTTTTATTGATAGTTTTGATAGTTTGGTTAACATGTGTTTTAGATTTTAGATTATTATTAAATTTTAGATTATTATCTATGATGACACCTAATAGTTTTGTAGAGGGGTCAGGGGAGATTATTGTGCCATAATTTGAATTTATGATAAAGGTGAAAGCAGTAGACCTACGTGTGGTGAAAATAACAGCATTTTAGTTTTTTTGGGATTTAGGATCAGACGACGTTCAGAAAGCCAGTTTTCTATTGTATTAAAGGTGGTCTGGGTAGCTGACCATAACTCTATTGGAGATGTGGCCGAGCAAATCAGAGTAGAGTCATCAGCATATTGGATACAGCTGACTTTTGGGATGATAGTATAAAGGTCGTTAATGAAGATGGAGAACAGCAAGGGCCCTAGTATAGAGCCTTGTGGTACTCCAAGGGTGTTAGGTAGAAGGTTATAGAGTTTGTTCTGCCAGAGGACAGCCTGATGTCGACCATTCAGGTAGGATTGAAACCATTGAAGGGCTCTAGTATCTAGACAAAATGTTTGCAGGGTGTGGATTAAAAGTTGGTGATCATATGGAATGCCTTGGAAAGATCCAAGAAGAGGGCTGAGGATATATAATTATTGTTGCGATTATTGTTTATGGTGTTGGTAAAGGCTAGGAGGGCTGAAGGAGTGCTGTGATGAGGACGGAAGCCATGCTAAGTGTCTGCCATAAGGTGATTCTGGATTAGGTGGTGCATGAGTTGTCTATGAATAAATTTTTCCATAATCTTTGCAGGTGGAGAGAGTATAGCTATTGGCCTATAATTGGAGAATTCAGTAGAGCTGCCTCCTTTGTGAAGTGGGATTACATAGGATATTTTCCAGATGGTGGGAATTTTAGCTTCTACTATGGTTCGATTGATTAATATTGAGATGGGGTAAGCAATAGCATCAGCTGATTTTTGTAGGTACTCGGCAGGGAGTTGATCAGCAGAAAGTGTAGTGGGTTTTAATTTTTTGATCAAAGTACGGATAAGTGAAGTGGCGACTGGTTGGAAGCTGAATGCGAGTAGGTTTCTAGGGATGCTACTTTCAGGACTAAGGGAACTAGGAGGTTGTTGGCTAGCTAGGGCTTGAATTGTCTCAGTAAAGAATCGGTTAAAACTGTCAGAAACATCTTCAGGGGGTTTATCAATAGTAGCAGCAGGGATTGGGGTTGAAGTTTGTCCAGGATGTAGTAGATTATTTAAACCTGCCCAAAACTTCTGAGTGTTATTTTGATTTACTGTCTGTAAATTACAGTAGTATTGTTTTTTGTCTTGTAAAATGGATTTTTTAGTTTTGTTCCTGGATTGCCTGTATTTAATGTGTTCTTGGGGATCTTTAGAAGAACGCCATAAAGCCCATGCTTTGTTGCTAAGGGTAATTTTGATTTTAGACTCGTTAGAAAGCCATGGCGCAGTTTTTGCCTTTGTTCTCTTTGAACGAACAAGTGCATGCAAATCAAGGATCTCAAGGAATTTGTTGTTAAAGTATGCTACTGCTTCCTCTAAGGGGAGGTGTTTTAGAATAGACCAATTACAAGAGTTTAGTTCTTGTTGGAATTTGGCAGGGTCAAAGTTTATATTGTTTCTAACCTTTCTGAGTAAGGGTTGTTTGGAATTAATGGCTTTGTGCTTAATTACATATGTGAGAAGGTGATCGCTTAGGCCATCAGGGAGGGTACCCGAGGTGTACAGTTGGGGGTGACTATTTATGAGTACCCAGTCAAGTATGCTTTCTTTTTGGTTAGGTTTACCTATCCTGGTAGGGGTGGATATGATTTGTGTAAATGCATGCAGGTTAATACGGGTGGTTGGGGATTCTGAGGAACAGGTGTCCCAGTCTATGTTAAAGTCTCCAAGTAGTAGGGCTTCTTGTGGGTAGTAACATGATAGCCAGTGCAGGATATCTTCAAGTGCAGATATATTGTTACCTGGGGGTATGTACATACAGATGATATTAGTGCATTTATTTTTATTAAGTTGCAATTTGGTGGCAAGAATCTCCAAGTTATTAATCTGAGGTGGTTGTATTACATCTATGGTGACATTCAACTCATATTTATAGAGTACAGCTACCCCACCCCCTTCCTCGAAGCACAATCCAGTCTATGTATGCTGTGCCCAGGTGATAACACTTCATTGTCTGCAGTGTTAGGTTTTAACCAAGTTTCAGATAAACAGAGAATCTCAGGGGAGTGGACATCCAGAAGTGCATGCAATTCATGTACCTTGTTATTAATGCTTCTAATATTGAGATGACAGGCTAGGAGAGAGTTAGTTGGCCTATTAATTGTAGGTTTGTAGCTTAGATTGTAAGTAGAGGGGGTATGTGTATCTGAAGTGGGTGGGCCAGGGTTGGGGTGAATATCACCACCAAGTATTAGGTTAAGTCTATACTTGGCGATGAACTTCAGGAATTTGTTTATTAGTTTGTGCTAGTGTTTGGATCTAGAGCTAATGTGCCTGGGGTTGAGATGTTGATAGACTGAACAAGATGTTGGATAGGACCTGGTACTATAAGTATGGTTGAAGGTGGGAGGAATAGAGCTGGGGTGATAGTATGGCCTTTCGGGATCTGAAATCCCATGAGAAACTGGTATTCATACAAGGTAAGGAGGTATGGTGTGAACAAGAGGGGTAGTAAAGAGGAGTATATCATTATCTGTGATTCAGCTAGTGAGTTAAGGAACTGTTTTACCTGGTGATGCAACACCAGAAGATAGAGTGGTGAGGTAAAGGTACTGGAAGGGGGATGGGAGAATGCCAGATGAAAGCTAATAGGTGCTATTAAAATGTAGATAGAAGAATGGGGGTGGGAGGAATTATCCCAGATGAAAGCAGATAGGATCTAGAAAGTGGGGGAGTGGTTATAGTACTATAAATTTAGAGGTACTGGGGGCGGGAGGTAATTGGGGGCAGGGAGGGGAGTGAAGAGAGCCCAAGCGCAGAGAGGGCAAACGTAGCAGGGCTATTGCAGTTTACAAGGTTTCCTAAGGTGTCCTAAGGCTATAAGGTAAGTATTATAGTTCTTAATGTAAGAGTCAGTTTACTTAAGTTACAGGGGAAGGAGGCAAACACTCAAGTAGAAAAAGAGCCCTATGGCTGACCAAAATGGTGACCTGCGTGATTACACAGCACTGTAAGTGAAAGCTTATACACACACACACACACACACACACACACACACACACACACACACACACACACACACACACACACACACACACACACATATATAAATGTATATGTGTGTGTGTGTATATATATATATATATATATATATATATATATAGAGAGAGAGAGAGAGAGAGAGAGAAATATAGATATATATGAATATATGGATTGGCATAAAAATATGGCCATAAGGCAACTCAGTATATTACTAAAATATCTCTGTTAGTGATAAAAGTAGGTTTGTCAAATTATATTTACATTTTTCATAGCTCTATAATAGAATATATCCCTGCATTTTGCACATATACAATGAGTCAGGTGAAGAGATTAGAAATAATTCAGCATAAATTTAAGAAATATTCATTAAGTTCCTTGGACCATAATGAGAGGTGTAAAAGACTGAAACTGTTTACCATTCAATACAGACATTTTTGGACAAACTTCTCTTGGCATACAGAATATATAAGGAAAAAATTTTGATTACAAGTTTCAAAATAGATAATATACTAATATATGAACATGTAGGCAAAGCAAAAAGATGGACATCAGCAGAGTAAAACAGCTCTATGCCTAAGAACAAACTAACTATCTCAGTTTATTAAAACAATTTAAATTAGTAAGTTCTTTTGTGTGTTTTAAATCAGTAAGGGCAAGAGACGTCATCAAACTAACTAAACTGAACTGAGCTGAGCTTGCGCTAGTTTAGACATGTGGATACTAATTTAATTGTAAACTTAAACAAAACAAATATGAGGGGATGTTTATATGACAAAGAATTCCATGTATGTGTATGAAATGTCGCATGTCTCGTGTATTCAAATGAGACAGTGAGGCACGGAATGTGTTCAAGTCATTTACTGTACATAAACACATCAGGAGCTATAACTGGAACATATACTTCAAACTGCATAAGCTTACTGACTGACTTGTTACTTCTAACACACTCACATATGCATCTCCATTGAAGCTTACATTCACACTGACTGAATAGTGGAGTCAATACACAAAAATGGCTGTGATCTTGCACACGCTCGGTAACTTATATGCACATGTTCTCTGACTGCAATGGCTGACTAGGTTCAGTACACAGACACTGATCTGCAGCCTCCTTCTTTAATTTTGTTCGACATGGAAAATAGAAGAACAAAGATATTTAAAGAGACAGACATTATATCAACATTTCAACAAATAAAACTGAGTTCAAGTCCAAGTCGCTGTGTATTTAGGATTGGGTCTGGAAATTTTACTCGATCTGGTTACATAGAAATTCTGACTGGGTTTAGCAACAGGGACAGTCGCTAGGAATTCTTTCTAACTGGAACATCAGGGTTTATAGCAAAGTTGCTTGAAGGAAACACACGGTCCTTTTGATTTTGAACAATTGAGTCACTCTGGGAATTAGAGTCATTGGCACAAGCAATCTGCTGTGTCACTGGTTCGGAGACAGATAACACGTCTTCGATTCCTTCTGAAATCCATTCCTTCAGACTGATGTAAGATCTAGGTTCTTTATAAATGTTCTTCACAATTCCCATTCGGTCGTATCCTTTAGATGCTTGCATTCTCACAACTTCTCCTTGTAGTAATGGTCTAAGGGATTTACTGGTCTTATCATAATATAACTTTTGTGACTGACGTTTTCTCAAAAGTTGAGCCTTGACCACTCTATTGTTCTTTGTGTTTGGTACTAACAATTGTTTACTGATTGGAAGAGTTGTTCGAGTCTGTCAAAGAAAACATTGGTACCACCTCTCTTGGATTTCCCCAGCAAGTACTTTGCACTCTGAACTGCATGTTCAGCTAACCCATTGGCTTGTGGATACTCAGGACTACTGGTAATATGAAAAAAGTCCCAAGACTCAGCAAATTTCTTGATCTGCTAACTTGTAATCTGTGCACCATTGTCAGACATGACTTTGTGTGGACTACCATGGACAGAAAAATCTCTCTTCAATTTTGTAATGACTGTGCTGGACGTCAAGTTAGGAAGTAGGTCAATTTCAAACCAGTTTGAAAGTGTCTACTAATACTAAATAATGCTTACCATTCCATTCAAAAATATCTGCAGTAACCGTTGACCACGGTAATTTAGAAATCTGGTGTAGCCGAGGTGGTTCTTTTTGTTGATGCGGTTTGGTGCTGTTGCAAATTGAACATGCTAGAGTTTCCTTCTCTATATCTTTAGATGTAGAAGGCCAAAATACAATTCCTCTTGTCCTTCTTTTGGTTAAATCAGTACCTGGGTGACCATGGTACAAAGTTTTGATATATTTCTGCTGTAATGCTTTAGGAATTAACACTTTTGGACCCTTCATGATGATTCCATCTTCCATCAGGAGCTCATCTCGGCAAGGAAAATACTGCTGAATGTCAAGTTGTAAACTGGATTGTCATGTTGGCCATCCTTGACTGATAATGGTTTTCAGCTTCTGGAGAACTGGGTCTAAAGCTATGTTATTTTTTTAGTTCATCAGGACGTGCTGATGAAAAGTTTCTAACTTTCATGACATCAAATTCTGCTGTTTCATTCTCATGCCACTGTCGTTTGTCTGCGTGCACGTGACAAAGCATCAGCAAGATACAAACATTTGCCCTTTTTGTAAACAATATTGAAATTGTACTTTTGCAATTTTAACATCATGTGTTGCAAGTGAGCTGGGGTTGTATGCATGTGCTTTTTCAAAACTGTCACTAGTGGTTGGTGATTAATCTCTATTTGGATAGGTCTGGCATAAATATAATCAGTGAACTACGAGCGAGCGAATACTACTGCCAAAAGTTCTTTTTTTCTATTTGTGCATAACACATCTCTGTTAGGGTTAAAGTTCTTGATGCATAGGCTACTTGTATGCCTTCTTAAAGACAAGCCATGGTAAGGGCATATTTTGAAGCATTACAAGAAAGAGTTACAGGTTTGTGATCATCATAATATCTCAGTGTGGGTGGACTGACAATTTTCTTCTTAAGGATGTCAAATGCTCTTTGGTGTTGTTCCAACCAGGACCAATTTACATTTTTACATGTCTGCTCATGTAATGGTGCAGAAATTCCACTCAAGTCTAGGATGAACTTTCCTAAATAGTTCATAGGTTCATAGGTGTGTACTAGGCTAACGGCCCGGGAGCCTATATAAACCTAGCCCAAGAAGATTCCCTGGCATCATGCCACCTAAAGTTAGTTTCCAGTGCCCTTTTCAAGCAAGGCCACTAAAGTGATTCCTGGGGTGAACTTCCTATTGCCCATCCACTCATCAAGATTTCTCTTAAAGAGGGCCAGTTAAGTGCTCTGCTTGATGTGAATGGGAAGTTTGTTCCAGAGTATGGGAAGTCTCTGGGATAGGAACCTGACCCTCCAGCATGTTCTGTTTATTGTGGTAATGAGGTTTAGGTCCCTGGAGCGTGTGGCATGGAGGGATTGGGATTTCTTTAGGTGTAGCATATCTAGCAGCTCTGGATCAGACATGGCTTTGTAGGTCATGCAGAGATTGCCTGTAAGTAGGCGATAAAAGACAGAGTATAGCTGCAGTTTTTTGAGTCTGTCCATATAGGGCATGTGTCTAAGGCCTAAGATTCTCTTAGTGAGGTATTTTTGTGGCCTTTCCAGTTGTTGTAGGTGTCTAGTGAGGTACATACCAAATGAGGCATTGTATTCTATAATAGGTCTAATAAGGGATGAGTAGAGAGGGATTATGACCTCTTTCTTCCTGGATGAGAAACCTTTTGTAATGAGATGTGCCACATATTAGGACTTTCTGACTACAGTGGCAATGTGGTCATCAAAGGAGAGGTTGCTGTCAACCTGTGCCCCCAGGTCTCTTATCATACCTTCGGGGTTTAGTGGACTACCGCCTATGTGGTAATTCATGGGCACTGAATTTTTCCCAAAGGGAATGACAATGCACTTTTTGGCATTGAGCTTAAGGCCATGGTTCTGGCACCAGTCATTGGTGTCAGTGAGGCCTTTTTGTAGAATGTCTACATCAGTTGGAGAATCAATAATGGCTACCAGTTTGCAATCATCTGTGAATTTGGTCAGCCAGAGTCCCTTTGTGTTGGCTTGAACTTCAGAGAAGTAGATGCCAAACAGGAGAGGACCTAGGCCTGATCCCTGTGGGACACCACTTGTAACTGGTCGGTAGTCAGATTTGAAGTCCACTTTCACAGTGTGGGTTCTATCAGTGAGCCAGTTGGTAACCCATCTTACGACATAGGGGTTTATGCCTAGTTTGGTAAGTTTATCTATGATTCCTGAGTGAGGGATGGTTTCGAAGGCCATGGCAAGATCTAGGTAGGCTGTGTGAACTACCTTGCCCACATCCACAGCTCTGGTGACAGACTCGAAGAAGTCTGTCAGGTTGAGCAGGCATGATCTATCTTTCACAAACCCAAACTGCATGGGGTCCAGAGTTTGGAGATTCCCTATGTCCTTATTTATAAGGTCCATGATGATGCGCTCCATAGCCTTACATATCAGACTTATCAGACTAATGGGGGAGTAGTTCCCAGTGTCTGTAGTCGCTTCCCCTTTGTGGAGTGGGATGACCGTAGCAGTGCACCATTCGGTAGGAACAAAGCCTGAAATGAGGCTGTGATTGAACAGGGTACTCAGGTATGGTGCCAGTTCACTTTGTAATTCATGTAGAACACAGCCAGAGATATCAGATCCCATGGAAGCTGTATTCTTGGCTTTGGACAGTGCAGTTTTTACCTGTGTAGCTGTGATAATAGGGACTTGGCATTCCTCAGATATTGTGATAGGCCCTTTATGGGGTGAAAGGAGGGTAAAGTTCACATTGAACCTGTCGGCCAATATGTTGTTAGTATCAGTTGGTTCTGTAAATGTATTGCCATTGTGCTGTAACTCAGAACAGATCTGAGTATTGCCATGTAGATTCTAGACATAACTATAGAAGACCTTGTGGTTGTCTTTAGAATCTGCAGCAATTTTGTTTTCATAGCTAGCTTTAGAGGATTTGATGATGGATCAGTTTTTGCTGAGACTAACAAGGGAGTTTTTCCAGTCTTGGGATTTCACTCTTTTTCTGCAACAGTTTTTTCCTTCTGTTGTAGAGTTTGCTTATTGTGGGGGACCACTAGACTGGCTTCCATTTTTTGGAGGAGAGCATCTTGGTTCTGTTTGGTATGGCCCATTCCATGCACTTGTGTATGTGCTCATACAGTGCAGTCATGCACCTATTTTCCATTTGCATGGGTGTCGTGAAGTTAGCTACCTCTGTTTTTAGAAGCCCAAAATTGGCTTTGGAGAAGTTTTTTAAGGTGGTTTCCTTTGGGGGGTGAGGGTGGGATGTGGATATCCATGGTGATTAGCTTGTGGTCATCTTTGACCAGTGAGGAGTTGATTACTGGTGTAGGGCAATGGTCACCCATGTTAGTAATGACCAGGTCAAGGATGTTTCTACCCCTGATGGGGGTAAGAATGAGTTGGCCTAGGGTGTTGGAATTAATGAATTCAAGAAAACATTGAGCAAGTGTGTTGGTACATGTGCATAATTTTCCCACTTAATGGAGGGGTAGTTAAAGTATCTGAGTATAAGGGTATTGGGTTGTACTCTAATATTTTCCAGTGTGTTTAGGAATGTGGAATGGGAGTCTTGGGACATGGTCGGGGATCTATAGCAGGCTACAACCTGGATTAAAGCTTTACCCAGTGTTAGTTGTACCTGAAGTATCTCTGATGCATTATGTTGGGCTACTTGTCTGGAGGTGTGCATATCTTTTATGAATATGGAGACACCACCACATTTAGTGCTTCGGTCCAGGTTTAGGGGCCGAAAAATGTGGTATGAATTATAGCCTGGTAGTGCTGGGGTGCTCTCTGGAGCTTTGAACCAGGCCTCAGTCACTGCACAGATGTCGGTGTTCCCCATTTTAAGGAGTGCTTCGAGTGAGTGCATTTTGAGATTTAGACTTCTAGCATTGAGTAGCATAACCCTCAGATTTCGTTTAACTGTAGCTGTTATGGTGGTAATTTTGTTTTCTGGACATTGCCTAAAAAAGGCACTATAGGGGTGGCAAGAGCCTTGGCCAGTATCCTGAATCCCTGGGGTGACAGGGGCAGACCATCTCTGGTAAAGAATCGAGGTTTGTCGATCATGTCATCCCAGGCAGACAGATACTGGATCTCCTTAGAATGACACAAGAAACTTAGTCAATTGTTGAAGTCAATCATTTTCTGCTTGTACTGTGGTATCATTCTGGGTGACGGTAGGATGCTACTCAGAGCTAGGGTCATACCTGCCTGGGCTACAAGATCTGAGAGCTCTTCTATGTCTCTTTTCATGTAGTCCAGGGAGGTACTTCTCGGGTCATTTACACCAACATGGACAATGACAGAGTCATATTTCGACCTGTTGTGGAGTGACCTAAGTGCATGCGTTATGTGGTGGATCCTGGCACCAGACAGGCATCTGACCGCAACTTTCTCCTTATTCAACCTAGTGAGTGGGACATCAGTGTGCCTTACCATTGAGTCACCTATGACTAGTGTATTGGGTAAGTTTTTTTTGGTTTATGGGCTTTGGTTGAGTGGAACACTGTTTATGTGAGCTATGTGTCTCATGGTTTGTGCTGGGATGTGGTGGTTGTTTGCGTTTCTGCCTTGGAGGTCTCTGTTGTTTGGGCAGATTTTTATTGAGAGACTCCACAAAAAGTGTTTTGTGCTACTATGTGAGGGTTGTGGTGGTGTAAGTTCTGGAGGGCTATGTGTTGAATGTGGTGGGGTGCAGGTGTTAACCTTTTCCTCTTGACTAACTAATCCAGTCTTGGCTGACCTTACCTAGAAAACATTTTAAAGATGTAACATTCTTTTGAACTGGCATTTCAAGAATTGCTGCTTGCTTAGACAGATCTGGTTGTAAGCCAGAATTGGTAAACAAATGTCCCACATGAGTAACTTCTTTCAGTTTGAACTTACATTTCTGAGGATTCAGTTTAAGATTTACTTCATATGCATGGTCTAGATCTTTCCTGAGATTTCTATTATGTTCATCTTCACAGTTGATTCCACCAATAATGTCTACTATAACAGCACATGGATAACCAGAAAAAAATTGTTCAATGGAATGTTGAAAGACTTCACTGGCAGAATTGATTCCAAATGGCATTCTCAAAAATCTGTAACTACCAAATGATGTACTTAATGTAGCTAACAATGAAGATTGGCGATCCAGCGAAATTTGCCAAAAAGAGCTTTTTGCATCTAAGACTGAGAAAACAGTGGAATCTGGCATGACAGCGGCTACCTCTTCTACTGTACGCATTGGATGATGAGGATGTTTAAATGCTTTGTTTAAGTCTCTTGGATCAATACATATCTGAATATCATCTGAGCTTTTCTTATGATCTAAGACCATGGAAGATACCGATTCATTCGGTTCTTCTGCTGGAGTAAAGACACCTAAATTCACTATTTGTCTAGTTCTGCTTTTACTTTACTCTGCATCATTACTGGAATCTTCCATGCTGGACTAACAACTGGACTTACTTCATGGTTTAACTTCAAGGAATATGTGACTGGAAGTTTACCAAGCTTGTCTTTGAAAATAGCAGCATATTCACCAAAAATACTCTGTATAAAACTATCGTTATTCAGACTTATATCGTGAACTCTTTATTAAATAAAATCAGTCTCATTCTCAGACTATGTGAGGCCTAACAATGACTGCATGTGTCTTTTGACTATGTAAAACTGCAAGTCATAGCTATTTCCAGCAGATTAGCATGAAAGAACTACTGTGCTATCAGTTTGAATCTCTTCAAAACTACAAGCAACTAGTTTTGTACACTTTGCTGAATCAAGTTTCTCACCAGCCTTTACTTTAGCAGACATTTGTGCTGATATAACATTGCACTTAGATCCAGTATCTACTTTAAGCTGTGCAGGTTTCCCATTAACTTGTACAGTACAAAATATTTCACTTTTTGCTGTCAACTGATAGTTTACTGCATTAACTGTTTCATCGATTGCAGAGACACCATCAACACCGAAAGGTTGCTTAAAGCTCTTGGAGTTTACTACGGTCTCTATCTGATCTACTTGCTTCTTCAGATACTCTCTTTTAACATAAGTCTGCAGCAGTTCAGACTTACAAAGCCTTTTGAAATGATTTCACTTTTTACATTTGTGCCATTGCTGACCTTGTCACCCCCCAGGTTAGCTTATACAATCCCTCAATTAGTCAGCAATGCTAATTCTTTATACTGTTTGCTAAGTATGCTCAACTATATCAAGCTCCTTTATGTTTTATCCTGTGAATACATTTTCACTGTATTATATTCTACTATACTGTTTGCTAAGTATGCTCAACCATACCAAGCTAATTTATGTCTTATCTTGTAAATAAGTTTATCACTGTATTATATTCTACTACTATTGAACCTTAGTGAACATTCAGCCACTGTTATTTATACAACACTGTATTGTATTATATTGTATTGTAGTGTATTGTAATGTATTTTGCTATACTTGGAGCTTTTCTCCCTGGGCCTCCGCTGAATATGGACCTGTGTCCAGTCGGACCTTCCCGGTAAACAAATGTAAAATAAAATAAATAAATAAATAAAAAAGCTAAACACTTTTCCCATTTGGGTTCATGACTGCCTCCACAATTGTGACAGCTAACAATGAGGCTAGGTGTGGCACTGCCCTTCAGTTTATATATCATTTTCATGTTAACTTTCCTTTGCACACTATCAACATTCATACTAGCAGATACTGCAAATATGCTTTTCTCATTCGTGAGCATATTCATATGCTTTTTTGTAATCTCATGTATTTGACAAATCTCAGTGGCTTTGCTCAATATTAATTCACTATCTCAAAGCAAAATCTTTCTCACTGCATCACTATTGACACTGCATACAAGACAGTCTTTTATTAACTCATCTCAAAGATCACCAAATCTGCATGTTTTAGCTTTATTTCTTCAGTCAGTAATGTGTGCTGCAACAGTTTCACCAGGCTTTTGATTTTTTGTGTAAAATTTGTGCCTTTCCATTGTAATATTCATTTGAGGGTTACACATTTTTCTAAGTTTATGTTTTAAGTACTCAGGTCTTCCTGCGTTTCAGACTGTACCACAATGTGCCGGTTCTCCCACTCTCATGCATACACAAATGAATGTTCTCACTCAATGGCCTCTGAGCCAGCTAAATTGAGACGTATAAATGCTCTTGTATGTGTGCTTTATCAGAAAATGCAGCCTGTATGAAAATATCATACTCTTGCTCAAGCATTCACCAATTCTCAACAATATTATCATCAAACACCAGTGGTTCAGCTCTGTGAAATATCTCTGCCATAACAGCAAATTTCTTTTAAACATAAGTATAGACCTGGTACTTGTAATTACACTCACGTGGACAATAATCTCTCCAAAAATGCTTTATTTTAACACTGCAAATGCCTCAAACACTCTGGAGATTTTGGACACTTTGAACAATCTTAGTTACTGGGAAAAAGTTGTACATTGTGAAAAAATTCAGACATAGCTTTTTTGAACATTTTAAACACGTCAGAGATTATTTCAAACACTTCAATCATTATGACACTATTTTGGACATTTGAATATCTCAGAAATCATTTTGAACTCTTTGAATGCTATGCCATATATCTGGTGATTGAAAATCATTTAAATGAGTTTAAATACCTTTGAATAACTGCTGACCTGTTTGCGGGTTTGCTCCTGTATATTACTCCACTTCAAACTGTGTGCCTCATGGTTTGTGAACTGCTTCAACTTCGGATCCCATTCTGACACAAAGTCGCATGTCTCATGTATTCAAATGAGACACCGAGGCACGGAATTTGTTCAAGTCATTTATTGTACATAAACACATCAGGAGATATAACTGGAACATATACTTTGAACTTCATACGCTTACTGACTGACTTGTTACTTTTAACTCACTCACATATGCATCTCCAGTCAAACTTACATTCCAACTGACTGACTACACAAAATGGCACTGATCTTGCACGTGCTCAGTAACGTATATGCTCTTGCTCTCTGACTACAGACTAGGTTCATTATGCACACTGATCTACACTGAACTGCCATATTACAAAAGATTATCTCATAATATTAACCAGCTCAAGAAAATCTTGATGAACAGGTTGTCAGTTGGGCATTTAATCCTAATGTAAAGGAGTCTGTGTATTTAAATATTGGCTGCAACATTGTACAATGAACTTAAGCTATAAGAACGTACGAATGGTGGTGCATGCTGATTTTTTATGTGATTTTCATTCTATACATCTGAGGAATGAAGAGCCATGACTGTTGTTGCTTGCCTCAGTTATAAAATACTTTAGGTGAACTCTCTTTTAGTATCATACCATCTTTGTAGGCATGTAACATGCATGTAATTCACGAGAGTCCATATAATATATATATTTCTAGTCTGTGCACTGGTGAATCATTACCATTTCAGGTTGCCTCATGCACATGTGAAGTGTGCCCACATTTAGAAAGACTGTGTCCTGTTGGATTGTACAGGTTGCTTTATTTTCCAAAATAGCCTTACTGTACAGTATCTCTCATAAAATAAACTTCCTATGGACTGTAATACATATGCTCTATACAGTAAATATTACATATTGCCTGTTAAAAATAATCTTATTTATTAATTGGGTAAGCCCACAGGGCAAACAGTCCCTTTTCAGGGGTGACTTGGGAGAAATGTCAGTAAGAATCTGAGATCCCTCATAAAATCCTCCAAAGCTAGTTACAAAAATAAAATCACCACTGATTCTAAAGACGACCACAAAGCATTCTATAGCTATGTCAAGAATCTCAATGGCAACACTCAGATCTGCTCTGTGCTACAGCACAATGTCACTAAATATACAGAACCAACTGATATTGCCAACATCGTGGCAGATAGGTTCAGTGCAAACCCACCCACCCCCAAAGGGCCCATCTCCATACTGGAAGATTGCAAAGTCCTTGTAATCATGCACGCACAAGTAAAGACCGCACACTCCAACCACTAATCCAACAAGTTAACCATCCTTACTTTCTGTTCTTTTTGTTTCCTGAATCCATCAGTTAAATTCCTAGCAGCTATATCCCACAAACTTAGCAAAATGACTCTCAAAACTGAAATCGATATAATACCAGTTTTGTAGCTGTTTGTTTTGTATTATTTAGCCATGACTTTTGTATATTGTTCTTAAGTCTACAGTTTTGCTTTCAGTGTCCCTTTTCATACAGCTACCCATTACACCCTCATTTTTTGCAAAGCTGCTGCTGTGTTTGTAAATGCTGTTTTGGCTTTAAATTACATATTATTGCTAACATTTTTTTCATACCACATCCGTTTCTTTCCCTTTCCATGGTTGTTTGATACCATACAAAGCATATCAATATGGCCAGATAAATTTTCTGTACCTCTGCAGGTATTTTATGCCCAGTTATGTCATCATGGCTGACTGTAGTCTACAAAGTTTATAGACAGTTTATGCACGTATAGCCTGGTTCTGTCACACAATTGTACCTCCTAAGAAGTTGTCCCTGTCCTGTGAAGATTGCTATGCTTGTGACATACAATATTCCAATATTCTAACCTTGTAGATTGTACCAGTCTGTACATGGTTCCCATGCCTACATATTCCTTCATCAGCTTAATTATATGGTACTGAGTTTTTGCCTGGGATGCAAAATATATGTATTCCAAAGCTACTTCAAAGTCAGCTAGACAGTTCTTTCATGTATTTTGTAAGTCATAATTTCAACAATATCTCATTTGTAGGAGAATAAAACATTATTGCAATTTCAGACTTCTTCCATATCTATGACATAAGCGCAAGAGATCAGTATATCCTCAATCTATACTCTCACAATAAATGTTAATTAACCATGTGTCACTGATTTTTTCGAAACCTCTTGAAAAATGCATTTATTTTGCATCCAAAAGGAATAAAAATGCAAACATGGCAGAACTAAAAATACAGTAGGTTGAAAATGAAAACATCCCTGAATTTAATTGGAAAATGTTTCATTCCATTTTCTCATTTCATCTTGTATGCGTAAGGAGAATATTATGTTTCTTACATCTGAATATTTCACTATTTCATATGCGGAATGTCTCAAAAAGGCACCTGTGAATTTTTATCGATGTACACTTTATTACAGACATAGGAATTGCTTAAATAAAATATGGCAAAAAGCTTTTTTAAACAGGTTCAAAAGATAGTGTTCTCATTCATTATCTCTCTCTATACATATGTATATATATATATATATATATATATATATATATATATATATATATATATGTATATATATATGTCTATATATATATATATATATATATATATATATATATATATGTGTATGGATCTAAGCCTTTTGATCGAAAGATTGAAAGTCCGAATCCATAATTACCAAACATACTTTACCGAAAGCGCTTTCACCAAAAAAGCGTTTACGATAAAGTATGTTTAAAAAAAAAATTAAACCTACTTCTATGCAGGGGGGCAAGCCCCCGTGCACTCCCCCATGTGGGGGGCTGCACCCCCCACACCTCCCTACTTTAATATTCTCACTCCGAGGTCGCACAACAGTGGGGAAAAGGGAATTTTCCCTTATCCGCACTGTAGTACGACTGGCACAACGAGCATACTTATCTGAAAGTGCTGCTTCGGTGAACAGCACTTTTGGTTAAGTATACTCAGTAATTTCTGCTTCAGTGGAAAGTGCATTTGGGGAGATCCCATATATATATATATATATATATATATATATATATGTATATATATATATATATATATATATATATATATATATATATATATATATATATATATATACTCATAAAGATGCACACCCTAGGAGTCACACAAATGCACTTTTTGAGTAAGAAATTTTGAACATCCAGAGTACGACTTCTAAAAAACTGAGTATGTATTTGAATGTAAGCTAGTTTATAAGTTAACATTGATAACTATCATTTTACTATGTTTTATAAAAGATTAAAAGATAGCCACTATTTTCAGTTTGACTGTGTATTCGAGACACTGCTAATGCTACCTGTTTTTTCAGCTAGACACTGTTTACCACTAAGGGCAGAATATCTGTTGTTATGAGGTACAGCCCTCAGGTGTAAAGCAGGGGATGTTTAATGGAGTATTACAAAGCCCAAATCAGGCATCACAGACAGAAGTTCCAGAGGAATCTGCAGGAATTAGTAGACAGAGGAATTAGAGACCAGGGTGTTGGCTCTGGAAGGTGCTGAGTCAGAGGGACTAGATTGCCTGCATAGATTACTGGTAATCATCTGTCGATATAACAAAGACTGATTTTATTATGACATTACTCAGCACCAGACACATTCTGTATTTTAACATAGAGACCACAGAAAATAATTTTCTAAGTTCTAAAGAACACTGAACTGAGCAGGTTATAAAAGCTTTAAACTAGATTTGCTTTTGCAAAGTTCTAGAGACATTTGTGATGTAAGGACAGCAGATCTTTGATTTTCTTTTTGGTGAAGTCAGCCTGAATTTCATGTTCTTGTTAATAAAATGTGTTTTAATAAAAGACTGCTTTTCAGTATTTAAATGCATACATTTCTAGAAATGCAACAATTGTGTCCACAGTGAAACCAGCACCAGCCAGTATAAAACATCTTCTCACCATTAGTACTCATAAAAAACATTTACTTTTACAACTTTTAGCCCTTTCATCCAACATATAATGGACTTCAAGACAGCATGCAGATCAGTTCATTTCTTTTAAATACCTAATTTTCACATGATTACAATTCATTGACTCTCCTTCAATAAATTTATATTTTTTTCCAGTACTGTAAAAACAAACTTCTTAAAATTACTATATTCCTGAGTACTGTATGTTTACTTAAAGCATTGGTTACATTTTTCATTCCAGTATTGTAAATATACTCATATATACACTCATATCCCCGGATTCACTAATCTTCTGTGTAGGACTAGCTTAGTCATGCACAGAAGCACCCGTTTAAGAGGAGGATAGCAGCGCACCATGCATATTAATAAAGGCGCGCTGCCTGACCTCGTAGGCTTACATGGAGCATGTACGAGTGCAGGGGGCGTGTCTGAGAGCAGAGCTCTCAGAATAAACATGCCCCTGCAATGTAGAACAGCACAATGTGGAAATAAATGAGTGAGACTGCTCATAGGTGTCCGCATATCCCCACCAACAGTCCCCCATGTGTACAACAGCAACAGGACATAAAAATCAAAAGAAGAAACCCCTTTATTTTTTTTAAAAAATCTGAGTACAGCTAACCGTAGGTGTGCGGGTGTGTCCATTGCTTAGCTATGGTTAAAGCAGCTTAAAAGGCTGAAGAGGATAACAAGGAAGATATATGCAAATGAAGCAGCACAGCAATAGTGTAGTGGGCAGAGCATTCGCCTAATGAGCAGGCATTCCCGGTTCGAGTCTCACTGCAGCACATTCTATTTTACATGGCAAAGCACGGTATAACCAATATTTTTATTGCAAAACCCACTAAATAACATATATTTATGAACTGGAGTACTGCAGGAAATGCATATGTGAAGAGTCAGTGTCATAAAGAATAAGGCAGTAGTAAGCAGGTGTAAGCACAGATAAGCAGTAGTAAGCATATGTAAGCACTAGTAAGCGTGTTTAAGTGCGTTTGCATGGGGGTAAGCATTCCCTACACAGATTAAGCAAAGTAAAAACTAACCGAGTGTAAGAAACTATAACTTGAAATAAGCAGTGCTTACCACCGCGCAAGCCCATGCAAACCCGCTTACAACTGCTTTAAAGTGCCTTAATCACTCTGTATCCAATGGGCCTTTGTCTGCCCAGCAACAAAAAAAACAGCCATGCAGGTCCCAAACCCAGGACCCTATACACCATAGTCCCAGTAGCTATCCACCAAGCCATCACAGAAGTACAGAAGAATGAGGTAGTAGTAAAGATGTCCTCACCATAGTATAACCAAACTGAACCTGTGAAAGGCATGAGTATAAAGTCATATGTGTCATAACCAACTACATAACATAAATATGTGAACTGGAGTACAGCAGTACTCCAGTGAATAATAACACAATGCCAAAAAGGCATTATAATGAATGTCTACTGTAGGCAACACCAAGCATTGCATAGGCCAGCTTAGGAGGTGTGAGCAATGTGTACACCAGCTAACTGTCCATGCCCAGTGGTATACCCCTTTAAACAATGCCAACTTTAGGTAAGCAGGTTTGCCCATAGCGTAGCCTTTTCAAAACTGGCCAATCACAGAAAAGTGTGGGAAATCGACCCTACTTAAACCCAAGAGGCAGGAATACAGCTCATAACTGGTTGTAGCTTCCCCTTGCAGGCACTATGGCAGTAAGGGGAGAAGGAGTGCACTTCTGGGTGCAGTGCTAGTGCATCCAAGAGTCCTAGGTCATGGCTGGACTCCTAGTTAAAGACCATGCACAGAGACTGCTGCAGGGCCAGTATCAGGGCTGCCAATAAAAGGCGGAGGCCTGGGACCATCTCACCCGCGACCTCACCAGTGCCACTGGCATACCCTGAACTGGTGAGCAGGTCAGGCATCACTATGCTGACCTAAAGCGGCAGAAGGGGGACCTCTTGGAGGAGTGGCTCCAAGAGGCTACAGCATCAGGGGACATCCCAGCCATGTGTATTAGTCCACTACCTGTTTAATAATTGCCAACTCAGGTATGTCATGGATAGGTATGGCTAAATATTCCTCTTATGTCCCCCACAGCTGCAGTGGAGTGGGCCGCGAACCAGGATGCCCACATCTGCCGCCTAGTGTGATTGTGATGTGAGGCAGGTTAGTAATACTCATGCCTTTACTGTCATAGGAAATAAAAATAAAAGTAGTAGTAAAGTAATTGCTAGTATAAAACTTGTATTGTTCAAGGCAAGTACTGTATACACTAGATAATATGGCAGGAAGAGTTTCATATTGTTAGTATGGCAATAAAAGTGTAATACCCTGACAAAACAGGTCTAACTGCTGGACTGTATGTGTATATTCTGGTATCATATGGTAATGTAGATTTGCAATCATATAATAGTACTGTAGTATTAAGCACTGTTACCCACACCATGCACCATAACGTGAATGTGTAGGAATGCCTGTATATGACAGGTGTAATCCCCAGAGGCCATTTAGTACAACTGAGAGACACAAAGACAGTAAACAGGGGAAATGCAGATAACAAAACCTGAATAGCACATGCAACTGAGATGTGAACTATTGTTTTATTAGCACACACAGCCACAGTTTTGAATCCTGCCAGTGGTAGTGGTCTGCATACAGAATTATACACCACAACTGTACAGATGTGTCCAGACTGTCTATTAAAGTGGCCCATATCTAATGCCTATCAACCTGTCCCCCTGGGAAATCAGTGAGATGATCCCTGACGTATAGGCAGCAAACAGGAAATACAACTGATTGACACACATCTATGACAACAAACCTGGCACACTAGCAACCCCCCAATATCTTATGTGACTAAGAAGCCACGTATGTCCCATTTACACCCCAGCCTGTTAAGCTGTGGTCAGAGTGTGTACAGTAACAGAGTGAGATGTATGTGCATAATACTAATGTGTAATCTGGAACCTTGTGTGGTAACAGTCAGGTCGTGCTAACAAACATTGCTCCCACATGCACGTTGGATACTAACACTGTGCTGTGAAATACAGACCAATATAACCTGTACTGGTAAGGTCCACCCTGGTATTGTAGGGGACTGTGAGTGTTGCAGTTTCTCTGAATAATAAAGTATCACTGGTCACTGTCACCCACACTGTGCTACATAATATAACTGTGTAGGAAAGCATGTATATGTGTGTGTCAGGTCACTAAAGGTGGAAGAGGGCAATATTCTAGATATGTCTAGGCATACCAGCATGTGGTCAATACATGGCCAGAGTCTGTGCAGAAAGAGTTGGATAGCATAGTGCAAAACATCAACCCAGAATCCGGCCATATGTGTACACTTAGTCAATGTTAACAAACATTCCCTCCACAGGTATACTAGGTAAGAGGTGTATACTGCAGGTAAAACCGGTTCATGTGTAATGATGTTGACAGCCACATCAGTGTCCAATATAGGTCTATAGGGTAGTGTAGTAAGACTTGTAAGGTACAGATAACAGCACTGACTAGGAGAGAAATGTGGACTATAGGAAAATACAGACTCCACGTGGGCCAGCAGAGTAATCCAGGCTGCAGAGAGCTGAATAAGCGACTTTTCTTGATACTAAGTATATTTTTTGTTGCTTTCCACATCTGAATACCTAGCAACTGTATTTCGCCTGCCTTTCTGTTACATTGAAGCTGTTTTTACTGCATTTAACTTAATATTGCACTTGGAATCCTTGTTTGTTACTATTTGACTGTATTTGTAGCAAATTCTTCTGTGTAAGCTGTAGTAGCTGATTCATAGCATTTATAAGTGTTTGCTGTACCTGTTTCTGCCTGTTTTGGGAAAAAAGAAGAAAAAAATATCTCTTGTTTTTCCTGCTTTACTAGTTTAGTCCAGTTTCAGAGTTGCTGATTCCTGGGCTTTGGTTGTAGTTCCTGTGTACTGTTTCCTTGCCTTATTTGGGGAAGGGAAGCTACCTTGCTTTCCTGCTTTACTAGTTTAGTCCAGTTTCAGAGTTGCTGATTCCTGGGCTTTGGTTGTAGTTCCTGTGTACTGTTTCCTTGCCTTATTTGGGGAAGGGAAGCTACCTTGCTTACCAGTGGGAGTGGGAAGCATTGAGCTGCCTTTGTCCAGTTTTGTGAGGTTTCAGCCAGTAACTAGTAGTTTATTGGTCGTTTTGGGCCAGTTTCTAGCTTTTCCAGCCCCTGGTATAAAACTTTCAGCTTGTACCTACTCAGCACAGACTCCACGTGGGCCAGCAGAGTAATCCAGGCTGCAGAGAGCTGAATAAGCGACTTTTCTTGATACTAAGTATATTTTTGTTGCTTTCCACATCTGAATACCTAGCAACTGTATTTAGCCTGCCTTTCTGTTACATTGAAGCTGTTTTACTGCATTTAACTTAATATTGCACTTGGAATCCTTGTTTGTTACTATTTGACTGTATTTGTAGCAAATTCTTCTGTGTAAACTGTAGTAGCTGATTCATAGCATTTATAAGTGTTTGCTGTACCTGTTTCTGCCTGTTTTGTGAAAAAAAGAAAAAAAAAAATATCTCTTGTTTTTCCTGCTTTACTAGTTTAGTCCAGTTTCAGAGTTGCTGATTCCTGGGCTTTGGTTGTAGTTCCTGTGTACTGTTCCTTGCCTTATTTGGGGGAAGGGAAGCTACCTTGCTTTCCTGCTTTACTAGTTTAGTCCAGTTTCAGAGTTGCTGATTCCTGGGCTTTGGTTGTAGTTCCTGTGTACTGTTTCCTTGCCTTATTTGGGGAAGGAAGCTACCTTGCTTACCAGTGGGAGTGGGAAGCATTGAGCTGCCTTTGTCCAGTTTTGTGAGGTTTCAGCCAGTAACTAGTAGTTTATTGGTCGTTTTGGGCCAGTTTCTAGCTTTTCCAGCCCCTGGTATAAAGCAGCTAAGCGCTGCTAGCCGATTTAGCGGAGCTGCCACTGTTGCACACTAGGGCAGTGCCGGTTAAGCAGGTTTAAACTATTCGGGCTACCTAAAGTCCACTCTTCAAATTTTCCTTAAAACTACCTTCCTCGAACTATACTACTGATCAAATCAGCGTATCCTATAACTAAAAGATCAACTCTACTTGACTCCAAGTAGACTATTCTCTATCTATTAAACCTAGCACTTGCTCCTACAGTACTTATTACCTTGATACGGCACTCTTGTCATAGATAGTACCCCAAAAGGCAACCCCCATTTCTCGGTCACCCATCCCCCGGAATCTTTTTGAAGTTTTTGTCTACCCTTCTAGCATGTCGAGGGATCAGTTGCTAGTGTCCTCTCCTGCTCAGCTGGTGAACCTGGGAATATTGAGGCAATGTTTCAATTGCCTCATGTACACAGACAACCCTTTCCTCCTCCCACAAAACACAAATACATGCGAGAGATGCAACTATACGGCCAAACTGGAGGCTGAGCTCTCTCAACATAGGACTGGCAAGACCAGTCAGGAGGAGAAGGTTACCACACACACTATAGACCCAGTCTCACATAGTACCATTACAACCTCAAATCATACACATAAACACACAAAGACATACTGAGGCTCTGATCAAAAATCTACCAAAACAGCAGAGGCCACCAAAGCAGACACCCAAACAACCACCACCTCAGAACACAACACCCGCAACACATAGACCTCACAGTCAGAGTGTCAAACAGTCACAGCCCTTAAGGCCAAACACAATGCCAGACACACTAGTCATTGGTGACTCCATAGTCAGACACACTGATGTCCCGCTCACCAGACTGAGTAAGGAGAAGGTCACAGTAAGCTGCCTGTCGGGCGCTAGAATCCGCCACATAACGCAAGCACTCAGGTCTCTCAACAGCAGGTACAAATATGACTCAGTCATTGTCCACGCTGGTGTAAACGACCTGAGACGCACCTCCTTGGACTACATGAAAGAGACATTGAGGAGCTCTCTGATTATGTAGCCCAGGCAGGTATGACCCTGACCTTGAGCAGTATCCTACCTTCACCAAGAATGATGCCACAATACAGAGATAAGATGATCAGCTTTAACAATTGGCTTAAACACTGGTGTCATTCAAAGGGGATCCAGTATCTGTCTGTCTGGGATGACATGCTGGACAAGCCACGCTGCAAGGGACGGCTTGCACCTGTCACCCTGGGATTCGGATATTGGCAAAGGCTCTTGCCACCCCATAGTGCCTTTTTAGGCAAGGCTCAAATTCTAAACCGACCACCCTAGAACACAAAAAGGAAAAAACTAAGGGTAATGCTGCTCAATGCCAGAAGTCTAAATCTCAAAATGCACGCACTCGAGGCCCTTCTCAGTATGGAGAACATCGATGTCTGTGCTGTGACAGAAACCTGGTTCAAGGCTCCTGAGAGCACCCCAGCGCTATCAGGTTTTACCTCATATCATGCGTTCCGGCCCCAAAATCTGGACAATACCAAGAAAGGAGGGGGGGGTATCCATATTCATCAAGGACACCCACACCTCAAGACTGGTGGCAACGCACGATGCATCGGAGACCATCCAGGTGCAATTAACCATAGGCAAGACTGCTCTGCAAATTGTAGCATGTTACAGGCCACCCTCACAAACTCAGGAAACTCACATGGCCTTCCTGAAAACACTAGAGGGGATTAATGTATCACCAAACACCATCATACTAGGTGACTTCAATTACCCTAATATAGACTGGGAACACTACTCAAGCCCAAACACCCTAGCCCAAAAGTTCCTGGAATTCATAAACTCAAATGCCATGGAACAACTAGTCACCATCCCCACAAGAGGAGATAACATACTTGATCTCATCATCACGAACATGGGAGCACAATGTTCAACACCGAAGTATACCCTCACTGGTGAGATCAGATCACAAACTAATCTCGCTGGAGGTCCTCATCCCACCCCACCTGAAATAAAAAGACCACAGTAAAGAACTTCTCAAAAGCTGACTTCACACTTCTAAAGACTAGTGTGGTCTCCTTTCAGGCCCCGAGCCGGGAAAACAATACTCAAGCCGCTGAATCACTTACAAACGCCTTCTACCAGCACCTGCAGGACTGCATGGATAAGGCAATCCCAAGCAAAACAAAGACTCTTTGTACCAAAGGCAAGCGTCCAGTCTGGTGGACCCCAGCCATAAACAAACTCTACAACAAAAGGAGGAAGCTACTACAAGATAGAGCAAAATCCTTAAAAGGTAAGACACCCTTGATCACTATAAGTAAAAACTAAGAGCTCTCATAAAATCATCCAAAGCAAATTTGAGAGAAAAATAGCTAAAGACTCAAAAGACAATCATAAGGCCTTCTTTAGCTATGTTAGAAACCTAGGAGGAAACTCCCAGATATGCTCAGAACTAGTTCAAAATGATGTGAAGATTACTGATCCTACAGACATTGCCAACATACTGGCTGACAGGTTCAGTGCAAACTTCTCCCCTCCCCAAAGGAGAGATATCTATACCAAATGAGTGCAGCCCCCAAACATCTCCAGCGCCCAAGTGAGAACTGCTCTCTCCAAAGCAAAAACACAGCATCCATGGGACCCGATGGTGTCCCCGGCTGTGTGCTCCACGAACTCAATGAGGAATTAAACCCACAGCTAGGACAGCTGTTTAATCAAAGTCTTACCTCTGGATATGTACCCAGGAGTGGCGCACTGCAACTGTGGTCCCACTTCACAAAGGCGGTGCCTCCACAGACCCTGGAAATTACCGCCCATTAGCTTGACAAGCCTTATCTGCAAAGCCATGGAGAGGATCATAATGGACCTCATAAATAAAGACATAGGGAATTTGCAGACTTTGGATCCAACCCAGTTTGGCTTTGTCAAAGGCAGATCATGCCTTTTAAACTTGGTTGACTTTTTCAAACAGTCACCAAAGCCATTGATGAGGGAAAGGCAGTCCATACAGCCTACCTCGATCTGGCTAAGGCCTTCGATACAATACCCCACTCGGGTATCATTGAAAAACTCATCAGCTTAAATGTTAACCCATACATCACAAGATGGGTTGCAAACTGGCTGAGTGACAGAACCCACAGGGTCAGAGTTGCTGGCGCCATGTCAGACTCAAAGCCTGTCACAAGTGGTGTCCCACAGGACTCAGTCCTGGGCCCACTCTTGTTTGGCATCTACTTTTCCGAAGTACAAGCAAACACAGGAGGGTTATGGCTGACAAAGTTTGCAGATGATTGCAAACTGGGCCATAGTAGAAAACACATCTGACACAGATATCCTTCAGAAGGGTCTCACAGAAGCGGATAACTGGTGCCAGAGCCACGGCCTAAAGTTAAATGCCAAAAATGCATAGTCATACCCTTCGGAAAAACAAGGTTACCCTAGCTACCAAATAGGTGGAAATCCACTGAGCACAGAAGAAGTTATCAGGGACCTGGGGACCCAGGTTGATAGTAGTCTGTCATTCGACACCCATGTAGCTAAAGTAGTTAGGAAGTCCTTCTACATTGCCCACCTTATCATGAAGGGATTCTCATCTAGATCAAGGGAGGTCATAGTCTCCCTTTACTCATCACTCATCAGACCAATGATTGAGTACAATGCCCCATTCGAATGTATCTGACCCGACACTTGCAGCAGCTGGAGAGGCCACAAAAGTTCCTCACCAAAAGGATAAAGGGTCTCAAAATCTGTCCTA
The DNA here is from genome assembly GCF_019279795.1 of Protopterus annectens. Classification (NCBI taxonomy): domain Eukaryota; kingdom Metazoa; phylum Chordata; order Ceratodontiformes; family Protopteridae; genus Protopterus; species Protopterus annectens. The sequence goes on along the minus strand of NC_056737.1, from coordinate 1,317,691,666 downwards.
TGCTGCCCGACTGAAAGAACTCCAGCTCTATTCAGTCGCCAGCTTGCTCAGAGGTGACCTTTGCCTAACATACAAGGCCATGTCAAACCCAGATTTGATGAATATGCTTCACCTCAAAAATCTAGATCCATCAGAGCCACAAGGGCGGAGACTTAAACCTCGACACGGCTATTAATAGGACGTGCTGGAGAGATAGATTCATCACCCAAAGACTCCCTATGCTGTGGAACAAAATCCCGGTACATGTGAGGCAGAGCACCTCGCTGGCCTTGTTCAAGAGAAATCTTGACCAATGGATGGGAGATCGCAGATATACCCCAGGAATTACCTCAGTGTCACTGCTCGACAGAGGCACAGCAAAATAATGGGTATAGTTCCCCATACTAAAGGGGTGGCGTAAGCCACAAAACAATGGGCTAGGCTTATAAATGCCCTCGGGCAGATAGCCTAGTATGAACCTATGAACCTATGAACCTATGAACCTTATCTCCAATAATAATCAACATACCCACCCCAACTGCTATGTACAGACTCTGGTAATGGCCAATCGTTTGATAAATATTTTAATGGTTCCCATGCATGTGCCATATTGAATTATTCCAACATTGTTGGCATGGTGCCATCAATGTACCTGCATGCTGTTCTTATTACCACTGTGGTCCCATATATGCATGTGTTTTGTTTGCTATGCAACTGTTCCTTATCTGGTGTCTGGGTTAATGAGAATATCTATGCATGCTGTTATACCTAACCCTGGAATGTGTTGACTATTACTAACCCATATATGATGTTGAAATCTAAAGACTATAGCATGCTGGGGAAGGCCAGTCCCAGCGGATCCACCTGTCCCACCTCAGCTGGCTGAGGCACCGGGCACCAACATGTCTGGGGCCCGGGTCTACTTCTAAAGACCGAACCGATGATTCCCCGACGCAGAAATCACCGACGCCAGAAAACCGACAACACACAAACCCAACAACGTGAAACACCGAACACCATAACACCGACACACGGAACGTAAACAACACACTACACTACATAGCATACACACTAGCCCTGACCCAAACCCTAACCCTAAGGTCCGACACTATCGCACACTTCACCTACCTGCACCCTAACCCTAACTCACTTACCCACCCCTAGCCCAAGCTCCGACACTAATGCACACTTCACCTACCTGCACCCTAACTCACTTACCCACCCCTAGCCCAAGCTCCGACACTAACGCACACTTCACCTACCTGCACCCTAACCCTAACTCACTTACCTGACCACTCCTACCTCCGTCACTGTCGCACACTTACCGGGTCGCGATCACACATTACCCTTGTCGGTCTTTCCGCTGTCGGCGAATCACCCTGTCGGTATACATACCTGTCGGTTATCTGGCGTCGGTGATTTCTGCGTCGGGGAATCGTCGGTTCGGTCTTTAGAAGTAGACCCCTGGGGCCCAACCCCGCACCTCCCTGTTTGTTGGTCCTTCACCACCTTCAGGTGGAACCACCTCAGGGGATGGGGCTCGCTCCCCCCGGGAGTGGGCGTGGACAGGCACCTGTCACCCATCGCCAGGTCGGGGTCATGGTGCATAGAGCGATCAATGGCCAGATCAGTGATCTTCTATGCCAGTTTGAGGGCCGCATGTCATGATTAGAGAGTCAGCCTGGCTCTGTGGCTCAGCCCCCAGCACAGCCACCTTCGGGGCTGTGAAGGTGCAGTGGTGACTGCCCATGGGTGGGGACCTCAGTCCCACTGTTACCACTAGAGGGCTTGTGGGCTTCTGATATCCCAACACCCCTCCCCATCAAGGTATTTATCCCCCACATGTGTCACATACCACCCCTGTATGCATCTTGTGTGTCTTGTCTGTTAACCTACCCAACCTAGCTCCCCAAATATACCTACTACCCCTCCCCAACATCTCACTCCCACCTGAAAAAAAAGCAATCTGTTCCCACAAAAAAATCTCGCCCCATACATAGTTGTCCATTTCACATGTGTCCACTGGACACATGTAATCTGGTCTAATTGGCATCACAACACATTTTTGTTGTCCTCACCCCTCTTTCAGGGGTTCAAGTGTCCAAATCTACTCCAAATTCAGTGTATATGCACAGCTGTTGCTGTAGAAGAAATGGGCAGATATGGACCTTCCCTACACCCTTCCTGCACATCCCTGGCTATTTTCCCTACTGTCTTTCCCTCTTTGTGCCCCTTTTTTCACCACTGTCCTATCAACCCCTTTTTCTTTTCTCTTAAAGAAATTAGAGTGGGGGTAAGTGGGAGTAAGCACATTTAAGCAGCAGTAAGTGGGTTTAAGCCTGTTAGCGTGGGGATAAGCACTGCCTACACAGGTTAAGCAGTTAATAAGCTAACTAGGTGTAAGAAACTGTGACCGGAAGTTAGCAGTGCTTAGCTCTGTGCAAACCCGCTTACAACTGCTTTAAAGTGCCTTAATCACTCTGTATCTAATGGCCAGTGTTCTGCCCAGCAACAAAATAAACAGCATCTGCAAGGCTCAAATCCAGGACCCTACATACCATACACAAAGTGATTTACCACTAAGCCATGGCATATATATATATATATATATATATATATATATATATATATATATATGTACAGACGTGTATAGCATTTCCACATGGGAACAAAATCCTGAACCACTCACTACAACATAACAGACCATAAGCACTGTTAATGGGGGTGGGGGCTCAAATGAGGGATACCTGGTAATTAGTGCTATGTTACCCCCTTCCACAGCCCTAACGGATATGCTGTGCAGTCCAATATCCAGCACATGCAGTTCTTGACTTCAGGACCCTCCACAACACAGCTACAATGCTTTAACAGTAATCCAATTCACCTGAAAATGTCATGGCAATATCTGTAACATATCATGCAGAAAAGTTATTCTACCATACGGAATGTACAGTGTGGAAGGAGTACATATTACAATGGTTCAGATATGCACACACATCTATACATTGACAAATATTTTCATATATATATATATATATATATATATATATATATATATATATATATATATGTATACATATATATATATATATATATATATATATATATATATATATATATATATATAAGATATCTATAGGTACATACACATATACACAGACAAAAAGTATTAGTAGCCATACATATGTAGAAGTAGTGTGGAATTACTGGGTGCAAAGTATATCCCTCAGCCACAAGCCCTGTAACTGGCACCTGTGAAATGTGTAGTGTGGCAACCATTCTCACAAATGAGAATACTTAAATTAATCATATACCCACTCACAATTCAAATGACATGACATGACACACAGGTATGCATACACAGAAAACCTTTATTTGTGTACTATACACTAATGTATGCCATTACTTACAGCACATAAATTTTGAAATATGTAATCAGTGATGAATGCAAGGCCCACACAAAACAGTAGATGCAAGCAATGTGGACATATAACATACTATGCTGTCCAGGCCAAGGCCTTCAATTAGTACAACAGTAGACAAAGGATTTGCCTTCAAGATAAGTTAACAATCAACAATTACAGATGTAGTTCAGCAGGCTCCAATTACACCCTGTAGTCAAGCCCTAGGGGGAAATGTATTAGTTGTGGTAATGGCAATGTATCTGTCACATGTATGGACCCTGGCCAACATATTTTGTGGGAGTCCACGGTATGATTGAGATGATAGCAGGAATACTAGCAGTAAATAATGATAGGCCATTACCTAACAACCCCTAACTGTATCACAGCAGGACAAAGCCTGCCATATATGTGGAAGACAGAGGCAGGAACACAGGGCCATACTTGCAATATTGCTGTTACACACCCTGGAAATTGCTGGTGTTACAGGATTTGTTGCAACATACCCTTATGCAGGAATAAGGCATCAGAAACACAAATGGATGTAGCCATGTACTGATAGCATGCAACAGACAGACTGCCAGTGATATATCTAGGACAAGACCTGTGTGGTGCACAGACAAAACTAAACAGACAATCCACTGGCCATCATGTGGATAGGCCCACAGTTGAGAGCTATGCAGACAGACTGCATTCCATCCTAAACTACTATGTACACACAAACACTGCAAGACCAGCAATATACAATGCACATAACAACACTACTCACTCTGTCTGTAGGTATGGAACCTCATACAAATGTGTATTTGGCCTGTGTCTGAAAGTCCTGCTGTAAGAGGTATTGCAACCTACTGTCGGTAACACTGCTGCCCACATACAGGAAGGATGCCCTCCATACTGGAAAGGTTAAGGGACAATGCCCACATGAGTCAGTATTTTATAGTACTGGGTTGCCATGACAGTGGTTATCAGAAGTACTACACAGCAGGCTGCATGAAGTTAGCAACTGTTGCACATTGATTAGTGCAGAGACCATCACCTGATCATGTGCATCACCTACAAAAGCCATGTTGCAATCCATTCAAATCAGCTGAAGCACTCTAGTGGAGAGAGAGAGAGACAGAGAGAGAGAGAGAGACAGAGAGAGAGAGACGGGGAGAAAGAGAGAGAGAGAGACAGAGAGAGAGAGAAGAAAATACCTTAAACAATAGAAAGCTGTCACAGCTGTCAGAAAAACAAACTACAAGTATGTAAAACATATATGTATTTAATTGAATGTAGTATGTGGTATAGAATAATAGGATATATGATGTGGAATGATTCATATGTGCCATCTGTAGTTGTTCCTGTAATGATGTTCTGCTGAACAACTGCTCTGGACAATACTGTCTGTCCCTGTAGGCAGTGGGACATACCTGCCAACTGTGCAGATCAAAGATGTAAGCCAACAACAGGGGGTTATGCCATCCATCCACCCCTTACCCATGTGGAGGAACTTCTCAGCAGCCTTATGGCACCTGCCTGCCTGCAGAACCAACAACTGGCAGGGAGCATTGTGGAGGTGGGTGCCACAGACACACTGGCTGAGGCGCATGCAGGTAAGGCCTCAGGGAACATCAGTAGACCACTCTTGTGTATGCATCTGCATCTGTACAGGTACATCATGCATATCTGAGATGTCATATACATAGTCTGTTGCTGTGTAGTTGTAATAAACAGTTGTGCATAAGCTGTAGTATTGTGGACTTCTACTGTTGATGTGCCATAATGCTGCACTCACCCTTTACAAATGCCACAGCTGTGGCCACTGACATCAGCTTTCTCACCCTCTTATGTAGGTTCCTCCAGGATACCACCAAGGCAGCAGGCTGTAGCTGGTGAGTATGGTTCATGTTCTTGCTTGACAATACACCAGGCATGTAATAGCTGTGGGATATTCCATGCACACATCTAACACATCTACCCATATTGCATGCGCTACACATTCACGTTTTGTTGCTGTGAAATGCACTGCATCACAGTAGAGACCATGATGGGGTATTGGAAGGGTACATCAGAAACATGCAAGATAACTAACATCCTGTCATTGTGAAATGTGTCCACAGTGATGAGAAGTATGGCAAGACACACGGCCTACAGTAGGGACATGTGTGAAACAACACCCTCATATGGTGCTACAACTGTAAATATACCTGTATTACAATACCAACCATTACAGATTGACACTATGTCATAACATAGTACTGTGGTCCACATAATTAGCTAGTAGTAGGCTGTTGCACGTAGTGTCCCATTCTTGGGGCACTGCAAACTGACACATGTGTAGGCCATAGTTGTCAAGCATCTGCAAAAAGGCTGGCGGTGGGGAGAGTGAGTCAGTGCACTGCAGCAGAGATCCTACGTATGCTAAGAATGGCTGTATCTGTGCACAATCAGGTTAATTAACTGTGGCAGACGTAACCCTAACCCCACAGCAATAGTAACAGCAGTGTGTGCACTCCAAGGGATGTGCATATGAGTAGACCTTGCAACCATGCAGAGTTGTGGGACATAGGTTCATAGGTTGGTACTAGGCTATCGGCCCTAGGGCCTATACAAGCCTAGCCATAACAATTCCCTGGCTATTTCTTCCCGCACTATTTACTGCCATGGTAAGGCCTGGCAATTGTCAGTGTAATAGTCTTGTATTGGTCATACATGCACTGCTGATGTTGTAATCTGTAAAGCAGACATCAGGCATTCATAAATGACATCTGTACACATATCATCCCAGGTATGAGTTGCTCTAACACATAGGGGCTGTGAGCATTGGAGCTGACATAACTGACACAGTACTACATATGCAGCAATGGTTTTTACACCTGTGAGGTATGGTACACAGTACAAGGCAGGGTGCAGAACAGGTCCACAGTAACACTTTGTACATGGGTGCAGTGTTATCAAGGGGAAGGGCCATCACCTACCAACACAGCCCATGCATCACACACATGTATACTGGTGCTAGCACGAAGTCACTATAGTTGCACTGCATGCTGTTGAGTACCATATGTAATGCATGCTGACAGAAGGGTAATGGGAGGACTGTGTGTACAAAAGTTGTGCAACCTCACATGTAGGTGTGTGTGTGTGTGTGTGTGTGTGTGTGTGTGTGTGTGTGTGTGTGTGTGTGTGTGGTGGGGGGTGTGTGTTGATTGTGTCTGCAAGTGCAATATGGTGGAGTGGAGTGTGGTCGATGCATGTCAGATGTGTGTGTGCATGTGTGTCTGTTTGTATGGGTGTTCATGTATGCACAGGTGATAGTGGGATTGATCACATGGCAGTACTTCTCCTTGGGATTGTGCTGTACATGTACATGGAGTGACACATGAAACACCAGGACAACCTGTCTGATATGTGAACACAGGACAGCTGATAGCATAAAAAGGTTTGTAGCATGGAACATGCATTGGGAGGGAAAGTACATATCAGGTATACACATCATATTGCCAGCAGCAGATAGATAACCAGCTACCCACGTATGCAGCACTACTAATGCAATGAGGAATTACCAGAGCACACCAGTGAGTGTATCCAGATATTACTGTTGTCCACATGATGGGTTGATTGTGCAGCAGATGTGGCATGGACTGAGCAAGACTGTAGTGTGTGACATATGTAGTGAATGTAGCATCCCCAACCATATAGGGGCCATATATACCATGACTGGACATATACAGGGTAATACTGGATGACAGCAGTGAGGCCATGTACAACCTACTCCATAGGTTCATAGGTTGGTACTAAGCTATCAGCCCTAGGGCCTATACAAGCCTAGCCATAACAATTCCCTGGTTATTTCTTCCCACACTATTTACTTTCCTGAACCCCTGCCTGGCAGGGTGACTGACGTGATTCCCGGGGTGAATTTCCTTTCTCCCATCCAATCATCAAGGTTCCTTTTGAAGAAGGCCAAAGAGGCGCTCTGCTTGACATGTATGGACAGTCTATTCCAGAGTCTGGGGAGTCTCTGGGTCAGGAACCTATCCCTCCAGCATGTTTTGTTTATTTTGATGACAAGGTTTAGATCCCTGAAGCGTGCGTCTCTGAAGGATTGGGATTTCTTTAAGTGTAGCACGTCCAGCAGCTCTGGGTTTGACATGGCCTTGTATGTTAAGCAGAGATCACCTCAGAGTAGACAATGTGCAACAGAGTATAGCTGGAGTTTTTTTAGTCGGTCAGCATAGGGCATCTGCTCAAGTCAGGGAGGTGATGGAGTAACAGGTCATGTGTTGTGATCACACGTGTAGGCATGGAGAGAAATGATATGTTAATGGGTAGTATTAATGAATGAATGGATGGGGAACATATGTAACTGAATGTGGGACTGTCTGTAAACCCAGGGACAGGGAGGTAGTAAGGTGGACTGTCAGTGTGTGTGGGTGTACGTGTGTGAGTGTGTGTGTGTGTGTGTGTGTGTGTGTGTGTGTGTGTGTAAATGTGTGTACTGTTATGCAATGCTGAACAGGTCTTAAAGTGTGTGTTTGTTTCCCCCACAGGTGGTGAGGTGGGTCAGGGTCCCTCCTGCATATAATCTGAGGTTGGTGTCCATACAGACACCAGTGATGATGATGATGATGATGATGATGGTACTGTTGAGGCACAGGTGGGGTTGTCAGAGGCCGACACTGCACCATCATTTGTCATCACCCTCCTAGCCACCCCAAGCCTGCACACAGTTACAGTGCTCCTACAGACACCATCACAAGTGGACATAGCAGATGGACAGTTGGCTGTTGGTGCCGGTGACCAGGAAAGTGTGGTGTCCATGCCAACTGTGTCAGATCACAGTCAGCATCGCTGGATGACCGGCAGGGCACCACATCAGCAGAAAGCGCTTACAATAAATTTGGTTAAGTAGTTAAAGCAGTTTTGGTGTTTGCTCCTTCAACATCGCTTTTTGTGTTTACATCAGCAGATGTACCATGGTGCTCGTGGGTGGGCCGCTGGTCATCATGCCCCTGGCAGAGGCGCCACAACTGGTACCACCAGGAGCATGTTTCAGGCCATAATGGAGGCACAGGCATGTATGGAAATGTACACCAGACAGGGCCTGAGGCTGCAGAGGGCTGATTTCTCATCTATAAGTGACAACATCTGTGAACATGCTGCTGCCTTCCATGAACAGACCGAGGTCAGGGATAGATGGTAAGGTGAGATGGTGGGCCTCCTCGACTGTGGTATGTCCGTGCTTGAACATGTGGTGGGAGTGGTGCAACAGCTGTGTTGACGTAGACCAGAAACACCAGCGGCTAGCAGTCAATGTGGACATGCTAGGATGCCAAGCTGCTCCTGTAGTGGCAGTACCAGCCCCAGCACACCACTGGGGGTGCTGTCCACACCACACCACAGCAGGCCTCATGCACGTGGCCCTGGCCAGTCCCAGGTGGGACATAGTTCCAGCAGACATCTGTCATCATCAGGGGAGAGTAGCATAGTAGGGTGTTGCATTGTAATGCCTCACCTATGGGCAGCAACACTATCTGTACTACTGTGTGGCAATGTGTAGTGTAATAGGAGTATGTGGCCTCGAAATGGTGTACCCTACAGATATGCAGACATGCACACATACACACACTTGGCAGACCTCAATGAGTTTTCCATGCCTATTGACCCATTTGTATAACACTGTTGTGCTGGTACTGCATGGCACATGTAGCTGTTAGGGAGGGGAGTGTAACAAGGTACATGTCATGTCCAATACAGCAGCGGCTACATCTGACTATGGCAATGGGAGTGGAAGTGGTTGTGAAGGCTGTCATGGAGTTCCCAACTACAGGTGTACTAGCACACAAACAATGCTATCCTCAGTAATGCACATGTACTCGTGTCAATAATGTGGTGCATTGCTGCATTTGGTCATAGCTGTGTACCTGGCTATTGTCCATGAAGGGATTGGATGTGTAGGGGGTGTGTGTACATTGGTATCATGCCACTTGCCATGTGCCAGCAGGTGATTTATCGACAGACACCACATTAGTGACTGGCAGGGTGAGAGTGACATGCATCAGCCAATCCTCTGGGTGCCTTCTGCACATGGCCACTTAGGTGATCCAGTTGACATGTATGCAACATGAATTACAACACATGGTTAGTGTTTGTGATGGAGACCTGTACCCAAGCATGTTCAGTTGACTGTGGTAGTGTAGAGTAGGTACCCGTGGCATGTGGCCCATACAAGGTGTTGTCTCCTATATGTGACAGGTAGTATACAGCTGGTCACACATGTCAGTGTCAATCAAGCATAGGTTGTCTGTACGTATTCCAGCTGGATACCTGCCATCTGCACATCTGTAGAGGGACTGACAGACACCAGCTTGGTGAATAGCTATACAGTAGGATGAATGTGTCAACAGATGAAAGTTTGACAACAATATGAATGCCATTACTACCTGTAATTCCTCACTAACATTTGCTGTACAGACAGTACTCTACAGTTACATTCCATGTGTCTGATTATTATCCAGTGGGGGATATATACGGTGACACAGCCCATACACCAGGAACACGACAGTGAGCCCTCAGGGTGCAGCTATGCCCACAGGTGTGCTTGTTGTCAGTAGTAATGTTAGCATTCTACCCTTCCCTGGGACAGCATTGTCAACAGTAGTAATACCATGTTACACTACATGCCAATGTGACAGCACATACCCTGGATTGCTACCCCTGCATGTCACACATTCACATGGATAACAGTGCTGTACAGGTCTCATATACTTTCGTGTCCCAGACATGACACTCAATACCCTTTGCTACTGTAATGACAGCACATAGACACATGTACTGTACATGGCAGTACATACACATATTACAGATGTCATTTCTCAGGGTTTGACATAGCCTTGTATGTTATGCAGAGATTGCCTCTGTGTAGACGATATGCCACAGAGTATAGCTGGAGGATTTCTAGATGGTCAGCATAGGCCATCTGTTTTAGGCCTGTGAGGTATATCCACTGCCTTCCCAGCTGTCGCAGCTGTCTTGCGAGGTACATACCAAACGGGGCATTGTAATCTATACTGGGTGTAATGAGGGATGAGTACAGTGGGACAATTACCCCCTTTTTTCTGGATGTAAAGCCCTCAGTGATGAGGTGTGCTACATAGAAGGATTTCCTTACTGTTATGGCAATGTGGTTAATGAAGGTGAGACCACTGTCCACCTGTGTCCCTATGTCTGTCAGCACACTTGCGGTGTTTAGTGTACTGCCACCTATGTGAAAATTCATGGGTACATGGTATTTCCAAAGGGGATAACTATACATTACTTGGCATTAAGCTTGAGCCCATGGCTCTGGCACCAAGCATCTGTTTCTGTAAAGCCGTATTGTAGAATATCCATATCATTTAGGGATGCAATAATGGCTCCCAGTTTGCAGTCATCTGTGAACTTTGTTAGCCAGAGTCTCGTAGTGTTGGCCTGTACTTCAAGGAAGTAGATGCCAAACAAGAGCTGTGCCAGGACCGACCCTGAGGTACTCCAATTGTCACTTATCTGGAGCAGGGATTGGACATGGCTACTTTTACAGTCTGGGTTCCATCAGTAAGTCAGTTGGCAACCCATCGAGTGACGCAGGTGTTTATGGCCAGCTTCGTAAGTTTAACTATGTCTCTAGAGTGGGGGATGTTGTCGAAGACCTTGGCCATGTCCAGATAGGCTCTGTGGACAACCTTACCCTCTTCCACAGCTTCGGAGACTGAATCATAGTAGTCAATAAGGTTCAGGAGACAAGATTGGCCCTTCACGAGCCCAACCTGGGTGGGGTCCAGTGTTTGCTGGTTGCCAGTGTCTTTGTTTATAAGTTGCATGATAATGCATTCCATGCCCTTGCAGATCAGGCTCATCAGACTGATGGGATGGTAGTTCCTGGGATCCAAGGTGGATTCCCCCTTGTGGAGTGTGGTAACTGTAGCTGTGTGCCACTCAATGGGATAGAAGCCTGAGGTGAGGCTATGATTAAACATGGCACATAGGTGAGATGCAGGTTTATTTTGTACTTCATGTAGTACACAGCCCGGGGTGTCATCTGGTCCCATGGATACTGTATTCCTAGCAGTGGATACGGCAGTTTCCACCTGTGTGGCCATGATTACTGGAATTTGGCAATCTTTTGGTACTGAGATGGGCCCCTTAGGGGGTGATTGGAGGGTGAATGTGGCACTAAATCTATCTGCCTGGATATTGGCAAACTCCTTGGAATCAGTATATTTAATGCCATTCTGTTGTAGCTCAGAGCAGTTCTGGGCATTGCCATTTAAATCCTGGACATAACTATAGAATGCCTTGTGGTTGTCTTTGGAATCTATGGCAATTATATTTATGTAACAAGCTGTGGCAGATTTTGAGGGATATCAGCTTCTTACTGAAGCTGGTAAAGGAGCAGTTTGCATTTTGGGATTATCCTTTTTATCTGCAACAATTTCTTCCTTCTGTTGTATAGTTTGTTCATGGCAGTGGAGCACAAGATTGGCTTCCTTTTTTGGGGGGCAGTGTCTCGGTTCTATTTGGAATGGCACAATTCATGCACAAGTGGATGTGCCCATACAGTGCCTTAGTGCAGAATTCACCAGTTGCACTTTCAGTTCCCATCTCCATGGGTGTCATGAGGTTTGTCACTTCTGACTTGAGTAGCATGGTGTTGGCTTCGGAGAGGGTTTTTATGGAGGTTTCCTTACTGGCGGGTGGGGGTGGGATGTGGATGTCAATGGTGATTACCTTATGGTCAGACCTGACCTATGAGGGGTTGACCCCTGGTGTGGAGCATCTTACTCCCATGTTGATAATGACCAGGTCTAGGATATTGGAGACCCTGGTTGGACAATGGATTAATTGATCCAGGGGGTTGAAATGTATAACTTCCAGGACCCATTGGTAAAGGGTGGTGGTACATGAGTTGTTTTCCCAGCTAATGGAAGAGTAGTTGGACTTACCCAGTACTATGGTGTTTGGTTGTATTTTAATATTGTCCAGTATGTTTATAATGGTGTAGTGAGAACCTTGGGCCATGGAGGGGGGATCTGTAGCAAGCTACAATTTGGATTGCAGTCTTACCTAGTGTTAGTTGCATCTGGAGATTCTCAGATGCATTGTGTTGGAAACTAGGCTGGAGGTGTGAATGACCTTGGTGAATATGGACACTCCTCCACCTGTAGTGTTGTGGCCTTGGTTTGTTGCCCAAGATGTGTGATAACGGTTGTAGCCAGGTATTACAGGTGTGCTCTCTGGAGCATTGAACCCGGTCCCAGTTACTGCACATATATCGATGTTCCCCATTTGTAGATGTGCCTCAAGAGAGTGCCTTTTTAGGTTTAGATTTCTAGTATTGAGTTGCATTACCATCAGTTTTGCATGCTTTTATGTGTTACAGTGGTGGTTTTGTCCTTTGAACCTTGCCTAGATAAGACACTATGGGGGTGCCAAGAGCTGTAGCCAGTAACCTGAATCCCAGGGGCAACAGGTGCAGACCATCTCTGGCAAAGCATCGTGGTTTGTACATCATGTCGTCCCAGGCAGACAGATACTGGATCCCCTTTGAATGACATCAGATGCTTAGTCACTTGTTGAAGTCATTGCTGTCTATATGTATATGTGTGAGTGTTTATATATATATATATATATATATATATATATATATATATATATATGTGTGTGTGTGTACATATATAGCTCCATATATGTATGTGGATATGTATATGTCCATATATGTATGTGGATATGTATATGTGTATATATCTACATAGATATGTGGATATATGTGTACACATATATGTTTACCATATGTCGAGAATATGGAGTAGAGTCCTACCTCAGTACTAGCAGTCTCAACCCCATAGTGCAAGGGGATGTCATGGATGTATTGCGGGTATATATGTAGACTGTGTTACTGTCATAGGGGTGTCTTAACAGACATGGGTGTGGGAAGTCACATCTGCTGTAGACATGTGCACCATTGCCTACGGACAGACATCCTATGGGCAGCATAGTACAGTCCCACTGCTAGCACAGTAATTATCATGTGGACTACAGCAGGGGTATGACCATTATATGTGGACAGTCTGGCACTCTGTGGTCAGTCCAGAAGTGTACACATGTCCCCTTCATGCGAGACATGTGGACCACACCTCCCAACGTGGATGTTACTAGCCATGTACATGGGTATATCACAACAATACTGGGGTACATATGCTCACACAGTGTATGCACACACACACACACACCAGTCTGTCCAGACACATAATACCTGTTGGTGCTGAGTTCACATGGCCACATACTACTCAGTCGATAATGACATACAGCATACCACTGCTTTGTCAGAAATACCAACAGTTATGCTCGCCTGGCAGCAGCATGTCTTGCAAATAACTGGACATAACAGCACACTGGGTATTTACAGTAGGCTGTTAGGCATGTCACAAAGCACTGGGCAAACTACAGGCAGACTGCCACAACAGTGGAATACATATTGTATTGGGGAATACACATGTACCTAAGATTACAGCGGGTTCGACATGCAGGTCACAGCACAGCATAGCAGACACCTATGAGAAAATGCATACCCACATCCAATGTCTCTGCAGCCACTGGTACATATGATACA
>NC_056737.1:1317555153-1317672653 GCF_019279795.1 Protopterus annectens | reverse complement strand
AAAGATGTCATGTGACCAAATGGGTTGTAACTGTTACATAACAAGGCATAACTGACACCATCATGAGCAGACCAACAAACAGAGTAGTCTGTATGGCAGGAGGCAGTAGGCTTGCATTAACTCAATTCATGTAAGTAATGTAAATATAGGTGAAGTATATGGTACTGTACATCCAGATACCTTAAGGTAGCTCACCCCTGATACCCCCACATTTTGTAACAGCCTAGGTCATTTATGATGCTCCCCCCAGACTCAATAATACAGGGCCATATTCCACTGTTACATACACTAGCCTCGCGAGTGCATAAGGGCACACATGTATTGTGTAGGTGACACCCACACATATATGGCCCCAGCCCCACCGTATGTGTGGGGGATGCAACAGCAGTGGACTGATGGCAGCAATGGCAGTGTGATATACTCACAGCCCACTCCAGAACAACCCCCAACATCGTGAGATATGTGCAATGCTTAGTATGGAGGCGGAGGACAGAGGCTGAAACAGGCACATATGTGGAAAACTGTTGCCATACACGCAGCAAGTTGCTGGTGTTACAGGATAGTCTGCAACATACCCTTAGTCAGGGAATTGAGGTTAGAAACAGAAATGGGTGTAACCATGCACTGATAGCACTCAACACACACACTGCCAGTGTAATATCTGACACAGGACCTGTGTGGTGGACAGACAAAACATGATAGGCATACCTCTGTCCAGCAAGAGGATAGGCCCACAGTTGTGAGTTAGAAGACAGACTCCATTCCAAGGTAAACTAGTATGTATACACACACACACCCTGTAACACCAGTACTATACAAAGCATAACACAACTCTACTCACACTCTGTCTGTAGTTCTTGAACCTCCTACAAATATGTGGCTGCCCTGAGTATGCCGGTTCTCCTGTAAGAGGTATTGCTTCCTGCTATCTGTAACACTGATGCCCACACACAGGAAGGAAGTCCATCACACAGGAAATGTAAAGGGACCACGCCCACATGATGTAGGGATTTATAGTGGATGGTTGCCATGACAGTGGTAATTGGAAGTACTACACATGTGTAGTTTTATATATATATATATATATATATATATATATATATATATATATATATATATATATATATATATATATATATATATATATATATATATATATATATATATATACATATATATATATTTATATATGGCTCTCTGGATAAGTATATGTACATATATTTCCACCATATGTCCTGGACATGGAGTGTAGCCCTACCCCAGCCCCTGTAGTCCCAAAGTCGTAGTGCAAGGCGATGTCAGGTATGTATAGTAGATATATTAGTAGACTATTGCTACTGTCATTGGGATTGTCTTCAAAGACATGGTGTGTGTGGAATGTCACATCTGCTTATAAAATGTGTGCCATTGGCTACTGACAGACATCCTAAGGACATCATTGTAAAGTACCGCTGCTAGCATGTAATGCCCCTGTGGACTGCACCAGAGATATTGGCCAATATATGTGGAAATTCTGACACACTCTGTACAGTCCAGAGGTATATACATAAGCTCTTAGTGCAAAACATGTGTACCATGCCTGACAATATGGATGTAGACAGCCATGTAGATGAGTATAACACATAACAACTGGTATACATTTGCCACCATAGATTATGCATTCACACACCCCTGTCTGGCCTGACACATAATGACCGTTGGTACAGGGGTGCCATGGCCACATACTACCCACTAGATATTGACATACATCTGTACAGCATCCCACTGCTCTGTCTGACATACATGACTTTTAAGGGAGGCCCGGCAGCAGTACATCTGGCAAGTATCTGCACATGACATCTCACTGGGTAAGTACACTAAGCTGCTAGGCATGTAACAATGCACTGTGTAGGCTACAGGCACACTGGCTCAACACTGGCCTACAGCTCCTATGGGGGAATGCACATATACCTGCATATATAGCAGTCTCAACAGGCATGTCATAGAACAGGGTAAGATACACCTGTGTGAAAGTGCATAACCACAACCAATGTGAACACAGCCACAGCCGCATATGGTAAGCTAGCATAATATTACAGTATATGGATTATCTGTTCTGCATCATCCTCATATGTGCCACTCACAGACTGACTCTACATATACTGGGCTGCTACACAGTGTGGTCTGATGGCTGTCTGTGATATGGGACATGTGTGTGTATGGCCCTATAAACATGTATGCCAATATTGTACCATACAGTGGAGTAGCATGTAACATCAGATAGGAGGGGAACTAGAACAATGAAATCTACCACAGTCTGTACACAGGCAAAAGTACATATTAACAATACACACACTGATGACATTCACCGTAAGTTCACAGACCTTAGTACTGTACAAACATCCACAGAATGCCCAGTTTATGTCATGAAATATAACCCCTACTGTACATTACATGTGTAGCAGTCTGATATATCACTGGCTTGTTATTAGATATGATGACACTAATTATGGTGTACAGCACATATGCACTACTTCATACACAACATATGTACAAAGGTTGACAGAGGTGTAGCTGGAAGCACATACACAGGGCCAATATTGATATGTTGCTGTGATAACCTCATACATTTACTGTTGTAATGGGGTTTGTTGCAACATATGTCCTGTGAGGGATATGAAGTCAGTAACTCTCACAACTTTCACCATCTACAGACTGCACTCCTCACACTATCTTCTGCAGTCCACAGATAGATGCTCCATGGGTAACACATGAAACAAAAGGCACAACACTGCCCAGTCTGCAGATGACCCTGCAGATGGGGATTCCTCATAAACATGGAACTGACATGGCAGGTATTGAGACATGTAGGACAGCCATATCCACACACACACTGTTAAACCAACATTGCTCCAAATGCAGTATAGCAGCACTTATAGTCTGTAGTCAGGTCAGGCACACCCCCCTCCTGTTTGTTGCCCTGTTTCCACAGTGTATTTTGTTAGAGGTAAATCCCCAATCCAGCTGAGATGCTGTTTGCCAAACAGCAGATCTAATTCCTGCTCACAGTGAATGAAAAGGGCCAGCACCACCATGATGTTCCTAGATATTGGAGTGTGTTTTCATGCAATTGGCTATGGGAATGCTACCACAGCTGTTCCACATGCAATCAGCTAGAGGGCTGCAATTTGTGCAGAGGCTATCAGCTGATCATGAGCATCACTTACAATACACATAGTGCTGCCTAAGCAAAGCAGGTGTAGGTCTCCACATCCACCAGAGAGGGAGTGGGAGAGGCAGACAGAGGCAAAGACATGTCAGGGAGGGGTGGCAGAGTAAAACTGAAGCATGTTTGTGTCACACACCTACTAGCACAGGGTATCAAACCCCTGATGGCTCTGTTGTGCTATCACAGTTCTATGCAGTCATTGGATGTGCCACATCTGTTACCTGTTGTGGAGCACTCAGAACATATATGTGATGCTTTAGCGCATTCTATGAACACCTTCAGGAATGCATGGATCATGCAATCCCAAATAAAACCAAGACCCAATCCTCCAAAGGCAGACGTCCTGTCTGGTGGACCCCAGCCATAAACAAACTATACAATAGAAGGAGGAAGCTACTGCATGATAGAGCAAAATCCCAAAAAGGGAAGGCATCTCTGATCAGTATTAGCAAAAAACTACAGGCACTCATAAAATCGTCTAAGGCCAGCTTCGAGAGAAAAATTGCACAGGACACTAAGGATAATCACAAGGCTTTCTTTAGCTATGTTAGGAACCTGGGTGGGAATTCCCAGATATGCTCAGACTTAGTCCAAAATGACAAAAAATACATCGAACCCACAGACGTTGCCAACATCCTAGCTGACAGGTTCAGCGCAAACTTCTCCCCCCCTCCCCACCAAAAGGGCAAATATCTATCCAAGCAGAGTGCTGCCCCCTGACATCTCAGATGCTCAGGTAAGAGACGCCCTCTCCAAAGCAAAAAACACAGCATCAATGGGACCAGACGGTGTCCCGGGCTGCATCCTACATGAACTGCAAGAAGAGCTAAACCCAAACATAAAACTACTGTTCAATCTCAGCCTTACTACAGGATATGTACCCAAAGAGTGGCATACAGCAACAGTGGTCCCTCTCCACAAAGGTGGTGCCTCAACGGATCCTGGAAACTATCACCCCATAAGCCTGACTAGCTTGGTCTGCAAAGCTATGGAAAGGATCATCATGAACCTCATAAATAAAGATATTGGGGACCTACAGACACTGGATCCTACCCAGTTCGGCTTTGTTAAGGGCAGATCCTGCCTCTTAAACCTGGTCAATTTCTTTGAAACAGTCACCAAGGCCATTGACGAGGGGAAGGTGGTCCACACAGCCTACCTGGACCTCGCAAAAGCCTTTGATACAATACCCCACTCAGGCATTATAGATAAGCTCACCAGCTTAAATATAAACCCCTATGTCACTAGATGGGTTGCAAACTGACTCAAGTACAGAACCCACATTGTTAGAATTGCTGGACTCCAAACCAATTACAAGTGGCGTCCCACAAGGCTCAGTCCTGGGACTTCTCTTGTTCGGTATATATTTCTCGGAGGTACAGGCCAACACGGAAGGACTGTGGCTGACCAAGTTTGCAGATGACTGCAAACTGGGCGCCATAATCGACTCTCCAGCCAACACAAGC
Organism: Protopterus annectens; assembly: GCF_019279795.1. Classification (NCBI taxonomy): domain Eukaryota; kingdom Metazoa; phylum Chordata; order Ceratodontiformes; family Protopteridae; genus Protopterus; species Protopterus annectens. The sequence continues at coordinate 1,317,667,979 of NC_056737.1, read as the reverse complement.
ATCCTCCAAAAGGGCCTCATAAAACAGACAACTGGTGCCAGAGCCATGGCCTCAAGCTAAACGCCAAAAAGTGTATAGTCATCCCCTTTGGCAAAAACAAAGTGCCCACAAATTACCACATAGGTGGTAATCCATTAAGTACAGAAGAAGTAATTAGGGACCTGGGGACCCAAGTTGATAGCAATCTCTCATTTGACAACCACGTGGCCAAAGTGGTTAGAAAAACATTTTATATAACCCACCTAATCATGAAGGGATTCACATCAAGATCAGGGGAGGTCATCGTGCCTCTTTACTCATCCCTCATCAGGCCCATAATTGAGTACAATGCTCCTTTTGGGATGTACCTTACCAGACACCTGCAGCTACTGGAAAGACCCCAAAAGTACCTCACCAAGAGGATCAAAGGGCTCAAACAGATGCCATATGCTGCCCGGTTAAAGAAACTCCAGCTCTACTCAGTGGCATATCGCCTGCTCAGAGGCGATCTGTGCCTGATGTATAAAGCCATGTCCAACTCAGAATTAATGGACATGCTGCACCTCAGAAAATCCAAATCCCATCGAGCTACACGCTCGAGAGACTTGAACCTCAGCACTGAAATAAATAGGACATGCTGGAGGGACAGATTCATAACCCAGAGGCTCCCTTCACTCTGGAATAAAATCCCAGTCCAGGTTAGGCAGAGTTGACATTGACTCTCTTCAAGAGGAATCTTGATGAGTGGATGGGAGATCGTAGGTTTACCCCGGGTATCACTTCTGTGTCACTGTTAGACAGAGGCACAGTATACTAACCTCGAAAAAGGGCATAGCAAAATTAATTTAAAATGGGTGGTGAAAGCCAAACACACTCTGGCTAGGCTTATAAATGCCCTAGGGCAGATAGCCTAGTATGAACTTATGAACCTATGGTGAGTGACATCTGCAACAGGGATATGGTAGCTATATGGTAGGTGACGTACATGTTCCTGTCCTCATGAACAGGTGCCAGCGTCAACACAGCCACACTCTCACAGGGACACACACACATTGACACACTTGGCAGGGCCAGGAGTACAACTCATCAGTAGTGGGATTGCCACAACACATCATTGTGCAGGTATCATATGCACCACACGGGTGATACAGAGGTTGTATGGTCAAAGGGTATGAGGAGGTGTCTGACATCAGACAGCATGCTTCAGTATGCCCATGGGGGTTGTAGTGAGTGTGGATGTGAACATACGCACCATACAACATGCACACAAACACACAGGGTGCCAGTACTGACATGCATGGGTGCATGTCTGCACGGGTGTGTGGTGGTCGACTGTGCTAGCAGGCTATACAAGGGTAGGCAATGGGTATACCTTGGCATCAGGCCACATGACAATGGTCTGCATTGTGGCTCAGGGCTGTAGTTTCTGCATTTGCCCACACAGGTTGATATTGTATCCCCCATTCAGTCACTTGGGTGACTATTGTGTGTGGCCAATGCTGTGCATAACTTGCCATGTATGTGTTCCTTAGTCCATGACATGGGAGGTGTCTGGGATGTGCACATCTCCCACATGCATGTACAGTGACATGTGGAACTGTACCTGGGGAATCTGGCCCATGTTGTGAACACAGATTATCATCAGATGTGCCAGTCTTGCCCACTTGTGGCAGGAATTGGTAATGGGCAGCATGTGTACCCTGCACCTACATTGATAGCATGCTAATAGCATTCCCTGTTGTCAGTGGCATCTGTCCATACAGGGCATGTTGTCAGGCATGGTATGTCCATTGTGGGTCACATGTGATGGCACCACAGGTGGTGCAGGTGTCCATTGGGGAATATGGGGGATGTGCACACCTCCCACATGCATGTACAGTGACATGTGGAACTGTACTTGGGGTATTTGGCCCATGTTGTGAACACAGATTATCATCAGATGTGCCAGTCTTGCCCACTTGTGGCGGGAACTGGTAATGGGCAACAGGTTTACCCTGCACTTACATTGATAGCATGCTAACAGCATTCCCTGGGGTCAGTGGTATCTGTCCATACAGGGCATGTTGTCAGGCATGGTATGTCCATTGTGGGTCACATGTGATGGCACCACAGGTGGTGCAGGTGCCCATTGCGGAACATGGGGGATGTGCACACCTCCCACATGCATGTACAGTGACATGTGAACCTGTACTTGGGGTATCTGGCCCATGTTGTGAATACAGATTATCAGCAGACGTGCCAGTCTTGCCCATTTGTGGTGGGAACTGGTAATGGGCAGCAGGTTTACCCTGCACCTACATTGATAGCATGCTAACAGCATTCCCTGGTGTCAGTGGCATCTGTCCAAACTGGGCATGTTGTCAGGCATGGTATGTCCATTGTGGGTCACATGTGATGGCACCACAGGTGGTGCAGGTGTCCATTGGGGAACATGGGGGAGGTGCACTGTCTGCATGTACATGCATATAGGACGGGTGGACAGGGTGACATGCCCTCTGTAGCCCACTGCTATCACTCCATAGTAGTTACTATCAGTTGCCAATATGCAGTGTACTACCCACATATTGGCTGTTGCCTAGGCATGTGTGTGTGTGTGTGTGTGTGTGTGTGTGTGTGTGTGTGTGTGTGTCTGTGTGTGTGTGTGTTTGTGAGACATGGTTTGAGAGTGTGCTCTGGGTAATACTGGGCTTGCTAACTGTGATTGCCTGGCCTTGCTGTCACATGTATGGGTATGGCTTTGCACCCCAGCCTCTCAGCCATTTTGCATCTGTTATCCCTGTATGGTGGACATTGTGATATATAGTAGGGCCACCATATAAGAAATATGCAAAACTCACTCCACATTGGCCACATACTCACAACCACCTCTACACAAGATACGAGTTACAAACACACACGCACACACCTGTCATGTCTGGGAGTAGCACCCCTACCTAAGTAGTTTATTACACTACAGCACTATGCAGTTATAGTGCATGCCACAGACATTACTGGAGTACTCTTTCCCCAAAGGTGTATTTCACAATGAATGACATTAGCAGGATTGCCGAAGTAGGGCATTTGAAATGTACTGCGAGTGACTAGCCTAAAATGCATTGCTCCCTACACAGGCAGTGACACACACACAAAACATCCACAACCAACATGTGTGGGTATAGAACCCCTAACAGAGGTCTATATCCCACTACAGCATGGAGCTGTCATAGGATGCACCACAGCAATTACTAGAGAACTCCTTCCCCAAAAGTGTATTTCACAATGAATGACATCAGCAGGATTGCCAAAGTAGGGCATTTGAAATGTACTGCGAGTAACTAGCCAAAAATGCATTGCTCCATACACAGACAGTGACACACACACACAAAAACATCCACAAATGACATGTGTGGGTATAGAACCCCTAACAGAGTTCTAGATCACACTACAGCCTGGAGCTGTTATAGGACACACCACAGGGATTACTAGAGAGCTCCTTCCCCAAAGGTGTATTTCACAATGAATGACATCAGCAGGATTGCCAAAGTAGGCCATTTGAAATGTACTGAGTGTGACTAGCCTATAATGCATTGCTCCATACACAAACACTGAAACACACACAAAACATCCAGAACTGCCATGGGTGGGGATGAAACCCTAACAGAGTTCTATATCACACTACAGCAGTACGCAGTTACAGAACATGCTACAGAGATTACTGGGCTACAATGAGCACCCTAAAAAGCATTGCTCTCTACACAGTCAGAGACACACAGATATGCACACACAGTTGCCAAGTGTGGGGTTAGAACTCCTACCTAACTACTTTATCACACTGCAGCAGTACGCAGTTACAGGACATGCTACGGAGATTACTGGGCTACAACCTTCCCAGAGGTGTTTTTCTAGGTGGCTGACATCAGCAGCCTTGCCAAAGTTGAGTATATGAATTGTAAGGCATGTGAGTTCCCTAAAAAGTATTGCTCTCTACACAGTCAAAGACAGACAGACACACACACAAGCACTCACACAGTTGCCAAGTCTAGGGTTAGAACTCCTACCTAACTGCTTTATCACACTACAGCAATACGCAGTTACAGGACACTCTACAGAGATCACTGGGCTGCAACCTTCCCAGAAGTATATTTCTAGGCGGGTGACATCAGCAGCCTTGCCAAAGTTGAGTATATGAATTGTAAGGAGTGTGAGTAGCCTAAAAAGCATTGCTCTCTACACAGTCAGACATGCACACAAACACACATACAGACACACACTCACAGTTGCCAAATCTGGGGTTAGAACTCTTACTTAACTAGTTTATCACACTACAGCAGTACACAGTTATGGGACACACCATGGAGATTACTGGGCTACAACTCTCCCAAAGGTGTATTTCACATTGGATGACCTCAGCAGGCTTGTCATAGTAGGGCTATGGGGAGGTCGGTGTGTGCATGGGCCATAACCCATTCATCTAGGGGTTGACACGCCACATGCGGGCACACACGGGGTCATATGTCACAGGTACTTGTATGCAGCTACTAGATGACTACTTCCTTGTACAGTCATGTTGCACAGCTGGCACATGCATCACATAGTCTGTAACGCTGACAGATACTGGTGGCTAGTATCTGCAGTGAGTGACATCTGCAACTCATGTGTTTAGGGCCCTTTGGCTGTGTGCTGGGTAGGCCAGGCCTGGATGGCTCCTAGTCACGGTCACCCTCTTCCACACATCTATGTACGTCTACCTTTGGCTTTTTATAGTGTGTTGTCCTTACATATATGTCTTTATTCCTATCCACTGTGTGTGCAAGGCATGAGTGGTGCATACTGATAAGTGTCTGCACTAACAACTGCAACTGCCAGATATGTCTGGTCCACTGGTGTTTGCAGACATGGCCTTCATGTGTTTAAATGTGTGAGCATGCCCAGTATGACCTTTCAGTATGTTGTTGACTAACATTGCCTTCATTTCTCTTTGTGTGTGAGCATGCCCAGTATGGCCGTCTGTATTGCATGTGTGGATCAAGTCCAGGTAGTTTATATTGCGGTGCTGAACTTTGTGTTGTACACTGACTGGTAGCATGCTGTCTCTGCAGGGTATCCATCAATCATTTGGTATCGACTGTTGCTAAATTTCTGCATAGTGGGGGGGGGGGCACCTGACTGTTTCTACATTTCTATACAGGTTTGGGGGGGCACACCTGACTGCTACTATATTTTTATGTAGGATGGGGGGCACATCTGACTATTTCTACATTTCTACACAGGATTGGGGAGCACACTTGACTCTTATTATATTTCTATGTAGGATGGGGGGCACACCTGACTATTTCTACATTTCTACACAGGATTGGGGGGGGGCACACCTGACTGTTATTATATTTCTATGTAGGATGGGGGAGGGCACACCTGACTATTTCTACATTTCTACACAGGATTGGGGGGGCACACCTGACTATTACTATTACTATATGTCTACGTAGGATGGGGGGGCACACCTGACACTTGTACACATTTACTAGGACTGTACTGGTATGTCGGGTACATTTCAGTCTGTAGTCTTACCTATTGTGCTGGTTAGAGGCATACCATTGTACTACAGATCTTAGCTTTTAATTACCTACATATTAGTTTCTGACTTCCTAGCCTTCACAACTGACATCCCACTGCCTGGCCTGCTGTAGACTGTTTGTGTAGGCCTGGGGGGAAGGTTACCCATAGGCCTCATTCAGAGGCCATAGTACAGCATTTGTGTTTGTTTACACCTGCCCTGCTGGCTGTGACTGTTGTTGGGTATGTGACCTTCCCCTGACTGGCATGTGTGAGTCACTTACCTTGTGGGTGTCCCAGTATTGAGGGTGGTGCTGCAGGGCTACCTATGTTGGATGCACATAGTACACTCCCTACACATGGTTAGGCACAGGTAGTGTAATGTTTGGCATCCTTTTTACTTTATGTGAGAGTCAGAGAGAGCTGTTATTTCCTGGGTCCCTCATGTGACAGTGTATGTGCTATGCGTTGCCTCTTTGCCAAGGCTAGGGCATACTGGGCATGCCTCCTTTTGCCTACTGGGGCAGGCTCAGGTTGTTCCTCCTCTGAGTCACTCTGTGCCTGTGCAGGCCTTGGCAATGGTGGGGGGCTGTGTGGGCCTGCCTCGTGCTCTTCCTGCTGCAGCTGTTTCCGCAGGATCATATTGTGTAGCATGTCACATACAAGGACAATTTGGGTACATGTAGCTGGTGAGTACTGAAAAGCTCCACCGGATATGTCCAGGCACTGAAACCGTGACTTGAGCTTTCCAGACACATGCTCTATTATGATATTTGTTTGTGTGTGTGCCTCATTATGGAGTTCTTGTTCTGGTGTGTTTGCATTTCTGATGGGTGTCATCAGCCATGGCTCCAGTGAGTATCCAGCATCCCCCACTAGGTGACCATGTGGGATGTCCCCATTGGCAAATCTCTGGTACAGCTGCATCAGATTCCAGATATGGGAATTGTGATAGCTTCCAGGGCAGCCAGCACACACGTTCATTATTATGCCCTGGGAATCGCACATGACCTGGCAGTTGATGGAGGGGAAGCCCTTGCGGTTGATGTAGACCCTACCCCGGTCACCAGGTGGTGCTTTGATGCATATGTGCATGCAGTCTATTGCACCCACTACCTAAGGGTATTCTGCTATTTGGTGGAAGAGACGCATATTGCTGGCCAATGCCTCACGGGTGTTGGGGAAATATACATGATCAGTGACATGTGCTGACATGGCATCCAGGAATTGGTGGAGTACCCTGGATGCTAATGCCTGTGAAATTCCCATTATATCCCCAGTTGGCCTTTGGAAGGTACCTGTAGCTAGTATTCTTAGGCCTACACATACCGTGGTATCCACTGGGATGGGTTCCCCTCTGTTAGTTCTCTGTGTGAGGCATGGCCGGCACAGCTCAACAATTTGCTGTAGGAGGTCCCTGTCCACCCTATAGTGCTCCACTATCTCCAGCTTATGTAGCCCTTGGTAGGTTACCCTGGGTCTGTACACTCTTCTCTGTCTCCTCACTATGGGTTGCTCGGCAGCATTCACATCCTTTACCACCCTCAGCCTCTTCCACAAGTTCTATGATAGCTATTGCAGCCCCTAACATTTTGCTGTTGTGAGTGTTAAAAGTTCCCCGCTTGTTTACACTGGTGGTGTAGAGTGTGGGAAAAACCAGAGGGGTAGGTGTCTGCATCATTTATAGTTGTGTTCTGGGCTGGGTTGGGCTGGTCTGTTGCCTGTGTAATTGGCTGGTTCTGATACATTTCACCTGGCAGCTAAGCTAGTACTCCTTGATTACCTTCCTACTGCTGTTTTCCCTTGCCATTGCTCTTCTGTTTAAGCCCATGGGTGCGGCGCAAAGAGTGCTCAAATTTGCACACTGCTGCTATTTCCTGGTTTAACCTCTTTTTTTCTTCCTCTAAAACCTAGGCTTTCTAAAGACTGCTAGGCAGGTTTAGACACACCCTCTAGCTTAGTTGTGCTAAGCTAGGAGCAAACCCGAGCCACTAGGCTCCAATCCACTTACAGTATGCCTGACACCCCCCCCCATGATGTCACCTAACTCCTAGGCTTGCACTCAGCTATTCATACTCTTTCACTGTTGGGACCCGGCTCACATACTGGGGAAAACTGTGATTCACTAAACTTTCCCTCATTTGCATAGGATTGCTAGCTAATACATAGTTACATGTGTCACACTGAGCCTCCCCCCATAGCAACCACTACTCACTGGCCATGTTGTCTTCTGCCTGCCATTGACTTGCATGGCAGAATACTGATTTTAGTTAGAATGCTTATGTTAGGTTTATTTTATTATTTTCCCCCTGATCCTGCTTGCGTGCCACTGCCCTATGCTTAAACAGCCGAGATCGGCTAAAAAAAAATAAAAGTTAATTTTTTTATTTTTTATATTGTTTGCAATGCCAATGGCCTTATACTTGGTCATTGGCATGCTTCTTCAATGATATGCAGCCTTTATTTGGAGCTGTCATAGCTCCGTTTTGGATTTTGCAGAAATGTACTCGGTTACTAACCTTGCACATATATTAATGTACTCAGAGGAACCTGTAGAATGTAAAACATACAGATGCAGTAAGGCATGCAGGAGTTTGCATTGTACAGATATTAATGTACTCACAGGAACCTGTTGAATGTAAAACATACAGATGCAGTAAGGCATGCAGGAGTGTGCATTGTACAGATATTAATGTACTCACAGGAACCTGTTGAATGTAAAACATACAGATGCAGTAAGGCATGCAGGAGTCAGCAATGTACAGATATTAATGTACTCACAGGAACCTGTAGAATGTAAAACATACAGATACAGTAAGGCATGCAGGAGTGTGCATTGTACAGATATTAATGTACTCACAGGAACCTGTAGAATATAAAACATACAGATGCAGTAAGGCATGCAGGAGTGTGCATTGTACAGATATTAATGTACTCACAGGAACCTGTTGAATGTAAAACATACAGATGCAGTAAGGCATGCAGGAGTGTGCATTGTACAGATATTAATGTACTTGCAGGAACCTGTAGAATGTAAAACATACAGATGCAGTAAGGCATGCAGGAGTGTGAATTGTACAGATATTAATGTACTCGCAGGAACCTGTAAATGTAAAACATACAGATGCAGTAAGGCATGCAGGAGTGTGAATTGTACAGATATTAATGTACTCAGAGGAACCTGTAGAATGTAAAACATACAGATGCAGTAAGGCATGCAGGAGTGTGGCTTGTACAGATATTAACGTACTCAGAGGAACCTGTAGAATGTAAAACATTCAGATGCAGTAAGGCATGCAGGAGTGTGCCTTGTACAGATATTAATGTACTCACAGGAACCTGTTGAATGTAAAACATAGAGATGCAGTAAGGCATGCAGGAGTGTGCATTGTACAGATATTAATGTACTCACAGGAACCTGTTGAATGTAAAACATACAGATGCAGTAAGGCATGCAGGAGTGTGCCTTGTACAGATATTAATGTACTCACAGGAACCTGTAGAATGTAAAACATACAGATGCAGTAAGGCATGCAGGAGTCTGAAATGTACAGATATTAATGTACTCACAGGAACCTGTAGAATGTAAAACATACAGATGCAGTAAGGCATGCAGGAGTGTGCATTGTACAGATATTAATGTACTCACAGGAACCTGTAGAATATAAAACATACAGATGCAGTAAGGTATGCAGGAGTGTGCCTTGTACAGATATTAATGTACTCACAGGAACCTGTAGAATGTAAAACATACAGATGCAGTAAGGCATGCAGGAGTCTGCAATGTACAGATATTAATGTACTCACAGGAACCTGTAGAATGTAAAACATACAGATGCAGTAAGGCATGCAGGAGTGTGAATTGTACAGATATTAATGTACTCACAGGAGCCTGTAGAATGTAAAACATACAGATGAAGTAAGGCATGCAGGTGTGTACTTTGTACAGATATTAAAGTACTCACAGGAGCCTGTAGAATGTAAAACATACAGCTGCAGTAAGGCATGCAGGAGTGTGCATTGTACAGATAGTAATGTACTTACAGGAACCTGTAGAATATAAAACATACAGAGGCAGTAAGGCATGCAGGAGTGTGCTTTGTACAGATATTAATGCACTCACAGGAACCTGTAGAATGTAAAACACACATATGCAGTAAGGCATGCAGGAGTGTGCCTTGTACAGATATTAATGTACTCACAGGAACCTGTAGAATGTAAAACATACTGATGCAGTAAGGCATGCAGGAGTGTGCATTGTATAGATATTAATGTACTCACAGGAACCTGTAGAATGTAAAACATACAGATGTAGTAATGCAAGCAGGAGTGTGCAATGTACAGATATTAATATACTCACCGTGACCTGCAGAATGTAAAACATACAGATGTGGTAATGCATGCAGGAGTGTGCATTGTACAGATATTAATGTACTTAGAGGAACCTTTAGAATGTAAAACATACAGATGTAGTAAGGCATGCAGGAGTCTGCAATGTACAGATATTAATGTCCTCACAAGAACATGTAGAATGTAAAACATACATATGCAGTAAGGCATGCAGGAGTGTGCATTGTATAGATATTAATGTACTCACAGAAACCTGTAGAATGTAAAACATACAGATGCAGTAAGGCATGCAGGAGTGTGGCTTGTACAGATATTAATGTACTCACAGGAACCTGTAGAATGTAATACATACAGATGCAGTAAGGCATGCAGGAGTGTGAATTGTACAGATATTAATGTACTCAGAGGAACCTGTAGAATGTAAAACATACAGATGCAGTAAGGCATGCAGGAGTGTGCCTTGTACAGATATTAACGTACTCAGAGGAACCTGTAGAATGTAATACATTCAGATGCAGTAAGGCATGCAGGAGTGTGCCTTGTACAGATATTAATGTACTCACAGGAACCTGTTGAATGTAAAACATACAGATGCAGTAAGGCATGCAGGAGTGTGCATTGTACAGATATTAATGTACTCACAGGAACCTGTAGAATGTAAAACATACAGATGCAGTAAGGCATGCAGGAGTGTGCATTGTACAGATATTAATGTACTCACAGGAACCTGTAGAATATAAAACATACAGATGCAGTAAGGCATGCAGGAGTGTGCCTTGTACAGATATTAATGTACTCACAGGAACCTGTAGAATGTAAAACATACATATGCAGTAAGGCATGCAGGAGTGTGCATTGTACAGATATTAATGTACTCACAGGAACCTGTTGAATGTAAAACATACAGATGCAGTAAGGCATGCAGGAGTGTGCATTGTACAGATATTAATGTACTCACAGGAACCTGTAGAATGTAAAACATACAGATGCAGTAAGGCATGCAGGAGTGTGCATTGTACAGATATTAATGTACTCACAGGAACCTGTAGAATATAAAACATACAGATGCAGTAAGGCATGCAGGAGTGTGCCTTGTACAGATATTAATGTACTCACAGGAACCTGTAGAATGTAAAACATACAGATGCAGTAAGGCATGCAGGAGTGTGCATTGTACAGATATTAATGTACTCACAGGAACCTGTAGAATGTAAAACATACAGATGCAGTAAGGCATGCAGGAGTCTGCAATGTACAGATATTAATGTACTCACAGGAACCTGTACGGCACTTATGCATCAGGCTCAAGTGTCTCAAATTCTTTGGGAGTTGTGGTAATATCTGAATAAGACACACTCAAATGTGCCTTATTGCTTTTATATTTGCCCTGTAGAATGTGCTAAATATTGTTTTATTTCCTGTGCTATGGAGGATGGCAAGTAGCTGAAGAACATTTAACCATGTCTGCTACCCTTTCTCAGCTATAATGTCATACATGTACTTCAGAAAAATAGGAAATTAAAGTTTTATACAGTATTATTCAGCTATAGCATGCAGATATTACTATGACTTACAGATCACAATTAACTACTGATGTGCATATCAACATTTTAAAATTGCTTCTGTGGTCTGATAAGATATACACATTTAAAAAAGTGAAAAATAAGTAAATATCTGAGTGTTACCTATAAGTATATAAATACAACATATATATGAGTTTACTATCAAAATGTTGATTGCGCTTCACTGTTTATTCACAGCATCGACCCATTTACGAGAAATCCGTACTGCTGAATTACCCAAATGCTGAAAAAAAAACACACAAACGGCGATATTTCTGACTGCTCCACACCTAAAAACAATTGCTAACTTTATGGTCTGGAATACTGGTGGTCGATGTTACAGCATTTGGAGTCTGGACTTCAAGTCAGCTGATTCGACGATGTGTTGTTCACAATTTTGATAATAAACCATATATATGTCATATATACATATATATATATATATATATATATATATATATATATATACATATATATACATATATATATATATATATATATATATATATATATATATATATATATATATATATATATATATATATATATATATATATGTATGTATATATATGATATATATATATATATATATATATATATATATATATATATATATAGATATATATATATATATATATATATATATAGAGGGGGTTCCCTTTAGAAGCTCAAAATCCTGAAATATCGAATTTCAGAATTTTGGCATGAAAACCCAGAAGTGCGAAATTGAAAATCTCGCATATCGGAGATGTTGAATTAGCACTTCTGGTGTTGCGCTGTGGTTATGGATTCACGTAAGTGTTTATGTTTTAAGGGTTTTGGGTAGGGGCTGTAGTGTGTGTTAGTGTGTTTTGTTACTGTGATGTGTGTCTGTGAGGGGAATGTAGCTTTTGTGGTGGTGTTTTGTGTGTTTGTGTATGTAGTGCGACCTTGGAGTTAGTATATTTAAGTAGAGGGTGTGTGGGGGTGCAGCCCCCCACATGGTGTGTGCAGGGGGACTTGCCCCCTGCTTTTATGTAGGACAAGGTGTGTGTTTGTGTGTGGGGAGGAAGGTGTGTGTATGTGTATACCAGAAGCACTAGCTCAACATCTCCGATATGCGAGATTTTGAATTCCGCGCTTCTGGGTTTTCGTCCTTTTCATGTTTCCACTTTATGGGCCCAAGATTCTGAAATTCCATATTTCAGGATTTCGAGCTTCTAAAGTGAATCCATATATAGATATAGGTATATATAATTTCCATGGTTGTATCACCATGGGTAAAGTGAAGACACCACACACACTGCTAAATCACACTAGCAGTGATTTCCTGTAGACAACAGCAAGGTGGGAGTACAAAATCAGCAATTCTAAATCAATGTGTTGAATCCGTTTCCTTTTAAACTTCACCAACTACTCCTTTCTTATAGTAAAGAACCATTTTACACATATCAATGCACATTCTGAATGATATTAAAAATCAGTCATGTGTTATCTTTTGTTTAGTCTCTTCCCACAAATCCTTAACTGCCGTAACTAAATCCTTTTTAATCCATATTCCTAAATAATTCATTTTATTGTGTCCTCATGAATATGGGTATTGATAGACCAATTCATGTCTGGGTATGTAGCTTATACCTAAAGCCTTTATTTTATCTTCATTAATTTTATATTCCCCAAAAAAACAGGACTGTCTTAGAATATTTCGCAACACTGATAAATCCTTTTCTGGTTCCATCAGGTACAAAATAATATCATCTACAAATAAAGCAAACTTATCTTGAAGCCAAACTGGAAGATCTTGCCTAAGGATATGGATAACAAGATACAAGCAGTAAAAATGTTTTTAGTTCCTTTATTTTTTTACACAACTCAAGCATATTTTTATCAACCAGAGGAGAAGTGGACAGTAACTAATAAAGAGTTGACAGATTTTATTTAGGAGGGAAAGAGGGCAAAAGTCAAGTGGGATAAATTAATCCTCCCAAAAGAACAAGCAGGTTTAGGATTACCTAAATTAAAGAGATGGTTTAGAGCTATACAAATAAGGTTATAGCAGAAAGCTACAATTCAAAGTGGAAAGGGATGATGATGATGATGCGGGGGGGGGGGGGGTAATTCCAGAAATAAGGAAAAACATGGGATTTTGGATGCAGATCCTTAAGGAGAATAACAATAGTCCTACAGAATATTATATTCATAAAGTAGCAGAAAGTGTAGTAAGAGTTAAGTCAACATGTGGAAGGAGAAATGAAATTCTGCCTACAGGGATGACTACAATTAGGGGTAAAGAGGGTAGACAAGAGGGGGCTGGAATTTACTGGAGGAACATGGCAAAGGAACCAAGATATTGGGAACAAATAATTACAGAAGGAAATGTAATAGAATGGGAAGAGGCCAAGAAGACATTTGGATTGCAGACTAATGGTTGCCTTCTCTATCAGGGTTTGATATCAGATTTTAGACAAAGAGAAGGGATAGGCAAATCCTAAATGAAAGGCCTGCACTGGTTGAGTTTTTATATATAAACATAAGTTGCTGTTAAAAAAGGGATAATTAGTAGGGCATATAAAATATTACATGATAAGTATAGAAATCAATCAGAAGAGGTCAGAAAAGATTGGGAAGTGAGATTAGATATGCAATTCGCAAGGAGACAATGGGAGGACATATTTATGGCTCCCAAATATTTTATTTATTTATTTATTTATTTGACATTTGTTAACTGGGTTAGTCTAACTGGGCAAGATGCTCTTTTTCAGCAGAAACCCGAGGAGAAAAGATCCAATTACATAATAATCAATACACTGATTAATACAAAAAATTCAAGTAGGAGAACAACATAAAAAACAAGGAAAAGAACATATAAGTAAATCACAGAAAAGTATTACACTAAAAAAGAAAGTCAATGATTTAAAACAATTTGTAATGTTTAGTGTGACAGTAATTGTAATGTAAAACCTTAAGAGGAGACAAGGACTGGGAATAGAAAAAGAGGAGGAGATTGAGTGGAAGGAAGTTAGATGCGAAGGAAGTTTGATCAGAAAATTGAGTTAAAATACATAGTGGAGGGGGAAAAAAGAAGAGGGACATTAGCTGTTGAAAGAGAGGCAAGGGGGAAGATCTTCAAGTGGGGTCATTGCAGGAGCAGATCCAAGAGGTATGCCGGTATTCTTTTAAAGCTATTTTAAAGTAGGGAGTATTATCAGTTGTGTGTAAGTGTAGAGGAAGTTTGTTCCAGGCAGAGGTGACAGAGTGGCTATAAAATATCTTACCAATGGATTTGTTAGGTTTGGAGATAGACAATAGGAGTTGGTCTGAGCTACGTAGGCTGCGGTTAGGGATATAGGGGGCTATAAGATTAGTCAGAGATGGACAAACAAGGGGATGGTGAAGGATACAGTGGGTCTGATGAAGCTGTGGCAGGAGGATTTGGTGTTGGAGTTCAAGCCACTGGAGTTTCTTTAGGGCAAGACATTGGTGTGCTCGATAAGTGAGATTACTGGCAAATCGAGCTATTTTATTATATGTGTGTTCAAGCTTGGTAGTCAGATTCTTTTGTAGTTGGTGAATACTGGGGTGGCATAGAGAAGGGTAGGAAAAAAGTGTGCTTGAGCTAAGGACAATTTGGATTCAGGAGTTAGGAATTTTTTATTCCTGAACAGCAGTCCAAGTTTTTGGTGAGTTTTTTTATACAGTTATTAATGTTGTTGTTGTTGTGTCTTTCGGCTTTTCCCGGTTAGGGGTCGCCACAGCGGAACTCCGGTCCGCTAATAATTGGCAGTTGATTTTTACATGCTGAGTTGCCGGCCCTAATGCACAACCTTCAACGAAGGTACACCCATTCACGCATGTCTCCACAGAAGACGCTCTGGCTGAGAATTGAACGGGACAACGTCTTGCTGTGAGGCGACAACGCTAAGTTTGTCAGCAACAGAAACTCCGAGGAGTTTAGTGTGCGATTCAGCTTTGATGGGAGTGTTATTTAGAGAGGAGATGAAGAAAGTGGTTTTGAGATGTTGGAGAGATTTAGGCAAGAAGAGTAGTTTAGTTTTGTTAGGGTTAAGTAGTAATTGATTAGCAGAGAGCCATTTTGCAACAGAATGTAGAGATTATTGAGTAAGAGTGAGTAGGTGAGGTAGTTTATCAGATGTGGAGATGATAGTAGAGTCATCTGCATATTGAATCAGAGTGGAGAGAGGACAGGAAAGGTAGAGTTTGTTAGTAAAGATGTTGAATAAGAGGGGCCCAAGGATGAACCCTTGTGGCACACTGGTTTGAACAGAGAGAAAAGGGGAGGTAGAAGAGAGACATTTAACAGATTGTAGCCAATCTGATAGATAACTAGAAAACCAGCTGAGGGAGGAGTTACAAAAGTTAAGGGAATCTAGTTTGGAGAGAAGGGGCTTATGGGATACAGTATCAATGGCTTTAGAGAGGTTGAGGAACAGGCAGGAGATTAATTTATCAACAGATGAGGAGATTGCTTGAGTGAAAGATATAAGGGCAGTAGTGGTGCTATGATGAGGTCTGAATCCATGTTTTGTGGGGGTGAAGAGGTTCTCATGAGTGAGATAAGACATGAGCTGTCTGTGTATACACTTTTCAAGAATTTTAGAAAGGGGGGAAAGAATAGCGATGGGCCTAAAATTTGAAGGGTCAGTGGAGTTTCCTCCTTTGTGCAGGGGCAAGATGTAGAATTTTTTCCAGACAATAGAGACAAAACCTTATTGAGAGATTGATAAGTATAGAAACTGGGTAGACAATGGATAGTAAGCTGCTAACTTAAGATGGCATGGTGGAAGGTTGTCTGCAGAGGGGGAACAAGGTTTACGTTTATTGAGGAAGAATCGGATAGTTGAGGTGGGGATGGGTTTAATGGAGAAAGGAATGGAATGAGGAGGTTGGGGATGGGTGTCAGGGATAAGTTTAGTATTGGGTTTAAGTAAGTTCTGTATGGAGTTAATGAAGAAGGAGTTAAGAAGAGTGGCGGTTTAGAGAGAGGAGGTGTTAGGAAAAGGATTGGGGGGAGGGTTTACCAGGGTAAAGAATTTTGTTGATAGTGAACCAGAATTTTTTGGGGTTGGTTTGAGAGTTTTTTTTATGGTTGAGGTAAAACGTTTTTTTGTCAAGGTAGATTTGCTTTTAGCACGATTTCTAAGTTCTCTATAGAGCTGGAGATTTGAGGTAGTTTTCTGCCTATTCTAGGATTTCCAGGCACTGTCCCTTTTCTGCATGACAGAGAAACTATCTTTGGTAATCCAGGGAGCAAAATTAGATTTAACCCTTATTTTTCTGATGGAGTTAAGAATGCTTATAAATATGCTGTTAAATTGTAGAACAGCTTCTTCAAGAAAGCTGCAACAAATATGCTCCAAATATGCAACAAAGTCTAGAAGATTTAGAATTTCTGCATAGAAGTGTTTGCATAGATACTTCTATACCCCAAGCAGATCCAAAGAATTTCTTTCTGCAGTAGTTGTCAAATGTTGGAGGTGTGGTGGTGAGGAAAGAGGTAACTGGGAACATATTGGTATCTTTATTGCATTGTATATCTGTGGAGCTTTTCTCCCCGGTCATCTGCTAAAAAAGGGCAATAGCTCAGCCGGACATTCCCAGAAACAAATGTAAAATAAAATAAATAAAATAAAATAAAATATGTTTTGGGAGTGTAATGAGTTGGCAGACTTTAAACATTCCCTCCAGAATACTCTGTCAGAAATATTGGGTGAGCAAGTGAGTGTAACTAAGGAAATGATTTTTTGAGCTGGGATACAGGATTTGAATTGCTTAGAAATAGTTAGGCCTTGTTATATTTAATTCTGGTGGCTGCCATAAAGCAATTACTAGAAAATGGAAATCAAACTCTAAACCAACTATACTTGAAGTAGTGAATATTATAACAGAGGGTAAAAGTACATGAAGTATTTTTTTAGAAAAGGGTAGTACATTACATATAAGAATGGAAACTGTGAGAAAAATACATGCATAAAAATGTTTTGGAAGAATTATGAGGTTTAAGAGAAAGCAGGAATTGGGTCATTTATATAATGTGGTTTAAGAGCTGGCAGGAATTGAGTAATTTGTGTAATGTTTCTTAGATTGTATGATAAATAACTATATATACAGTGTATAATGTTTGTAAATGTGAACTTGTTAATATGGTTTGATTACTTTTATATAAATGTAAGTTTGCCTCTGCCACAAGTTATTATTTAATAAAAGTGTTTAAATAAATTGCTCATGTGAGTAAACATCACTATATTTCTTTTAGACTTACTTGAAATATATTTATTTTTAAATTATTACATCTTTAGTTATTTTTTTAATTATTACATCCTGCTATGTCTCTTAGTAGGGTGCAATAAAGAATGTAGTTATTCATTTTGTTTTTAACCAAGTAGGGGGGCTGGTCCAGGAATGTTTCAGTCACAAGCCTTGCAAAGTTGGTTGGGAAAATTGACTTACTTGAAATATATTTATTTTTAAATTATTACATCTTTAGTTATTTTTTTAATTATTACATCCTGCTATGTTTTTCTATGTCTCTTAGTAGGGTGCAATAAAGAATGTAGTTATTCATTTTGTTTTTAACCACGTGGGGGGGGGGGGGTTGGTCCAGGAATGTTTCAGTCACAAGCCTTGCAAAGCTGGCTCGGAAAATTGACTTACTTGCAGAAAAAAAAATTTCAAGCCAGCATAATGGTACATTTTCAAACAAATAAGCTGAAATAAAATGTACTGTGTTTTAAAATCACTTTGCAATGGTGGTTAGGAAATCCTTTTACCTTGCACAGGTCATAGCTAAAGGTATTTCTTCTAGATCAAAAGAAATCCTCACTTCTTTGTAATCCATACTAATTAGACCCATCATTGAGTATAATACTTCGTTTGAGCTGTAACTTACTAAGTATATTAAGCTATTATAAAGACCAGAGGTTTTTACCTAAAAATCATATGCTAAGAAGATCTTGGCTATAATAAGGATTAGTTGCTTTATCTTTATATTTGGACTTATTATGATTAATCTTTCCCTTGCTTATAGGGCTATAACAGATCTAGTTGTCCAAGAATGTTATACCTCCAGAAATTAAACAGTCCAGCTAACACTAGGGCCAGAGATCTATGGTGGGGGGATGGATTTGTCATGAAGCACCTACCATTTCTCTGCAACAATGTTTCCCTCCAAGTAAACCAATGTGACATACCATCTGTCTTTAAAAAAGAGCTGGATGTGAATTCATAAATTCACCTCTGGAATGACTGGTTTGGCTGTTCTTGAAAGGGAGTCAAGGCCTAAGAGTTGGTATTAGCAAAGCAGAAATGACCTCATGGCTCACTTGCCTTGCAACTCTTATGATTCTATGATCCTATGAATATATATGTTCAGTGTAATTTCTTTTGTGCTCAGATTACGGTTAGTAACTGTCTTAATGTGGGAAAGTGTGTTGATTTCTTCATCTTTTAGCTGAAAAAGTCCAGTCAGATAGGATTAAGTGATTCATTTGTGACCTGTAAAAATGCCATAGAGACAGTGGAAGAAGCTTAGAGATCAATTAAATAAAAAAAAAAAGTTCAGTTAACAACTAAATTACTAACATCTGTCCATGACTTATTCTGCAGTCTCATCTTGGAGGTAATGTTTTTATTGTATTTTTGACTATATGACAAAAACATACCGAAAATTATTTAATTCTTTCTCATTTTATGTAATGCCTGTTTGTGTACTCTGATTGTTTATAGAGTGTATCTCCTGCTCATCCCACACACTTCAAATAATTGTATGTTGTAGATTATTTCCATGTGACACTGGATGATTCTGCTTTAGATTGTTTTGTTTATCTTACTGTTTTAATGACACATGCAATATCACATCAGTAGGTGAGGCTGGGGAAGGCTCTGACGTGCTTAGGAGGTTAGGTAAGCCCATCAGTAGGTGAGGCTGGGGAAGGCTCTGACGTGCTTAGGAGGTTAGGTAAGCCCATCAGTAGGTGAGGCTGGGGAAGGCTCTGACGTGCTTAGGAGGTTAGGTAAGCCCATCAGTAGGTGAGGCTGGGGAAGGCTCTGGCGTGCTTAGGAGGTTAGGTAAGCCCATCAGTAGGTGAGGCTGGGGAAGGCTCTGGCGTGCTTAGGAGGTTAGGTAAGCCCATCAGTAGGTGAGGCTGGGGAAGGCTCTGACGTGCTTAGGAGGTTAGGTAAGCCCATCAGTAGGTGAGGCTGGGGAAGGCTCTGACGTGCTTAGGAGGTTAGGTAAGCCCATCAGTAGGTGAGGCTGGGGAAGGCTCTGATGTGCTTAGGAGGTTAGGTAAGCCCATCAGTAGGTGAGGCTGGGGAAGGCTCTGACGTGCTTAGGAGGTTAGGTAAGCCCATCAGTAGGTGAGGCTGGGGAAGGCTCTGACGTGCTTAGGAGGTTAGGTAAGCCCATACTGTTTCTTTTTTTCCAGTTGCAGTGTATTGCATCCCAGAGAACCATCATGAAAGCTACAGCTGTACAGACAGGTAATGGGGGGGGTGTGTGTGTGATAAAAGCATGTACGGCAGTCTGTGTGTCATAAGGGGAAGCAATGTTTTTCTGAGCTGTTTTAGAAGGCAATCTAGCAGCCTTTAGTAAAACAATTGAAATTTAAGTTCCAGAAAATGCAGGGTCATTATTGCAACTGAATGTCTGAACATGAACCACTCAGCAGCCACTTAGAAATTTAAAATACTAAAATATCTTAAGGCACTCAGTATAAAATAAACTACTTATAAGTAAATAATATGTTATAAAACATACAGGGGCTGTCAAATAACACCAGATGCCCTACTCTAGACATTTGTGCCCAAATAGCTAGGCTTGTTTGGAATATTATATTAACGTGTCATGCTTTTAGTTATCTTGGTAGAATTACTGGGCATGACAGTAAGTGGTGCTCATTGTTACCTGCAGCAGCAGTTTATACTGCAAGCTATTTTTGTAAATTTTTTCAGCAGGTAGTTATAGGTAATCGTAGACATACTGTAGTAGCAGCATCTCAGTTTGATAGAGTTCCTAAAATAACTGCAAGAAAACCTCCATTGACTGTGTGTCTCTACTGACACACTAAACCGAGGAATATGACAGTCTGTGTTACAAAGACACCGTTCGATCTTTGAGTATGTAGACATATGTGTTAGTGATGCATAGCTGTGAAACACATATGTATGCATGCAGATATATTTGTCTATGTATGGCTATGAAACACATATGTGTGCATGCATACATGTGTCAATGATGCCTGGCTGTGAAACACGTGTGCATGCAGACATATGTGTCAGCGATGCATGGCTGTGAAACACATATGTGTGAATGCAGACATATGTGTCAGTGATGCATGGCTGTGAAAGTGTGTGCATGCAGACATATGTGTCAGTTATGTATGGCTATGAAATACATAGGTGTGCATGCAGACATATGTGTCAGTGATGCATGGCTGTGAAACACATATGTCTGCATGCACACACTTTCACAGCCATGCATCACTGACACATATGTCTGCATGCAGACATATGTGTCAGTGATGCATGGCTGTGAAAGTGTGTGCATGCAGACATATGTGTCAGTGATGCATGGCTGTGAAACGCATATGTCTGCATGCAGGCATATGTGTCAGTGATGCATAGCTATGAAACACATATGTCTGCATGCAGACATATATTTCAGTTCAGTGATGCATGGCTGTAAAACACATAATCATATATATTGCTGCCATTTTACATGGTCTGTAACATGTAACAATGGTACCATCAGACTGTGCTGTTCCAAATGTTGTGTTTCAGACACATCTGCCCCTGCCAACTGCTCATGCCAATACAAAAAGCAATATTTTTTAAACCCACTCAGCACAGCATAATGAGCTGAAATAGAAGGCAGACAGAGTAGGTTTTATGAAGATATGTTTGTACTATGATGGAGGCATGTGCAGTGATTTAATAACAATAAACTCAGTAAATAATATTTCACTAAGAATAACTCACTGAACTGGCACTTAGACAATTTTATCAGAAGTATGCAAAATATAATTTAATATACACTTTTTTGAAAGCAAGCAAGCCACTGTGCAGTTGGTGCCCCTCTTCTTCAAGGCAAAATGAAGTCAGAGTTGTACCACTGAAGTACTGCAGAAGTAGTAAGGATGTGAGGGTACAGCCTCCAAGATGGGGTTTAGAATTTTTTGTTATTTCATATTTTAGGGATCTAAACAAATTGCAGTCTGCTATAATTCTATTCTTTCTTTTTTATTTCTTTATTTTTTTGAACTGCAGTTTTTTACTCTATCACGGACCCTCGATGGAGACATCGTGTTGTGTTGTGTTGTATGTTGCACGACTGGTGAAAGATGGTAGGACAGGAGCCAGGAGTTAAGGTCAGTTTTGGTTAGCATTATGGAAGGTGTTCTCTATATACAATTGAACTGGACAGTTCTTGAACAAATGATTTTACACCTCATTAGGAATGGGACTTGAAGAACTTTGTGCCTGGTGTAGTATGTATGTGGAGGCAGAGGGCACTGACACAAAGGGAATGTATTAGGCAGGGTATTGTGAATATCAAGGGGAGTGATATATGGCTTTTAGTATAAATTAAGAAAGTCATAAGTTATGTAAAGTGTTCAAGCCTTACAGCTTTCAAGGTACTCAGTTTTAGTAATTGTTGGATCATACACCATAACCCCAGCCCAATCATCCAAAGACTTGTAAGATTTCACAAGACTATTCACACCTCTGATATATTCAGGTAATTTATTCCATAATTGTGCTATTCTGTGTGTTAAATAACAAGTCATATTCTTTTTATTACATAACTCTAAACAGAACATTAAATTATGATGTTTATATGTCTTTGGATTATTTTATATTGCCAAACCCAATAAAAACTGAAGCAAAAGTCATTAAACACCTTATAGACAAATAAAAGTTGACCCCTGATATGTTTTGTTGTTTACTGACTGGTAAGTGGAAATCCAGATACAGATTACACTTAATTGATAGTAAGCTGTAGGAAATGCTGATATGCTGATCAATAACAGGAGGAGAAAGGGACTATAAAGAGTTGGGAATGGGTGAGAAAAATTATGGAAAGAGGCTATGGAAATTTATTATGAACAAGTCGGGTTGGTTGCATAGCAATGGTTCTGATAGCTGTTCGGACAGTTAGCACCACCTGCATACAGTATATCTTCCCTTATTAGGAGGGTCTGCACACTGACAGACTGAGTGAGAAGGGTAACCTCTGTTTAGTGAATGGGTAGCATTCAGCCACCGCCTCAAATAAGCAATGATAGTTGTCATCAATGCTATTACCCCTGCTGCTAAATATGTTATTTAAATACCCATGCTGTAGCAGAAGAAATTCTGTCTGGCTAAAAGAGTTCATGAACTGTTAAGTTTTCCATGTTTATGTTCATGACTTCAATAACAGAGACCTTTTTAAGGTACAAAGGACTCAGAAATCTCATTTGAGGGAAAAGCAGTGAAGGTCTCACAGGTTAAGCAGTAAGCATAGGTTCTTTACTAACCATTAATAAATAAAGCTGGCACCATAGCATAGAGGGATTAAGTCCTAATTATGAACAGGTGACCTGGGTTTGATTAGTGGCTCAGGAGTCTGACGCTCTGGCAAGGAGAGATGGGCATATGTATCCTATGCAGAAGGGACGTTCATCTTGGTGCTCCCTGAGGGGAGGTGTGGCCCATAAATAAGGCAGTAACCCTTGCAAGATTCCAGGATGGGTATAGTGGGGTGGGGGGTGGGGGACAAGAGGTTGGATCAAAACAGAAATAAATATATCCTCTTGCAGAAGCAGTTGCTGGTGCAATCCCCAAGATGCCCTTCAGCTCCATGTGAGCCTCTGCTCAGAACAATCAGAATGTTTATTTGGGGGCATGAAAGGAGGGGATGGATGACCCAGCAATAGATGTAGGGTACTGGGTAAGAAACTGGAAAAGTAGGAAGTAAGGGGGTGGGGGAACAAAAACAAGTCCTCAATATCTAAACACCCATTAGAGGTGTAACATAAGCTAATGTCTAACATATGTATGACTTTGAGGAGACCTGTACTAGACTGGGAAATGCTGCTTTAGATTTGAAAAGGAAATGAGAAATGAGCTAGATGTATTACTGTTGAATGAAATTATAGAAAAAGAGTATAGGAAATAATTGTTTCATCAAGTAAAAGAAGCTGCATTGTATTTTCCTTTTCTGTACAATGTAATAAGACAAGAAAAATGTGCCAAGGATTCAGAAGGAATCCAAGCACTCATGGCAAGAGATATGGTGAAAAGGATCTGTTTACACAATGTGGTAATTTGTGATTTAGAGACATGTTATCCCTGATGAATAAAGACCTCATTATTGGCTAATCTGCCTGCCTCTGAATCACCCCTTACTACTGCAAGTGCAAATCATCATTTCCTGTAGTAGTTAATACTGGCAGCCCATGCATAGTGTTGATGCAGGGATCCTCCCTCATTCACTCTCTAACACTAATACACTCATTTAAACACCCCTCCACACGCACATCTACACACACACACACACACACACACACACACACACACACACACACACACACACACACACACACACACACGCACACACACACACACAACACACACACACACAGAAATATACACACACACACACACACACACACACACACACACACACACACACACACACACACACACACACACACACACACACACACACACACACACACACACACACACACACACACA
Organism: Protopterus annectens; assembly: GCF_019279795.1. Classification (NCBI taxonomy): domain Eukaryota; kingdom Metazoa; phylum Chordata; order Ceratodontiformes; family Protopteridae; genus Protopterus; species Protopterus annectens. The sequence continues at coordinate 1,317,643,818 of NC_056737.1, read as the reverse complement.
CACACACAAACACATGCACTGACATACCTCTTACCTGTCCCTGAGATTGCAGAACGTTCCAGGTGTCTCTTTTTATTTTTTGTGCCTGCTGTTGTAAATCACAGATTCTTACAGTCCGTCAGTAATGCCAGATGGAAGAGGTCCATTCTTCTTATTGCTTGAAAACTGCATTGTAATGTTAGAGCTGTTGATCTATTAACTTTTGATTTCAAGTAATTCTGTAAAAATTCTATCCCTGTTGTGTTACCTAGAATTCCTCCTGGCTTTGCAGTGAAGTGTTCCCCTGCACGGATACTGTTGTGCCTCTTTATGTATCCTTTTCCTCATAAGTGACAGAGTGTTACAATCATTGAAGCATACCAAATACTAGACTTTCATAGTTCGTATTATGCAAAATAACCCTGGGTGTACTAGTTGATTAGTTAGTGTAGCAGGTTAAAGCTCCTACTTTTTGTATTAGTGGTGCAGGATTTTAACCCTTTCCCTCATTTTGTCTTATGCAATTCTTTTTTAATAGCATTTAAAATTCTCAACTATCCCTGATGTCTAGCGGTGGAGCAAAGGTCTAATACCCTTGGTAGGAGGGTACATGGATTGAAATGTCTAGTGTCCCCCCAACCCTAAGTGCTCAAGCTAAAACCCTGTCACAACACACCAGATGATCTACCACCTACCTTCCCCAAACAATGTGCCGAAATCATAGCCTATCCCATATCTATTCTTATAAATACATACATACAGGAATCATACTTCCCAACCATCTGGTGCCATGCATACATCTTCCCACTTCACAAAGGTGGTAAAAACATAAACACAACCAATTTCAGACCCATAGCCATACTTTCCCCTCTCTCTAAAATACTGGGAAAAACTATCCATTCACAAATCATGCAATACCTAAACCTGAACAAACTAGTCTCCCCTACTCAACACGGCTTTCACCCCATCCATAGTACCATGACTCCCCTCCTTTCCTTTCTTGAGACCATCAACCTAGCATGCGACAATGGCAAATACATATCACTGTTTTTGGATCTCTCAAAGGCATTCAACACCACCTCCCACTCCTTACCCCTATCCCAGCTCTCATTCTTACATGTCTCTCCCTCCACCCTAGCCTGGTTCACCAGCTACCTAGCCAACTGCCAACAAGCTATCCAATGGAAAAAAATCAACCTCTCCTTTCCTACCTACACCCACCAGCATTCCCCAAGGATCTGTACTAGGCCCTCTCCTATTTAACATATTCATCAACAACTTCCACCTCTCCATCCCCGAAGCCTCTGTTATCCAGTATGCAGATGACTCCACCATTATCTGCTCTGCCTCCTACCCCTCTGAACTGCTACTAAAAACCCAACTGGTCTTCTCCAAAACAGAATCCTGGATGCAATCCAATCACCTAGCCCTAAACGCTAGCAAAACAAAACTAATGATCTTTACCCCTACTAGAAGCTCCACTTTTGACAGAAACTTATTCTCCATTATAAGCCAAAATAATACCCCTCTCGAAATAGTTTGCAGTACCAAACTGCTAGGCATCATCATTGATAAAAACCTAAAGTTTGATTCCCACATATACTCAGCAATTAAGAAAACCTATCAAAAAATTGGTCTCCTCTACAGACACAACTGTTACGTCAGCCCCCCCACCCAACAAACGCTTGCATTTACCTTCCTCCTCCCCTCTCTCATGTATAGCGCTCCCCTATTCACCAACTTGCAACTAGGTCTACATTCCAAACTTGAATCCTGCTACCACAAAATTTGCAAATTTGCAACCAACACAAAATACTCATAGGTTCATAGGTTCATAAGTAGGTACTAGGCTATCGGCCCAAGGGCCTAAGTAAGCCTAGCCAACAAGGTTCCCTGGCTTACGCCACCCAAGAAAGTTATTTTCCTGTGCCCTTGTCGAGCAGAGCCACAGAAGTGATCCCCGGGGTGTATTTCCTATTTCCCATCCACTTATCAAGATTTTTCTGGAAGAGAGCTAATGAGGAACTTTGCTTGACATAGATGGGTAGCTTGTTCCAGAGTATGGGAAGTCTCTGGGACAGGAATCTATCCCTCCAGCATATCCTGTTTATTGTGGTGACAGGATTTAGGTCCCTAGAGCATGTAGCTCGGAGGGATTGGGATTTCTTTAGGTGTAGCATGTCCAAGAGCTCTGGGTTTGACATATGTTAGACAGAGATCACCACGGAGTAGGCGATATGCTATGGAGTAAAGCTGGAGTTTTTTGAGATGCTCAGTGTAGGGCATCTGTTTGAGGCCAGTAATCCTCTTTGTGAGGTACTTCTGTGGCCTTTCCAGCTGCTGCAGATGTCTTGTGAGGTACATTCCAAAAGGGGTGTTGTACTCTATAATGGGTCTAATGAGTGTTGAGTAGAGGGAAAACAATGACCTCTTTTTTCCTAGAACCCTTTTGTGATGAGGTGTGCCATGTAGAAGGATTTCCTGACTATTGTGGTGATGTGATTATCAAAGGAGAGACTACTATCCACTTGGGTCTCCAGGTCTCTTATCACACATTCGGTGTTAAGTAGACTGCCACCTATATAGTAGTTCATGGCTACAGAGTTTTTACCAAAGGGGATGACAATGCACTTTTTGGCATTGAGCTTGATGCCATTCATAAGATATATTACTACCTAATATGTACTATCTTTGACAGGATTGTTTAAATGTATAAATATTGATTACCTATCTGGTATGTAATCTCTATATCTTTTGCAATAAATGTTACGCATGAAAGCCTATGGCTTACTATGATGTTTTTATACGGAATACTTCTCTAAAATATGTAACCTCTCTTGTTATTAATGTAACTTCTTGTGGAGCTTTTCTCCCTGGGCCTCAACTGAAAATGGGTTGCTATGACCCAGTGGACTCTCCCAGTCAACAAATGAAAATAAATAAATAAATAAATAAATAAAATAAAAGTTAAGGCACAATATTTAGAGTTATTCTTGCTGTCTAGTTTTCTCCGTGTGATTAAAGCATGATGTCAAGAGTTATCCCTTGTGTCTAGTGCTCCCCTGACCCTTTGTGCCATTAACATGCAATGTGTATACTTCTCCCTGGTTTGTACTGAGATGGTGGCCTCTATTGAGACCCATATGGAGTCCAACATGTCATCAGGTCCCTCAACTTCTATTCAGGCCTTGGCTTTCAGTTCATAGGTCAGGTTCAGTGTCGCACAAGACCTTGGCTTCTGATGACTGATCTTTTACCAGCGATGTTCATTCAAGGCATCAGCCTGCATTGGTTCTTCCTTACAAAGAGACTGGCTTCAGGATTGCGGACGTACCTAGGGACAAGGCTAAAGCTACCTCAACGAAGTGTTCTACCTCAGGTCCTATGCCTAGGCCTACTGGCTCCCCCACACTAGGATATCAGCAAGACCTGGTCAGGTTAACTGAAGACCTTATCTCCTTAGTAAGAGCTAGGCCACCGCCTTTGGAGTCTTCTCCAGGGAAAACGAAGAGGGATCCTACCCTTGAAGTTTTCTCCGAACCTCCTGATTCAGATGAGAATTCTGACCAGGAGGAGTCTGTCTTTCAGGAGGGACACTTCCTTCCTTCTTTCAAAGATTCAGATTCCAAAGAGAATCTGCCTTCAACTTCACCTTCTGAAGACATCATTTTTAGGGAAACACTCTATGCCATGAGGGAACATTCCCAGTGGGAGGCACAGAATACCCACAATCTAAAAAGAGAGTTAGGGATTCCTTGACCTCCCAGAACAAAAACCTTTGGCTATTCCTCCTGTATTGGAGATGGTAGAGGATGTTTTTATAGACACTTCCCTGAATCCAAATTTTCTACCTCCAGCCCCTCAAAAAACAGACAGGTTTTATAGGTGCTGGACTCACGTAAATACCTCTTCAAAAACTACTCTGTGAATCCAGATGTTGCCACTCCAAGCCCAAGGGAGCAAGAGCCAGCTCTTCAAAAAACCCTTTACCTGCTAGCAAAGAAAGCAGAGCCCTTGATAGGTTTGGTAAATACGTCTACACTTCTGCTACCCTAGCCATGAGGGCCCTTAACTACTAGTTTCATATCATAAAATACTAACAAAGTATTTTAGATAAAATGAAGCAAATGATATCCTGTATGGAGGGCAAAAACATTTCCAAGGAATTGTTGGACCTTTGCCATTCCAGCTCCCAGGTGGCCAGCTATCTATTACACTGGGGCTATGATGCTATGGAGGCCTCTAGTCAAGCTGCTGTATCTGGTTCTGTCATTAGAAGGCATGCTTGGCTTAGGGAACAGACCCTACCAGACCACATCAAATGAAAACTTCTAGATGCACCCCTGTATAAGGACTTCCTGTTTGGATCAAAATCTGAATCTGTCCTCAAAAAGATCGAAGATAAAGCAAAATCTATGCAAATTGTTAAGGACTTTCTCCAAGATCAGCCTCCTAGGCTTAGTATGAATTTTCCCACTAAACACCGATCCTTTCTTTCTCAATGAAAAAGTGGCCAAAGGAAACCCTGAAGAGAGAGGCCTCAAAGGCAGCATCAGTCATAAAGGCCCAGGCAGTGGTCCTCAGAAATCCCCAGGCAGGGGAATTCTCGGCTGCATGGTCCTATCAGAGAGCTGCAATGACTCTTCCTTTTCCCTACCCTTCTCCCTCCCACTCCAGAAAAGATAGAAGGAAGACTATCCCTGTTCAAAGAAAACTGGTCCCTCATTACTTCAGACAACTGGGTTCTGACAATTATCTCAGATGGTTACAGGCTCACTTTCAAAAAGCCATTAAGATACTCAGGATACCCGGATATTCCACAAAATCAAAGAGCAGAGGCCCTTTCTCAGATTCACAGCCTATGCTCACAGGGATTATTGGAACCAGTACCAGAACTCCAAATAGGGGAGGGGTTCTATTCCAGGCTATTCCTGGTTCCCAGAAATGAAGGATCTTGGCACCCTATTCTAGACCTGTCTATGCTCAATCAGTCCCTGCTGGTACCAAAATTCAAAATGTTGAATCTTCAAAAACTTCTTTCCATGATAGCTCCTCAGGTCTTAATGGTCACCTTAGACCTAAAAGATGCTTACTTGCACATTCCTATAGAGGAATCTTGCAAAAGTTTTCTTCTCTTCAGGGCAGGTGCCAGTCACTTTCAATTCTCTGCAGGGTCTTCACAAAGTGTTTAGCTCCTATGATTGCCTTCTGGAAAACAAGATGGATCCAGATTTACTCCTTTCTAGATGATTGCCTTATTCAAGCTACAAGTCAGTTAAAGCTACTCAAGGATCTGGTCTTCACTCACAACCTCCTCACCTCCTCGGGATTCACCATAAATCTTTGAAATCCAACACAGACCCATCCACCGGAATAGTTTCACTGGAGGATCTTCTGGATTCCTCCCTTCAAAAGGCCTTTCTCCCTCTAGAAAAAGTCTGCTTCCTGACTCAGCACTTTCAAAACATTATGCAGAGACAATGCCTCTCAGTCAGGGAATTCCTCTGTGCATTAGGCTACATGGCATCTTGTATCCCAATGATTCCTCTGGCCAGGCTACACACAAGGAAGCTCCAGTGGTACTTCAGGAATCTGTGATGCCAGTACCCAGTCCCTGGAGACAGAAATTCAGCTGATCCCTTGACTCAAGGAGGAATTTTCATGGTGGACACAGACATGTACCCAGAACCCAGGTCTACCCTTCAGGTTCACCCCTCAGGGCCAAACATTAATCACAGATGCATCAGAGTGAGCCTGGGAAGCTCATTTCCAACACCTTTAATCCCAAGACAGATGGGAAAATCAGTTCAGATGCAAACACATAAATTGAAAAGTTCAAAAGGGCCTAGTAACTTTCAAAGAACAGTGGTAACCAGGGATCCTGCTAGTTAATGCAGACAACACCACAGCCATGTGGTACATAAACAAACAAGGAGGAACTCACTCTTTCCCTCTTTGTCAGCTAGCTATGCAGGTCTGGAAGACAGATCACTTCCTGGGTTTGCACCTCATGTCACAATACCTCCCAGGGACTCCAAACACTCTAGCAGATCATCTCAGCAGGAACTCAATGAATCTCCATGAGTGGCATCTGCATCAGGAAACATTTCAAAGCATAGACCAGAAATGGGTATTCCCACAGATCGACCTCTTTGCCACCAAACAGAATGCTCAACTGAATAGATTTTGTTCCAGCAGCAAACTACCCACAGCCTAGAGGACAGATACTTTCTCCTTCCTTTGTAACCACCTTTTCCTTTATGTATTTCCTCCCCTGCCTCTTCTTCCATGGGTCCACCAAAAATCAGGGAAGAAAGCCCAAGGGTCATTCTGATGGCCCCAGACTAGCCCAGGTAATGCTGGCATCCACTGCTACTTAGTTTAATCAATGAAAACCTGTTGCAATTACATCAGAAAGTGGACCTTATGACAGACAAGGGGAAGTTTGTACATCCCACCCTACAGACTCTCAAACTCTCAGCCTTGATAATTCCCCAACATCCTCCTCTGAGCACACCCTAAGCATTCAAGTTCAAGACATTTTCAAGGAGGCTAGAAGGCGTAGTACTAGGAAATCATACTCAACCAAGTGGAAAAGATTCTCCATTTGGTGTCAGCAGTAAGGCCTTTATCCTAACTCAGCCAATATCTCTGCCATTTTAGATTACCTGGCTGTCCTGGTTGACAGAGGCCTGTCCTTCTCTTTTATCAAAATTCACACCTCTGCCATTTCAACTCAAATCCCTATTCTTCCTCCTACCTTTTCCCACCCCCTGATCAAACAATTCCTTAGGGAGTGATTCACACCAGACCTCCTAGGAGACAACCCACACCTCCATGGGACCTCAATTTTGTTCTGAAAAAAATTGACACTACCCCCTTTGAACTGGCAGCTTCTGATGAATTAAAATTATTATCTTGGAAGACTGCTCTTTTATTGGCTATCACCTCAACTAGGAGGGTCTCTTAGCTGCAAGCTCTCATGGCAGTGGAACCATTTCTCCAATTCCTCCCAGACAGAGTATCACTCTTAATTAACCCATCCTTTATGCCCAAGGTGGTCACAGACACATCCTTGAATCAAGCTATACACTTGCCCACCTTTTTCCTCAAGCCTCAGAACCAGGGGGAGAGAATCCCTTACTCCTTGAATGTGCACAGACAGCTCTGCTATTACCTTGACAGGACTAAATCTTTCTGAAAATCAGACCAACTCTTTGTGTCTTTGCCATTGCCTCTGAAGGGAAACTAGTTTCCAAACAGACAATCTCCAAGTGGATCTTTCACTGTATTTCCTTTTGTTGCAGTTGTCATGGTAAAAAGCCTCCCAAAACTTTAAGGACTTACTCTAGTAGGGCCACTGCTACCTCTGCTGCCTTCCTGAAAGGAGTACCTACTAAAGACATTTTGGAAGATGCTGCCTGGTCATCTGTCCATACCTTTACCAAACACTCCCACTTATCAGCCTTTTCCATGTCTAAAGCAGGATTTAACACTGCCATCCTGCAGGGTATCCCCTCTTCCCTGTAATCTTCCTTCCACCCTCATCTCAGCTTTGGGAATCATCCAACAAGTCAGGACTGCAACAGTGAAACACGAAGAACATAGTACAGTTGTATACACTTACCATAAATGTAGATGTTCAAGTGTATTCACTGCTGCAGTCTTATTTCCCTCCCTCTTTCCTCCTTTGTCTACAGTAGAAGTCTGCTTCTGTCTTCTTCACTAACAAGAGCACCTCCTGGGTGTTTTCCCTGCAAGGCCCTTTTTGTACCTCTGACCCTGTATCAGGGTTAATCCTGGGGGCTCCTACCTTCTAGTGGGCAAGAAAAAAGCTGATTCCCCATTTTACTGGCACACTAAACCAAATACATGCCTCCTTCTTGTTGTAGCTCTTCACTGAAAGAGGAATAAGAAAATAGGAAAAAGGTCTTCTTTCTTGATCTGGCTTCCCAGACTGACTTGCTGCAGTATAGCATACTCCACATAAAGTTCTGATGTGCCAAAGTCCCTTTTGTCCTGACATTCAGAAATGCTGGTACAAGGAAAAAAAAAAGCATGCAGGAACTACACTTTATGATCATACCCCCCCTAACACCTTGCACCCAGGGCAGCTGCTTCCTTTGCAATCAACCTTAATTCACTACTGCTTGCAAATAATACTACTGAGACTAATAACCAAGCAATTTCTGTAGTCAATAGAGGGACTGCATTTATGCAAGAATACCGCAACAGCTGTTGTCCACACCTTAGGGATGTAACCATTGGGGACATTCAGGCCGAAGAGGTGATGGAGAGGTTTTGCTAGCTGGAATTTATTGTGTCTCAGCAAACATCTAGGGATATTTTTATCACCCGTGGAATTAGTATTTTTAGTTTTTGAAAGTAAATATGTATAAATATATATTTTATTAAGGTAAAACTTTGAATGCTTGTTGCTGATGCTTTGCTTGGTAGCTTAACGGTGTATGCATTTTGCTGGTACTTACAACTGTGTGGAGCCTGTTATATGAAGGGTTACTGCTCAGAGCTGATTGTTGCCATTTAATTATTTAAATGTTCTTATTTTAAGAATAAGACATGGTGAGATGATGGTCAAAGAAGGTAAGAAAGTAGTACTGTATTGAAAAAAGGTGGCAACAATTGATGTTGCATCCTGACCTCATATGGAAAAAATGACAAAAAAAAGCATTTCGTTATATGATGATGATAATTTTAAGTATAACAGTAAAGTGTGTTGTTATTTTCATGGCAACATACTGTAAACTCAGAGAGTCATCATTCATTTCCATTCTAGAAAAAAAATTTGTGAGCATGCATGGAAATTAATTTTGGGCACACATTTATCACTTTTGGCAAGGCTGCAGTGTAAAACACTGCACTTAGTCTGAGATGGGTGAGATCCTGGGTCTCAGTGATAATCACTCTGATCTGTAGCTGCACAGTGTCAAACTTATTTAGATGTAGCAGGTGCTGCCCATTAACCAAGACAGCAGTGTGTGCTTCATTTATCATATAATGTTAAGGTCAGTTGTTCATTGTATACACTGGAACAAATGGTGCGATTCAAACCCTTTATCAGTAGTATTATTACGCAAATGTTGATAGTAGTGTTGCAAAACCTACAGGCCCCGAGCATCAGAGTAACAAAATTATATTCTTCTCAAAATAACATTTATAACAGAGTATACTGCACTTTGCCAAATTACAGTTACAGTAACCCCTCTCTGCATGCCAAACTGACAATGTTGTATGTACTAAATGCTTTGTCATTCTAGATGACTGTGTAATCTTTTACTCTTTAAGTTTTTTCTTACAAGATGGTACTGCTGTACTTATATCTAAGCACATTTTCACACATATATGGCAGCGATATATACTTTAGTAATTAATGTTAGCCCCAGATCTTGCCAACCTGTTTATCCTAGAGCACTGATGGCAAACCTATGACATGCGTGTCAAAGGTGACATGCCACGATATTTTGGGTGACACCAGCATTCACCAACACCCGAGTTACCAAAAAAAACTAAATGAACAAAAATACAAGAAATATGTGACCCTGCACTTATCTATTAAAACTCAGCAACAAAAATGTCATTAATTCATATTAATCAAATCAAATGCAGTGTATTCCATATTTTTCTCAGTCCAATTCAAAATTACTTTTAAAAGTAGTATAATACATAGCAGCACACATGATTGGACTGTCTTTTTTTAAATAAAGGAATATGTAAAGATTTGTTTCTCTTTTATTCGTGGGGGGGGGGGGGGGGTGACATGCCAGCAGAGTCAAGAGAGGCATTTTCCAGATCTTTGACAAGCCGAGCCCAAAAGGTTCACCATCACTGTCCTAAAGCAGGATATGAAAGTAAAAGTGAAAATCTAGAGCTGGCTTTGTGAAAGGGCATTGCTGTAATGGGGATCAAATGTCTTTCTCACAACATACAGTGATCTTGGAGTTTATTACAAGTAGGGGTGAAGGCCAAAGTGCCTTACATGGGTAGTGAGGGAGGATCTGTGCCTCACTTACATCATTAACTTGTCTCTTAAAATAACAATCCTATCTCATAATGCAAAATATGGCACAAAGAACTCTCACTCTGTACAAAAAAATGAAGAATTAAATGATATTTTTTATACAAAGTGTCTCTGAATTTGCTGACCTTAACCAAGCAATGATTTTACTGTATTCTGCTCATGAAACATTCTTTCCCTTCCAGTGGAATGCATCAGGCCAGACATAGTTGTCTCCAGTAAGTAAACAATATAAATGTATATGCCTCTGATCAGTAGGCAATGTAACATGAAAACAAGAAAGTGAAAAAATGTTACTAGTCAGACTTTTGACATTTTTGAGGCCTGTGGTTATATGTTAAGAATTTTTTTGACCATTTTTTTTCTTTTATGTTTGATGCATCTGTTACTGGAAGTTCATCATAATACTTTCTGGAATGTTGATGTAATCTTATACTGACTTTTTTGCAACAATCCTAATCCGCAGTTTGGCACTTTATATTTTGGTGTTATTAAGATTACTGAACTGGTTACATATTTTGGCATGAAAGTTACAGACTTGTTTCTTATTATTATTTCACTGGCAGGAAATTAATTACCTTAAATAGGCATGCCACATATTTGCTTTCTAGCTGCTGCACAGCCTTTGATCTCCAAACCTCTCTATAAAATATGTCTTCACGGCCTGCAGACCACTTATTGTTTAGCTGTTTGTCTCATGTTTCTAAACATTAAGCTACAGCAAAAAATACAGGCTCCATAACATTTGTTTATTCTGCAAAGGTTTTGCAGGAACTTGGTTGTCACAGGACAGATGCCTTTAAAAAGCGAAACCACACTTAAGCCTTGAAAGTCTGTGAACACTAATTATAAACTAAAGTAACTACAAATTATGTTTTTCATGAACCGGCTGTTGTAAAAAATGGCACAATGAATTTCCCCATCTGTTCCACTAGTGCTGTCTCTTCATCCCCCTGTCAAGATCAGCTGCAGTAATGCATTTGTGTCACTTTTTGGTCACGTCACAAGAGATACATTTTTTATCTGTTTAGTTGTCCTGTTCAAATCCCAGTTAGAGCGTCTTCTGTGTGGAGACATGCGTGAATGGGCGTGCCTTCGTTGAAGGTTGTGCATCAGGGCTGGTAACTTGGCATGTAAAAATCCACTGCCAATCATTAGCGGACCGGAGTTCCGCTGTGGTGACCCCTAACCGGGAAAAGCCGAAAGACACAACATCTGTGGATGAGTCAAACCACATTGTAGAAAAAAGCAGCACGAGTGCTTAAAGATATTAATTTGCTATTTATTATATCCACTTATTGTACGAATTCTTAATGAAACGTTATTTGTCAAAAAACATCCATGCATTCCTAAATTATTTCATGCATTTGTTTTGAATGAGCTGTAATGCAAACAGAATGCATGTTTCTCTGTTTATAAAATGCTGTACTCATCATATGACTAGTTACCATGCTAGCCTGTGATTACTTTCCTTTTCGAATTTACTCCATTTATTCATTTCTGCCGAAATATAACAGTTGAATCCAGGAAAATAAACAAAACTGTGCCACTCTTACCATGGCTCTGTTAATTGTCTTATTGAAAGCATTGCTGGCTTTACTATTTCAGAAATAATATTTATGCTCTGACCTCATATTTGCGTTATTAGTGAATTTGTTTGCTATTATATGCGTATGCTTTAAACTTTGCTTGCTTGCAGCTTTGAGCATTTAGAAATGTTTGAACTCATCTAACTTTTACAGTTTATATTTGTATGCACTGTCGTAGGATTCACTTGCAGCTTAAATCATCTTGGATAAGCCCACCTATCTAGTTATATGTGTAAACAAATAAAAATCTTTGTAACATCCTAATTGAAAACAGTGTATGTGCATCTCTGTTAGTTGTTTAAATGAATGTTCCTTTTATAGCATAGTTTTGCTTTGCTCCTCCAAGGAGCGCAGTCACTTGAGGCTGGATATAATTCTTTGTCCATATCTATAGGACAGTTTGTTTGACATTCCACTTTTCTTGCAAACCAGAAATCCATTTTTCAGGATATATACGTGCTTGTCTGGGATACATAGTGCCATGTAATTCAACGGTTTACGTGAGCATGCTCTGTATACTGACAACCATAGCATATTGTAGATTTTCTGACTCTGTGGTAGTAGTGTAGCTGACCATAATATGATAATGAGTGGGGAGCATACTGTAGATTTTCTGACGCTGTGGCAGTAGTGTAGCTGACTATAATATGATAATGAGTGGGGCTGTTGAGGCAGAAGAGATACATCCATTTCATGTGAATTGTAATCAATATATCATAATGCTCACTAGTTGATTTGCATAGGCAACACTAAATCATTGTGGAATGGTTTTGAATAGTGAATATTTTTCATCTGTCTGCATGAAGTGGCCTTAGTTAAACTGAAAAAAATGCCTCAAAGAAAGAGGCCTGATATATTAACAGTAATTATTCTATCTCCATATGTTTTAATGCACTTGTATACCTGGTTATAAAATTGTAGTATAATTGGTTGTAAAAGTGGTCTCTCACTGATTGACTTCCATTCTGTGAGAGGAGGCTCCATGGGAGTTGTGAAAGGGCCTGGTCCTCAACTCCCACAATGGAAGTTGGTGAGTTACTCCAAAACTGTGCTGAGCTTGAAGTGTATACTCTGAGTTTGCTTTCAAATTGGATTATGGCAGAGTATAATGTCTCCTACATGTATTGTTCCTATTTTTCTCATACGACCCACCTCCATAGGTATCACAAGGGATACGAAACTAAGAGTAATGCTACTCAACGCCAGAAGTCTAAACCTCAAGATGCACGCACTCGAAACTCTCCTTAGCATGGAGAACATCGATATCTGTGCAGTAACAGAAACCTGGTTCAGGGCTCCCGAGAGCACACCAGCACTACCAGGTTATACCTCATACCATGCTTTTTGGCCCCAAAACTTGGACTGAACCACAAAAGGAGGGGGAGTATCGATATTCATCAAAGATACCCACACCTCCAGGTTGGTGGCAAAGCACGAAGCATCAGAGACTATCCATGTGCAACTAACAGTGGGTAAAACTGCCTTCCAGTTTATAGCCTGCTACAGACCACCCTCCCAAACCCAGGAACCCCACTCGGTCTTCCTGAGAATACTGGAAAATATGAAGGTCTCTCCAAACACCATTATATTGGGCGACTTCAACTACCCAAACATAGACTGGGAGCATTACTCTAGCTCCAACACCCTAGCCCAAAGGTTCCTAGAATTTATAAACTCAAATGCTATGGAACAACTTGTTACCACTCCCACAAGAGGGGAAAACATACTGGACCTGATCATCACCAACATGGGGACTCTATGCTCCAGACCAGAAGTGTATCCCTCAATGGTAAGATCAGACCATAAACTAATCTCACTGGATATTCACATCCTGACCCCACCCCCTGCCCAGAAAACCACAGTGAAAAACTTCTCTAAAGCAAATTTCACACTCCTCAAAACCAAGGTGGAATCCTTCAAAGCCGCCGGGCCTGTGGAAAATACGGCCCAGACCGCAGAATCCTTTATAAATGCATTCTATGAACACCTTCAGGAATGCATGGATCATGCGATCCCAAATAAAACCAAGACCCAATCCTGCAAAGGCAGGCGTTCTGTCTGGTGGACCCCAGCCATAAACAAACTATACAATAGAAGGAGGAAACTACTAAATGATAGAGCAAAATCCCAAAAGGGAAGGCATCACTGATCAGTATTAGCAAAAACTACGGGCACTCATAAAATTGTCTAAGGCCAGCTTGAGAGAAAAATTGCACAGGACACTAAGGATAATCACAAGGCTTTCTTTAGTTATGTTAGGAACCTGGGTGGTAATTCCCAGATATGCTCAGAATTAGTCCAAAATGACAAAAATACACGAACCCACAGACATTGCCAACATCCTAGCTGACAGGTTCAGTGCAAACTTCTCCCGCCCACCAAAGGGCAAATATCTATCCCAGCAGAGTGCTGCCCCCGACATCTCAGATGCTCAGGTAAGAGCCGCCCTCTCCAAAGCAAAAAACACAGCATCAATGGGATCAGACGGTGTCCCGGGCTGCGTCCTACATGAACTCCAAGAAGAGCTAAACCCAAACATAAAACTACTGTTCAATCTCAGCCTTACTACAGGATATGTGCCCAAAGAGTGGCGTACAGCAACAGTGGTCCCTCTCCATAAAGGTGGTGCCTCAACGGATCCTGGAAACTATTGCCCCATAAGCCTGACTAGCTTGGTCTGCAAAGCTATGGAAAGGATCATCATGGACCTCATAAATAAAGATATTGGGGACCTACAGACACTGGATCTTACCCAGTTCAGCCTTGTTAAGGGCAGATCCTGCCTCTTAAACCTGGTTGATTTCTTTGAAACAGTCACCAAAGCCATTGACGAGGGGAAGGTGGTCCACACAGCCTACCTGGACCTCGCAAAAGCCTTCGATACAATACCCCACTCGGGCATTATAGATAAGCTCACCAGCTTAAATATAAACCCCTATGTCACTAGATGGATTGCAAACTGGGTCAAGGACAGAACCCACATGGTTAGAATTGCTGGAGCCATGTTAGACTCCAAACCAGTTACAAGTGGTGTCCCACAAGGCTCAGTCCTGGGACCTCTCTTGTTCGGTATATATTTCTCGGAGGTACAGGCCAACATGGAAGGACTGTGGCTGACCAGTTCGCAGATGACTGCAAACTGGGCGCCATAATCGACTCTCCAGCTGACACAAGCATCCTCCAAAAGGGCCTCATAGAAATAGACAACTGGTGCCAGAGCCATGGCCTCAAGCTAAATGCCAAAAAGTGTATAGTCATCCCCTTTGGCAAAAACAAAGTGCCCACAAATTACCACATAGGTGGTAATCCATTAAGTACAGAAGAAGTAATTAGGGACCTGGGGACCCAAGTTGATAGCAATCTCTCATTTGACAACCACGTGGCCAAAGTGGTTAGAAAAACATTTTATATAGCCCACCTAATCATGAAGGGATTCACATCTAGATCAGGGGAGGTCATCGTGCCTCTTTACTCATCCCTCATCAGGCCCATAATTGAGTACAATGCCCATTTTGGGATGTACCTTACCAGACACCTACAGCAACTGGAAAGACCCCAAAAGTACCTCACCAAGAGGATCAAAGGGCTCAAACAGATGCCATATGCTGCCCGGTTAGAAAAACTCCAGCTCTACTCAGTGGCATACCACCTGTTCAGAGGCGATCTGTGCCTGACGTATAAAGCCATGTCCAACCCGGAATTAATGGACATGCTGCACCTCTGAAAATCCAAATCCCATCAAGCTACACGCTCGAGAGACTTGAACCTCAGCACTGAAATAAATAGGACATGCTGGAGGGACAGATTCATAACCTAGAGGCTCCCTTCACTCTGGAATAAAATCCCAGTCCAGGTTAGGCAGAGTCCCTCATTAACTCTCTTCAAGAGGAATCTTGATGAGTGGATGGGAGATTGTAGGCTTACCCCGGGTATCACTTCTGTGTCACTGTTAGACAGAGGCACAGTATACTAACCTCGAAAAAGGGCATAGTAAAATAAATTTAAAATGGGTGGCGAAAGCCAAACACATTCTGGCTAGGCTTATAAATGCCCTAGGGCAGATAGTCTAGTATGAACCTATGAACCTATGAACCTATGAACGAAAAACTGTCTTTCAAGATGCATTTCAAATCTTTCCATATTATTAATACAGATATATTTTGTAACCGCTCTCATTTTCACAAAAATAAGTGTGACAGGCGATGTGATAGCTCTTCTCAAAATATCCTGGCATCTGACATCTTTTCTTGGATTACTATAATATACAAGTACTGCAAACATGCATATGGATACATTAATTAAGTGAAGAGATATTAGTAAAGTGATGCATGTAACAAAACAGCCAGACTTTATGAAGAGCAAGACTGGTTTCCATTAGATAGCCTGTGATCTGTTTTCCCAATGATATGCTGACAAAGGTGAGACAAAAGGGATAGATAAGCTTTTGGGCTGGTCAAATTTTTAAACTGCAGTTGGAGGAGCCTCATTTTATTTGCACAATACTCATCTCCAGTGTCAAAGGAAAAAACTTCAAAGACCAATACATGTAAGGTTCAGTTAAGGTACATTTAATAACTTGCTGCAAGGAGACAAAAACATGCAAATACAGAATTTTGCCTAACTACTAACAGGAATTATGCTATTCTTATACTGTTCTACAAGACATTGCCTTCTATGGCTGACATAATCAAACACAACTTTCAGTATTGTTCTACAGCAGATGTTATTCAGATTTTCTGCTGACATGACTGGATTTATGAAAAACATTTTGAGAAAAACAACCTGGCCTTGTTGGGCCCTAGCCCATTACAAACTTCTATTGTGTGGTTCTAATACATGTGCTACATTTCAAGGTACTTTTCTAACTTAGACACAAGCAAATGCTGATTGCAGTTCATATTTTCAAGCAGTCTTTGTTCTGATTATCTATAGCTTCTGCAGCTGTGTGTTTTCTCACAGCACAAGCGGAACTCCTTGTCTAGGTCTCATAACATTAATGCATCTATTCATTATTTTCCTGACACAAGCAGAACTTATCTGCTTTCCTGTAAATTTTCAAAGCATAAGCAATAGCTGCGCATATTTTCATGACAATACAAGGTTAGAGAGCTTCTGCAATTCGTACAGATTTTATGCAGTGTAAAATAGAATAAATGTGTTAACCCTTTTCAAGCCTTAAATGCACTAAGCATATTACTAATACATACACTAATACATATTTTTCTGATATTCCCCCCTTTTAATACTTTTATTCTACTTTCAAAATAAGCATACACAATTTTTTCTTCTCCTAACCTCTTCCTACTCAGGATTTGCAGTTAAGAGAGTCATTCAGTTTAAACTTATGAAAGCATTTCAGTTTTTCAATAGTTCTTCAAACTCAGCACTTTCAGAAACAGACATGTCTATAAGGTCTTTAATCAGTCTTTTCATGCAGGGGTTGCCACAGCAAACACATACTCCCAATAGGAGCATTCCTACACAAATGGCAATCAGTTCATTAGGATGGTACCCCACCCCCCAAACCATTTCTGGAAAAAGTCCGTCAGTGGGTTTGGTCCTGGTTTGGTCATGGCCGACACTTGCTGAATTACCTCAAGATGATTGTCTATCTCGTGTTTATGGTCAGGAATATATGAACAGCACTCCTCCTGGATTAATGCGCAAGTACCGCCTCTCGCTGCTAGGGTGAAGTCGAGAGCCATGAGGTTTTGAAGCACTACAGTTCTCATGGCATTCAGTTCATCAGTCACCAATTCAAGAGCAGAAAAAGTTGCATTGCTCATTACTTCGAGAAGTTTAGACAGTTTTCTCAGCTCCCAGATCGATTTCACTGCTCCATATGCTGGTGATATGCCTGCCCACAATATAACACTGTCACTCAAGTCCATGTGTGTCATTTTATCGCCTATAGAATGATGTTTTTTCCAGCGCGCATCGATTTGCCCCACTGGATTTTCAGGTTTCTTGACGGGTTTCTTGACGACCTCTCGCACATTCCGAATTTTTCCCTCGAAGTAAAACTGCAGTGTGTCGTATGGCCGGAACCAGGTAGCCCAAAAAACAACTGCCAGACCAATTCTCAGGTAACCATTTGTATGCCTTTCTGCCACACAAAATAACAGTCCTCTACTTTAGTAGTAACTTTGCTATGAATATACACTTGCCCTGCATGAAACATTTTTCTATCAATTATAGACAGTTGTTTATAAAGAACAGAATTATGTTTTACTTCATCAATTGTTTTGTGCATCAATTCAAGAAAAGAATCATAGTTTGTATTACAATAAGAACCTGCATTGTTAGCTTTAGTGTAACATTTATAAGGAACAGTCACATTGCAATTGCTCCAACCCACCTGAACAATATCATTTTTATAAAAACACACAGTTCCCTTTTGTGGAACAGACAAGTGCATTGCTATTTTATCTTGTGATGTAATGGTTGAGGTATCATAAATCAAGTTTTCCCAGGTCTCGTTGACCCCTAGGGGGACTGCAGTCATTAATAATCCCCCGTATGCTGTCAGCAAAGATGTGCAAATCCAGCAATTTGAAACATTGAAAGTCTCAGCATACACATATTTAATTGCCTGGTAAGTGTTGAAGTTTGGGTGCCAGTCTATGAGTAACGCTTTATGTTTATTCAGTTCAGTTTGTGTGGCTAGAAAAAGGAATGGCCACAACAAAAATATTATTGTCACTAGTACAGTTAACAGGATGATTATGCAATACTTCTGAGGAAATGGTTGTTCTGCATTCCTGTTTGTTCTGGACTCTATCATTTTTGCTCTTGACATGTGACAAGATTTTTGTCCAGTTCAAAGTTCTTAACTAGTTTGCAGTGCATCAGGTGGATCCATGAGGCACGCTCTGCGATCTTGACTGCAGTGGGTGTTGACAGAAGCACTTGATATAAACTTTCCCACTTTGGTGACGTCCAATTCTTCTTCTTTATTGTCTTCACCCAGATCCAGGTACCTGGTGCCACTGCCACTTCTGATGGTCTGGTTTGTTCTTTATCTGAAACAGAATTTGAGTGCAACAGATGTTTAGAATTCAGCAAATTTCTCATGTACTCTGCTAGTGTACAGTCGGCTTCCTGGTCTGCGGGCATGAGAGGTTTCCACTGAGGTATATAATAAGCCCTTCCAAATAGTTTTTCAAAAGGAGTCAATCCTTTTGCATTCGGAACAGTTCTCATGCTCAACAGTGCCAGGGGCAGACAGTACACCCAATTTGTCTGTGTTTCTTCTATTAACTTCCTTAGCTTACTCTTTAAAATCCCATTATGCCTCTCTACTAACCCTGCAGATTGTGGGTGATATGCACAATGATTTTTTAAAGAAATACCAAAATGTTTACTTAACTGTTGTATGGTTTGGTTCACAAAGTGTGTACCGTTGTCACTGTAGATCCTTTCCGGAATGCCAAATCTAGGGATGATTTCTTTAACAAGAATTTTTGCTACGGTAGCCGCATCTAGATTTTTAGTCGGAAAGGCTTCCACCTATCTGGAAAACATATCTACAATGACAAGACAATACTTCTTATTTTCACATTTGTTCAGTTCTATGAAATCCATACAGATAGTATGAAATGGATACGGTGGTGTAGGGAAACTCCCTTGCTTGGGCTTTAATGCCCCTTGTGCATGATGTTTATTACAAATGTGGCACTTTAAACAAAAATTTTTTAGAGTAGTTTAAGAATCCATATGTCGTGAACACGCGGTTCACCAGCTGTACCATCCCCCCTGTTGAGACATGGCATTGCCCATGGCTCAACAAAGCTGCATATCTAAACAAATTAGGTGGTAATATCGGTTTCCCTTCTTTAGAGATGTACAGCCCCTTTTCGAGAATTGCTCCTCGTTTTACCCATCTTCGTTTTTCAGCCTGTGTAGTAAGTGTCTGCATTGTCTTTAGCATTTCTAAGTCTAAAATCTCAGAGGGTTGTAATTCCTCACTCAAAAGAAATACTTCTGAAGCTGCCTGTTTTGCAGCTGTATCAGCTCTCTCATTACCTTTTGAAATCCTATCCTGTTGCTTGGTATGAGCTGTGCATTTACAAATAGCTACTTTCTGAGGTAACTGAATAGATTCTAAAAGATCTAAAATAAACTGTGCATGATTGATTGGTTTGCCAGTAGATGTTATCATTCCTCAATTTTTCCACTGTTGCGCAAAAACATGTACAGTAGAGAAAGCGTACTGGCTGTCAGTAAAAATGTTCACACATTTACCCTTTGCTAAGGTACATGCCCGTGTCAAAGCAATCAATTCTGCTGCCTGTGCAGATAAATTGTGTGGTAAGGGTTTCACTTCTATAATCTCAGTATCGGAAACTACTGCATATCCTACTAGGTTCTGTCCTGCAGGACCCCTTTTGCATGAGCCATTCACGTAGTATGTCACCTTGGCATCATCCAAGGGGACATCCTTAAGATCTTTTCCAGGCAGTGTCTTTTGCTCAATCACCTGCAGGCAACTGTGCAGTGTGCCATCTGCAGGGGTTGGGAGCAAGGTAGAAGGGTTCAAAGTCATGCATCGTTCAATTGTCATATGAGGTTGGCTCAACAATATAGTCATACAGGAAAGATGCCTAGCAGAGGAAAGATATTCTACCTTCTCTTGCAGTAAAATAATTGTGACTGCATGAGGCACTCTCAATGTGAGAGGGTGGAACAAAACTACTGAGGCCGAAGCCTGTACTGCCATTGCAGCTGCAATTACTGCTTGTACACAGTGGGGTAAAGACTGTGCCACTGGGTCTAGTTGTGGTGAATAATAAGCACTAGGGCATTGCTTGTCCCTATGCTGCTGTGTTAACACTGATGTCATATAACCTTGCTTACAATCTACAGTTTGGAAAAAACATTTATGATAGTTTGGTAAGCCCAAAACTAATGAGGATGCTATTAACTGTTTCAGTATGCAGAAAGCAGATTCTGCTTCTGGTGTCCATTGTAACAAATCCTATGCTGCCATAGGCTTTTTATATATCAGGTTAGTCAGCGGTGCAGATTCCAAGGTGTAGTTTGGAATCCAGCTTCGGCAAAAATTCGTCATATCCAGGAAGGACATCATTTCCTTCTTGGTAGTGGGTTTTGGTGCTTGTAAAATCGCTACTTTTCTGTCCTCATCTAATGTCCTACCCTCTTTGGATATTACATATCCTAGGTATTTAACTTGTTTTCTCCAAAGCTGCAGTTTATTTTTGTTTACTTTATGTCCCTCAGTGGCTAAAAATTGTAATAGCGCTATGGTATCTTCTTTGCAATCTTGCTGGGTGGGGGCCACCAGCAGGATATCATCAACATAAAGTAAAATCTGACTGCCTCTTGGTGGGGTAAATCCCGCCAAGTTGCTTGCCATTTCTTGTGAGAATATTGTCGGACTTTCAAAATATCCCTGTGGTAGTCGCGTATATGTATACCTTTTTCCCTGAAATGTGAATGCAAACCAATACTGGCTGTCAGGGTGTATCAGTATCGAAAAGAACGCATTGCTGATATCTACCACAGAAAAATATTTCTGTTGAGGTTTTAAATCATTCAACAGAGTGTGTGGGTCTGGCACCGTAGGTGCCCTTGGTATTACTCCGTCATTTACAGCTTGTAAATGTTGGACCATACGCCACTCTCCATTCGCTTTCTTAACAGGAAATAAGGGTGTGTTACATGGTGAATCAGGAGATTCCACTAGCACCCCTTCCTTAAGTAAAGCTGCTATAATAGGTTTGATTCCTACCTCTGCATCTTTTCTTAAGGGATACTGTCTTTTCTGTGGTCTAAATTTGGCGTAATAGTAACTGGTCCCGCTGTACGAATAAGTCCTACATCTGATTTTCCTGTTGACCAGAGAGTTTCTGGTATATTCTGTAAGGCATTCTCTTCCTCCTTTAATATGAGTGCTAATCAGCTGTCCTTGCTAAACTCTAAGTGCACGGCTGGGTGGGTCTGAGTTATCCAATTCAACTTCTGCATTTGTATTCCCTGTTCTGACAGTTCTAACTCTGTCTGCATTTCCCATCTCGTGACTTTTTCTCCTAAGTCTACCCATTTTACATTCTTGTCCTTAGTTAAGCTAACATATGGTAATCGATTAGATTTATAGAGTGCAAAGAACCCCTGGGGCAATGAACAGCTGGCTACACTGTTCCCTTCCATGACCCAGTACAGATTACATAATATCAATCTGTTTGCACGATTTCTAAACAATTCTTGCTCATATTCCTTATCAGGTCCTGGTGTGTTACAATAATACAGAGTACAGTGCAACAAATGTTGTTTATCAATGTCAAGGGAGGGGAACTTGCTGATGGCTACGTTCATGAACTCTTCAGTAACTGCCCCTGAACCAATCGTAACCAAGTCCTGGCTGTACCAATAAAACATTTCACCTTCCAATTGCACTGCAAAGGTATCAATTTGTCACTGTGCTTCAATACCCTGCATAGTCGGAACTACTGCTATACCAAATAGCTGCATAAGGTCTCTGCCCAAGAGGTGTACTGGGCATTTTGCAGAAACAACAATTTTGCTTTTCTGGGTCAATCCTGAAACAGGATCAGTTATTACAATATTATGGGAGAGGGGCTCCCGATACAGCTGTCCATTAGCTGCTTTCACTAGTATGTAATCAGGTGACTCTGAATTTTCTGGCAGTTTGGAGGGATGTATCAGGGTCCGTGACGCCCCTGAGTCACACAAGAATTTGACTTCCCTCCCTTCTACCAGGAGTGTAACTTCTGGTTTTGTGTCCGCTAAATAGAGCTCTAAGCTCAATAAAGCTAAATCCAGTATTTCATTTTCTTCATTATCCGTAACTTCCTGTACTTCCTCTATTTCTTGTGTTACATCCTCTACTCCCTCTATCACATTCTCATTTGTCCTTTCTCTGCTATCCCCTTCTAGTGATTCATGACTATCATATAGTCAGTACTCACCCTCCTTGTCTTCCTCCATAGTTGCCCTCTTGTTTTTCTTGCAATCCCTTGCCAAGTGTCCCTTTTTACCGCATTTAAAACATTCACCCCTTTTCTTTCACCCTTCAAAGTCCTCTGATCACTGATCAGATTGTTTGTTTCCCTGGGCATTTCTCTTGCCCTTTTTCCCGGACTGTACTACATAAACTTCTGCTCCATCTTCTACAGAAAATACTTGGGCTTTCTTTTTATTTTTGCTATTAAAATGCCTTTCGGCATGCCTAGCATATTCAAGTAGTGACTGTAACCTGCTTGTACGATGATCTACCATGTGCTTTGTAATAAAACTGCTTATGGGTGCAATGCTGCCTTTCAAAAATGCATTCTTTAACTGCTGCTCATATGGGGAATCTTGTGTCTGATCTTCAGGAACCTGCATTCCACAATGGTTATTAAAACATTCTAACAGTCTGGCATAATATCTGTCAATAGTTTCACCTTCTTGTTGGATGCATTGATTAATGCAAGTCCAGTCTGCCATAGGCTTCCATTTCTCAGAGATTTGGTCTGTAAGACCTTTCACTCTGTTGTCTAGCTCTGCGCTGCTATGTGGGAGGGGCCTGAGCGCAGCGTCACGGGGATTCTAGTTGCCACTAATCATATGCCAATCTGGTCCAACAATTTGTCTGACTACTTTTTCTACCTCTTCTCCGTTTAAATTATAACTCTGCCTCATTCCTTGTAAATCTTCTAAGAACTTTCTAAAATTAACCTTTGGATGGGGAATTCCCTCGGTGGCTTTCCGGATGTCTTCCGGAGTCCAGGGTCTATACACTAGAATAGTTGGGTCTTGACCTTCTTGCCCTGCCTGAGGATTAGGCACTTCTATGAGTGGGCATATTTCTTCTTCACTCATAAATCGTGAATTCCTACCGATCTGATATAATTCAATGTTCCCTTTTGAGTTACCTGCCCGTGTTCGAGACCTGGTCTCGATGGGATCTCTAATAAATGGTTTTGCTTTTGTAGTGTCTCTATTTACGGTAATAGCAGGATATCGCGGGGGTGGACTAACTTGTTCACTTGCTTCATATTCTGGTAAGGGAGGCGGAGGGGCCGATGCTATTACTAAGTTATTATCCTCCTTATCTAAAAACATTGCTTTTGAATTATTGCTTTTTTGTTCCCTACGGTTTACTTCCTCAATCCACCTGTGTGCCTGAGGAATTCCTAATTGGAGCTGCTTTTTTACCCGACCTTTGGAATCGATTTTAAGCTGTTTGACAAGTTTAACAAGCGAGGATTTTTCTAATTTACCGTCAAATTCATACTTATTAACCCATTTTGAGTAGTATTTAATAATATCAGCACGCTGTGACTGCATGTATTTCGCGTCTTCGGTTAACGGCGGATTTTGGGGTCTTTTTGTGCAATTATTACCCATTTTGTTCTAACCTTTTAATCGTTACGTAACTCCTTATTTTTAATGTGGTACCACGGATTTTGTTATAGTCTCTTCAGAATGACTGTCTACCTGCTCTGTTTCCCTGATCTATGACAAGACAGTAATCTTTTCTGTCCCTGACTTGTAAAAATACAGTCCTGACAAAAACAATACAAATCTTGTCCCTGATCTAAAACAGAAAAAAAGTAGATTCACCTTACCTGAGCCTTCGTGATTGATCACCTGGTTCGTGAAAAACCCGTCCTTCAGTCGCAGATCAGAAAGTGGCTGGCCTCTTTTGTACGACAATTCAGTCGGAGGGCTTTTCAAATAAGAAGAACCGATGTGGTTTCTTCCCTGTATGGTTTCAAGCCACCTGGCCTGTCTGATCCGAGGCGAAGTGCGGGTTTCTGGTCCAAAGGACCAATCTGTCAAAGGAAAAAACTTCCAAAGACCAATACACGTAAGGTTCAATTAAGGTACATTTAATAGCTTGCTGCAAGGAGACAAAAACATGCAAATACAGATTTTGCCTAACTACTAACAGGAAGTATGCTATTCTTATACTGTTCTACAAGATATTGCCTTCTATGGCTGACGTAATCAAACACAACTTTCAGTATTGTTCTACAGCAGATGTTACTCAGATTTTCTGCTGACATGACTGGATTTATGAAAAACATTTTGAGAAAAACAACCTGGCCTTGGTGGGCCCTAGCCCATTACAAACTTCTATTGTGTAGTTCTAATACATGTGTTACATTTCAAGGTACTTTTCTAACTTAGACACAAGCAAATACTGATTGCAGTTCATATTTTCAAGCAGTCTTTGTTCTGATTATCTATAGCTTCTGCAGCTGTGTGTTTTCTCACAGCACAAGCGGAACTCCTTGTCTAGGTCTCATAACATTAATGCATCTATTCATTATTTTCCTGACACAAGCAGAACTTATCTGCTTTCCTGTAAATTTCCAAAGCATAAGCAATAGCTGCGCATATTTTCATGACAATACAAGGTTAGAAAGCTTCTGCAATTTGTACAGATTTTATGCAGTGTAAAATAGAATAAATGTGTTAACCCTTTTCAAGCCTTAAATGCACTAAGCATATTACTAATACATACACTAATACATATTTTTCTGACATCCAGCCAATGAAAAAAGTCCATTTCATCAATCCATACCTGTTAACCTGTTAGTGCAAGAATGCTGGAGAAAGCCAAAAATAATGGGGGTGGGCAAAGGCCCCAAAATAGGGACAATTGTTAAATATTGCTCTTATAAAATTAGAAACTTGACAGAATGACATGGATTTGCATTATCATGTATTTTCTGAAGGATATGAAGTCTAAAAATCAAATGTGTCATTATTTAGTAATGTCTGTCCTAAATAATATGCCAGAAAAACACACGTTTTATGAGGAACAGACCAAAAAATATGAAGCAAAAATCTGAACAGTTGAGAGGTATGCATCTATCTCATATAGAACTGAGAACTGCCTCAGATGTTTTTGTCGCCTCATAAAGCTGATATTGAACAACAGTTTATAGTATCCTATTGCAGGTATTTCTACTTGATTGTATTTCTTAGTGATGGTGGTATTCGTACTAAATGTACAATTGTTATAAGCTGCACTTGTAAAAAAAAAATCAGTTGTGAACCAAAAAAGATTGCCTTTACATGTATCAAACTCAACATTGTTTGCTGCCTAAATGTAACCAGCTTTTATGCACTTAGGTCAACTGATGACATCCTTTCTTAAAAGGACTATGCCAAACAGCATTAATTACTTTACATAGTAGGGCTTGGATGAGTTACCCAAATTTATAAAGCAGACAACAGTTACAATTCCGGTAAGAGAAGAGACAATATTTTACTCTGTTTTTATTTTTATTTATTTATTTTTGGTGGTTAGATGGATTGATGGGTTGGTATACAACCCTTTTCAGCCATTGCCTGTGCCAAAAGGCTTGACACAACAGTTACAGCCTCACATAAATGTACACAAGTAAATAAACAAAGGCATATATAGAATTTGTACTTGATACAGATGCATAGAGGGATAGCCATTAATAAAGTACTGGAGAAGCAATAAAACTAAGTTAGAGAAGCAGGCTCAAAATACAAATAGTCAGAATGTATACAGTAAGAGACAGAATACAGTGACAGAGCTTTCAATCTTTCTGTGTAGGGCTTGTTTTTTATATCATGTATCTTCTTGGTGAGAAACCTCTGGGGTCACTTCAGCTGTTACAGATGTCTGGTGAGGTACATGCAAAAGGTTTCAATGTACTCAATTACTGGTCTGATGAGGGTTTAGTACAATGGAATTATAATGTCTTTTGATCTGGGTACCATGCCCTTACTTATGAGTTGTGCCACACAGAAGGACTTTCTCACAAGTTTGGATTACTATCAACCTGAGTACCCAGATCACATACCACTGGGTTTACTGTTAGGGTGGTGTTGTCTATATTGCAATTAGCTGGGGTATTTGCTTTCCCAAAGAGGATAATTATGCATTTTTTGTATTTAGTTTCAGTCCATGGTTCTGGTACCAGTCATTTGCCTGCATTAATCCTTTCTGCAGTATATCAGTATCAGCTAGGGATTCAGTGATTGCTCCCCAGTTTGTGGTCATCTATGAACTTGGTCAGCCGAAGGCTGTCTACTTTTGCCTTGACTTCTGAGAAATAAATACCAAACAGGGGAGGGCCTAGTATAGAACCCTGTGGTACGCTGCTGGTGACTGGTCTCTTGTTAGAGTGAATTCAGCCACTTTGACAGTATGTATCCAGTATGTGTTGCTGTTGGTGAGCCATTTGGCTACTCACTTGGTAACATAAGAATTTATGCTTAGTTGAGAGAGTTTCCCTATAATACCTAAGTGGGGACTTGTGTCAAATGCCTTGGCCAAGTCAAGGTAGATGGTATGCATAGTCTTTCCCCTCATACATGGCCTTGGTGACCTTCTTGAAAAAGTCAACTAGATTTAACAGACATGATCTTACATTAATGAATCTGAACTCATTTGGGTCTAGACTCTGGAGATTACCTATGTCTTTGTTAATAAGGTCCATGATGATTCTTGCCATGGCCTTACAGATGAGGATAATCAAGCTTATGATGGTCCCCTCTTGTGCAGAGGGATAACTGTTGCTGTCCTCCACTCTGATGGGACATAGCTTTTCTGGAGGCTGTGGTTAAATAGGGATCAAAGTGGGTCTTCTAGGCCATATATTATGTTATTTAATAGGCAACATGGGATGTTGTCAGGGCTCATTAATGCTGCATTTTTAGCCTTGGAGAGAGCAGAGATAACCTGCTGTCTTGAGATAATAGGCTGAGGAATGATGGCAGCTATATTTGGGGAGGGTAACAGGTAAGCAAGTACCATATGGAGGCAAACTGAGTTTGGATCATTAATCTCATCTGAGAGATACGCTTTAACTGTATAGAAATAATAGCCCTCCCTGCCCAACTTCCAATCTCCTGTCCTCCCAGACTCTCAGAATGTTATCCCATTTAAATAAACCAAGAAACACAAACAATGCAATTCTACAAGACTGACACATCCAAGGATACTTAAAGCAATGCAGTCTGTTTTAACTGTGTAGAAATAGTAGTCCTCCCTAACCAATTTCCAGTCTCCTCTACTATCAGACTCACAGGACATCAACCAATTCAGATAAACCAAGAAACCCCAATGCCACAAGATTGCCATATCCAAGTATACTTAAGGCTATACAGTCTGCTTTAACTGCATAGAAATAGTGGCCCTCCCTGAACAACTTACAGTCTCCTGCCCTACCAGACCTGTAGGTTGTCAGTCATTCAAATAAAGACTGACACATCCAAGGATACTTAAAGCAATACAGTCTGGTTTAACTCTGTGTATATTTTAATGACATTATGTGCCATTATTAAGGTGGTAGAAAACAGATAAGTTAAACTTCACCACACTACTGTATTCTAACTTTTGCTGGACTATGCACAGCACTGGGAACTAGACAGTAGAATTCATAGGTTCATAGGTGTGTACTAGGCTAATGGCCCTGGAGTCTTTACAAGCCTTGCCCAAGAAAATTGCCCAGGCACCGTACCACCATATGTTAGTTCACAGTGCCCCTATCCAGTAGGGCAACTGGAGTGATCCCTGGGGCAAACTTTCTGTTTCCCATACACTCGTCAAGATTTCTCTTGAATAGGGCCAGCGAGGTGCTCTGCACTTGACATGAATGGGAAGCTTATTCCAGAGTATGGGCAGTCTTTGGGAAATGAACCTGTTCCTCCAGCATGTTCTGTTAATTGTGGTAATGCAGTTGTGATCTCTGGAGCGTGTGGCAAGGGGGGATTGGGATTTCTTTAGGTGTAGCATTTCAAGTAGGGCTGGGTCAGACATGGCTTTGTAAGTCAAGCAGAGGTCAACTCTAAGTAGATGATAAGATAGTGAAAACAGCTGAAGTTTTTTGAGTCTGTCCGTGTAGGACATGTGCCTAGGATCTTTGTTGTGAGGCACATTTGTGGCCCTTCCATCTGTTGTAGGTGTCTGGTCAGGTACATGCCAAATGGGGCATTATATTCGATGAGTGGTCTAATGAGGGATGAGTAGAGAGGGATGATGACCTCTTTTTTCCTGGATGCGAAACCTTTGGTTACAAGATGTGTCATGTAGAAGAACTTTCTGATCACAGTGGCAATGTGGTGGTCAAAGGTGAGGTGGCTGCCGACCTGGATGCCCAGATCTCTTATGGCCCCTTCAGTGTTCAGTGAGTAACCATCAACATGGTAACTCATGGGAACTGAGTTTTTTTCAAAGGGGATGATAACGCATTTTTTGGCGTTAAGCTTTAGGCCATGGTTCTGACATCAGTCATTGGTCTCAGAGAGGCCTTTTTGTAGGATGTTTGCATCACTTGAGGAGTTGATAATTCCTCCTAACTTGCAGTCATCAGCAAACTTGGTCAGCCAGAGTCCTTCTGTGTTGGTCTGAACTTCTGAGAAGTAGATTCCAAACAGGAGAGGGCCCAGGACCGAACCCTGTGGGACTCCACTCATGACTGGTCAAGAGTGTGACTTGGAATTTGCAACTTTCACTCAGTGGTTCCTGTTTGTGAGTCAATTTGTAGCCCACCTAGTGATGTAAGGATTGATGCCTAGTTTGGTGAGTTTATCAATGATACCCGAGTGGAGAATGGTATAAAAGGCCTTGGCCAGGTTGAGGTAGGCTGTATGCACTTCCTTACTGTCATCCACAGCCTTGGTGACTGCCTCTAAGAAGTCAACCAGGTTCAACAGGCAGGATCTCTCCTTGACAAAGCCAAACTGTGTAGAGTCAAGAGTTTGGAGATTGCCTATATCTTTGTTAAGCAGGTCCATGATGATGTGCTCCATAGCTTTCCATACCAGACTCATCAGTCTAATGGGGCAATAGTTACCAGAGTTTGTAGTTGCTCCCCCTTTGTGGAGCGGGATGACTGCAGCAGTGCACCATTCATTAGGGACATAGCCTGCATTAAGGCTGTGACTGAACAGTGCACACAGATGTGGTGCCAGTTCATTTTGTACCTCATGTAGGACGCAGCCAGGGATATTATCAGGTCCCATTGATGCTGTATTCTTGGCTTTGGACAATGCAGCTTTTACCTGTGCCACAGAAATGGTGGGTACCAGGCTTTCTTCTGGGATTGTGATAGGGCCCTGGGGGAAAGGGGTAAAGTTGGCACTGAATCTGTTGGCTATATCTATTGGCTCAGTATAGGAGGTGCCATTGTGCAATAACTCAGAGCAAATCTGGGTATTGCCTTGGAGGTTTTTGATATAGCTATAGAAGGCTTTATGGTTGTTTTTGGTGTCAGCCACAATTCTGCCTTCATAGCGGGCTTTAGAAGATTTGATAAGGGATCTCAGCTTTTTATTGAGACTGATAAGGGAGGTTTTCCTGTCTTGTGACTTTATATTTTTCTGCAACAGTTTCTTCCTCCTGTTGTAGAGTGTTTTCTTGGCAGGGGACCACCAGATTGGCTTCCTTTTTTGGAGGAGAGCATCTTAGTTCTGTTTGGCATGGCAAGGTCCATGCATTTGTGTACGTGCTTGTACAGTGCATTGATGTATGATTCTGCAGTGGTGCAGCTATTTTCCATTGGCATGGGTGCTGAGAAGTTAGCCACCTCTGTTTTTAGGAGCCCAAAGTTGGCTTTAGAGAAGTTTTTCAGGGTGGTCACCTTAGCAGGAGTTGTAGGTGATATGGAGATTTCCATGGTGATCAATTTATGGTAGGTGTGGAGCAATGGTCTCCCATGTTGGTGATAACCAGGTTGAGGATGTTGCTTCCTCTAGTGGGGGTCAGAATGAGCTGCTCCAGGGCACTGGAATTGATAAATTCCAGAAAGGGTTGGGTCTCTACATTGGTACTTGAATAGTTTTCCCAGTTGATGGAAGGGTAGTTGAAGTCACCCAGTATGAGAGTATTGGGTTGGACCTTGATAGACTCCAGGGCGCTTAGGAACTTGGAGTGAGAGTCTGGAGACATGTTTGGGGTTCTGTAGCAGGCTATGACTTGTATTGCTATCTTACCCAGTGTTAGTTGTACCTGAAGTATCTTGGATGCATTATGCTGGACTACCAGTATAGAGGTGTGTGTATCCTTTCAGAATATGGAGACACCACTGCCTTTGGAGCTTCTGGCTGCATTCTGGGGTTGAAAGGTATGGAATGAGTTGTAGCCTGGGAGTGCAGGGGTGCTTTCTGCCTCTTTAAACCAGGTCTCCATTACAGCACAGATGTCGGCATTCTCCATTTTGAGGATGGCTTCAAGCGAGTGCATCTTGAGATTTAGACTTCAAGCATCGAGCAGCATGACCCTCAGATTGCATTTGTTTGTAGCTATTATGGTAGAATTTTGGTTTAAAAAGGCACTATAGGGGTGGCAAGAGCCTTAGCCAGCACCTGGATTCCCAGGGGTGACAGATGCAGGCCATATCTGGCAAAGCATCGAGGTCTGTTGATCATGTCATCCCAGGCAGACAGATACTGGATCCCCTTAGAATGACACCAGAAACTTAGCCAATTGTGGAAGTCAATTATTTTCTGCTCGTGCTGTGGTATCATTCTGGGTGATGGTAGAATACTGCTCAGGGCTAGGGTCATACCTGCCTGAGCCACATAATCTAAGTGTTCCATCACATGTCTTTTCATGTAGTCCAGGGAGGTACATCTCAGGTCATTCACACCCACATGGACAATGACTGAGTCATATTTGTGTTTGTGGAGTGACCAGAGTGCATGTGTTATGTGGCAGATCCTGGCACCTGATAGACAACTGACTGTCACCTTCTCCTTGTTCAGCCTAGTGAGTGGGACATCAGTGTGCATCACAACTGAGTCTTCTATGATTAGTACATTGGGCAAAGTGTTTTGCCTTAAGGGCTTAGGTTGAGGGACACACTGTGGTGGTGAGCTAAGTGTTCTGGAGTTGGTGCTGTGCTGTGGTGGTGGAGTGCATTTCTGTCTTGGTGGTCTCTGTTGTTTGGGTAAGTTTTTATTGAGAGCCTCCATGAAGGTGGGTGTATGGTTTGTGTTTCTATGTGTGGGTTGTGATGGTTGGTGTTTTGGAGGGCTGTGTGTTCTATGTAGTGAGTTGCAGGTATTAACCTTCTCCTCTTGACCAGCTAGTCCGGTCTTGGTTGGAATGTGCACTGCTTCCAGTTTGGTGATATAAGTACATCTCTCACATGTATGAGTGTTGGGAGGTAAGCTGAGAGGGTTGTCTGTGTACATTAGACATTTGCCCCACTGTCTCAGAATGCCCAAGTGCACCAGGTTAGCAGGAGAAAGTACAGGAAATTGGCCTACAATCATACCAGGAGGGGTGGTCATAACTAATAAGTACTGGTGCTTTTACTGCTGAAGCTCTGGATGCTGTAGACCTGTATTAAAACTATGCTACTCAACTTTAAGGTTAAGAACTCAGTAAGAAAAAATTCACAATGAAGCACAGATTATCACTTATAGTCAAAAGAATAGCACTTGCAGTATGAAAAAAACAGTTAAACAGCAACAAAATGCAGTAAAATGCAGTTAAACAGTAATGAATTGCAGTAGATAGCAATGAAACATAGTTAATCAGTAGATTGCTTTGCAACAAGAGCTCACAAATCACAACAATAACAGACAGCACTAATAAAACAGTGATTCAGTAGAATACTGTCATCAATTTAGTGAGGCTACCAACAAGCAGTAATAAATATGGCAAACAGCAAAATGAAGTAGAAAGCGGTACAGTTATTTTTTTGTTAGAAAGTGAAGAGACAGAAGATAATGAGATAATTCAAGGTTCAGAAGCTAAAGGGGTGGGCCTTTACTAAGGTCTCACTATAAGCAGTAGAATGAGCTGATGTAATGTGGTATAAAATCTAAAAATAACCCCTTAGCAATATTTTAGGGCTACCTTAAATTACTTCCTTACATCAGATAGATCCCCTATATGTAGCTCAACTGCATATAAATAAATGATAAATAAATACATAAATAAATATACTGAAAGGGAAAATCCTACATAACTCAATTGATTTTTTTGATTTTTGTAATTTTTTCACATGATATATTTTGCACTTTTCTTATACAGACATATATATTTATTTATTTGTTGGATTATTTCACACACACACACACACACACACACACACACACAGATATATATATGTATATATATATATATATATATATATATATATATATATATATATATATATTTGTTAGATGTCATAATATAAATACAGCTTGAATTTTTCAACTTATACTACTCACTTAAAATAATCACAAGATTGGGAATTCACTCAAAACATTTTCATAAACACCCGCACGTTTTCTGTAAGGGAAGGTATAGGGACATTACCTTACTGATCGTTTCTCAAGGGCTAGCTAGCACTGAGGCTAGGGCTACTGTGTTTCCTGTAACCTTGGTGATGTTTTTCTTTTACATTAACCCCTCCCATGGTGTTTTGCAGCATGTAAAAATGCCTTCTGTTTTTGATGTGACATTTTTTCACTTCTTGTTAGGCTAGGGAATCTCCCAATTGAACCAGGGGGCTATGTGCAGTACACATGAGTGACTTTTTTACTATGCTTATATGTTTTTTTTTTTAATTTTCCAATTGTGCAAACTCTGATTATTTTGTATATACATAATGTTGCTTTCAATTATTATCTTATGAAATAATTTCTTATTAATGCTGTGAGGTCGAACTGGTGCTTTTGATAGACGTGTGCTGGTACTAGTATCTGTTGAACGCTATTCCTCTACTCCTTGGGCAGCGGTTGCTCATGGCATTTTAGGCCTTTTATCTCATTAGTTAATTTATTATTGAATTATATTATAACGCCTTTCCTCTGCTTCTTTATGGTTTGGATCTGTGGCAATAGCATATTCTAAAATGCAATCTGCTGATAGAAATGAAAAGAAAAGAAATGGTGTTTGTCACTAGTTACTCAGTTTTACTTGATAATGCTTAAACACATCTTATAAATAGTTTTAGGATTCTGTAGTGTCCTGTTCACACCACTTAGTGATCATAGCATTCATAAACTGCAACATTACTTTGGAGTTTGTAGACACACAGATGTACGCAGTTTAGCCGACACTGTAGGGGTTTTGCTCACATTCGACAACCTTCGTGTATATGTTTGTTTTTAGACACTTAGATATAAGTAGCTCACTAATCGCCAGCCTTTAAATGGTGATTCAGGGCTATGGCGCTTATTCTAGTTGCTGTATTTTAACAAAGTATTTAGCCTGAATGCTTTGTAATAGCACGGCTGTGTCTACCAGTATATTTTGCAGTCCAAATTACAAACATAAAGTCTCAGGCATTGCTTTATAAGGTTGAAAGGCTTAGAAAAAACGTACAGTATTTTTACAGTCTCTCACCTGCTTGTACTTTGATATAACTTTATTGTTACTGCAGCCATATACATGAAAGTTTTGATTGCCACAATAAACATATGTCATTGTTGAATAAAAAAAACTACTTCTTCTATTTTACTGTTTTATACATGCATAGCTGATAGTATGTTATATCTAGCCTGGGTATTCATTTTCAGCTACTGTGCCCATAAACAATGCATTTTCGATAAATGTACTGCATTTAAATACCAGTCTCCATATTTTTCTGAGGTCTTTGGCTTATGATATATTATTATAATAGAGCTTGTAGCTGCTTTATTGGTCATTTAAGTAGGCTGATATTTATCAGTCATTTTCCTAGTTTCTCTTTTAACTTTAACAAACATTTTAATTTCTCTATCTTTAAGCCTTTCTCTTATTCATCTATTGTAATTACTCTATTTAAAGGTAGAAATAGTATCCCTCCCTGACCAGTTTCCAATCTCTTGTCCCACCAACCTTGCTGATGTCAACCCATTCAAATAAACCAATAAATCTGAATGATTCAACTCCACAAGACTGCCACATCCAAGGTTACTTAAGAAAATTCAGTCTGGTTTAACTATGTATGTTTACAATGATTTTATCTATCATTGTTAAGGCAGTAGACAATGGATAAGTTAAACTTCACCGTACTGTATTCTAACCATGCCGGGCTGCACATATCACTGGGAATTAGACAGTTGAATACCTTTATGTTATACAATCTAAATATAACCCCTTAGCAAATATCTTAATATTATCTTAAATAGCTTCCTTGCGACAAAAAGACCTCCCATATCGAGCTCAAATTTTCATATATATGTGTGTGTATATATATATATATATATATATATATATATATATATATATATATATATATATATTACATCTCATAATACAAATGTGGCATGAGTATTCAGACTTATACTAGTCACTTAAAACAATTACTAGAGTAAGACTTCAATCAAAATACTTTCAGTATGCACCCTTATGTTTTCTGTTACAGAATATATAAGGGCATACCTTACTGGTTGTTTCTCAAGGACTAGGATTGAGGCCAGGTGTTCCCGCAACATTTGCCCTCATTCTGCTCAGGCTCTATCCACTCCCCTCCCCTCCCCTACTCTACCCTATTCCAATTCCCACCCACCTCCAGTAGGACTAACTTTACACTTCCCTGTCTCTACTCACATATTTTTTCCTTCAACCACAATATCTATACCATTACAGAATTTTATAGTCACACCCCTACAATTCACAATCCTCCTAATCCTATACACTTTGAAATCCCTCCCACCTTAACCTTTCTCTTTACTTTTTTTCACGTACACCACTCATACAAAATGACTACTTACTCTAAACTTTGCTAATCTTTTCTACCTCCATAACTTCCCTTCTCCTCCTCTCATTTATGACATCACTATATACTAAGTGAACTACAAAACAATACTCCAATGTGAGGATACTGTAGAAGGACACCAGACCATAGGATGTAAAGTCTAACAATTTATTAAACCAAACACAGTTGTCAGCAAAAATGGTCAGTTGAAGCTTGACATGCTTTTCATCCCAAATATAGTACAAAACAGGACAGAACAACATATTACCAACAGACCTTGTGCTATTTACGTTCGCCATCTGCATCTTTTTACATTTGTATTATTGATTTTCTTTAAATGCCTTTTCTTTTGCTTATGGTAAACCATTAGCACTTCATGTAATACATTGTTCTGAGGAAGTCCTCACCTTATGAAGTATTTTCTGAAAGATATAAAATCTCAAAGCACATGCTTAAAATTATTTAGTGACTGTAATCTTCAACAATTTGCCAGAAGCCACAGATTTTGCAAGGAACAGACCAAGACTTCTGGATAAAGCCACAAATACTGGGGGGTCAAAAGGGACAAATTTTACATACTGTTTTATGTATTTGTTAAACAGGGAAATGCAGTGGGCAAAGTGTCCCTTACAGGGTGACCCGGGTGCACTGTCTAGTTAAGTGACTTGTTCAAAGTCACAAAGTAGGCAAAAGGAGATGGCAGGATTAAAACCCTGTATCTTTGACTACAGGAAGTAATTTGTTAAAATAAAGGCCAGTCAACTCCAAACCTCTTAAAATGTTAACAGAACAATAATAAATATTGTATGTATTTGCATTCTCTGAACAACAAAAAGTGTGCATTTGTAATGACTGGCAATTTTGATTCATGGTAGTCCTTTGTAATGTACCAGAAAAATAAGTTAACAAGGGACAGGGCTTAAATATGAAGTGAAATCTGTGGATGTTCTGCAAAATTAAAGACAGATAAGAGACAATGTATTCTAATTCACTTAAAAATAACAGAGCAACAAGTTCAGCATCAACATGTGTTTTATGTGCATCTGAACAGAAAAAAATATGAAACTCTAATAAATGACATTGCTAATTGACTATAAACCTTAGTGATTTAACAGAAAATGAAGACACAAGTGAATGTCTGGCAATTATTGCAAGGATTAAGGCCCTAAACTCTTAGTGAACTGCTTCCTATATTCAAGGTTGCAGGGTTTGATTCTTTCTGTCTCCAATGTCTAGTGTGTGACTGAGTAAATCACTTACCCAGACAGTACTGATGGGTTACCTTTTTACCTGGTTTAAAAGATAGAAAAACAACAAGATATGGCATGCATGAGGCTAAATACTCAAGTGTGAGCAGACTAATAATGGTCAAATGGGGTTTTAGGCAGTATAATGGTCAAGACCACCCCCCTAACAGCAATACCAATATCCTATTACTTGGCTCTCCCTTCCCAGTTAACCACAGCACACTGTCACCGTGTATACTGTTTCTTCCTTTACTTTCACAATGATTACAAAGATTTACAACTTTACAACTTTTATTAACAATGTTATGTTAAAAACACTGACAGACATTTGATGAAGAAAACAAAATACTCTCACAGTGACAAACAGCATGAGCAACAGTAAACTTGTCTTCCTTCGAAACTCACACTTATTGAAAATGCCTCTGTCAGACCTTCAGATGAGCACTCATGGTACGTTTACAGATGAGTGTAAATTGGGTGTCGCTCAATCTTTCACTGACTCATTATTGCACCAACATGGATTAGACCATATTAAAAACTGGTACAAGGGCAATGGTCTCAAATTCAATTTGAGAAAATGCAGCATATTTAATTTTGGTAAATAAAACATTTTTATATCATATAGGGACCCGCCCCTCAAATCAGACACTGCTTTAAGGGATCTAGGTACTGTAGTTGATGATTCCATATTGTTTGGCTATTGTGTCTCTGTAGTAAGTTCAGAAAGCCTTCTGTCTGGCTTATCTAATTTCCAAGAGCATCTTTACTAGATCCAAAGAAGTCATAGTTCCCCTTTGCTCATATATCATCAAGACCATTACAGAATATAAGGCATCTTTTGGTATGTATTAGACTACACATATCACTCAACTTAAGAGACTTCAGAGATTTATAACTAAAAAGATCATTGGACTCAAAAGTCTTAATTATCAGGATGGCTTCCTATTAAAATGTTGGAACTAGAAATGCTTAGTGCCAATAAGCCGAAATAAAAAGACCAAAAACCTGGAGAAGACTAAATCTCAAAAATCACTCTTCTCCTAAAAAACTTTTTTTGTGGGGGGGAGCCCCACACACCCCTGAATTTATATATTTATATATATGAATATATATATATATATATATATATATATATATATATATATATATATATATATATATATATATAGGTCTGCTTCAGTAGACCGAACTCCCACTTACCCAACTTTTAAATGACCGAGACCACAAAGCCAACAATCCATATTACCGACATCTTGGAACACCAACATTTCACTCCAGGTAAGTAACCGCTTGGCCAACCCGAAACAAAAATTAAACCAGAGCAAAGTAAACCCACCCATGTGGGAAGCTTTATGTAGATACAGTGGAACATAACAAAGATACTGAATGGATAGAAAAAGTAAATGAAACAGTAAGAAGTTCAAATATATTGGATATGAAATGGAATGAAGTAACAGTTATGGAAACTGAAAATAAACTAAGAAAAGCTACTAATTTGAAAACCCCTGGCCCAGATGAAGTACCTACCTTCTGGCTAAAAGTAATAATGTCATTACATGAAGATTTAGCCCTGAGTATGAACTACTTATATGCACATCCTGAACAGACACCATCTTGGTTAACAAGAAAAATGATACTCCTCCTTAACAGTGAATCTGTAAACCATCCTAAAAAATAAAGACCAATAACTTGTTTTCTGACGATGTGTAGACTATAAACTGCAACTGATGCAGATAGAGTTTAGAGTGATTTAGAAGAAAACTCAGTCATGATAATCAAACAAAAAGGTAACAAAAGAAAATAATACAGAGCAAAGGATCATTTGTCGCGAAATAAAGCCATAATGAAGACTTGTAAAAAGGGGAAGAATCTAAGTATGGTATGGATATATTACAAATAATTTGACAGTAATGCACATTTATGGATAAGGGAATCCTTACAAATATATAACATACATCCTTCATTTGGCAATTACATTCCAGTGACCATGAAACAGTGCTAAACCACTTTGTAATTAAATCATGATAAAGGGCAAATTATTATCCTAGGGATAAAAATTCAAAGGGGGATATTCCAGGGTGATTCTTTTTTACTACTGTTGTGTTTCTTGCCCTTAAACAGTTAAGCTGTTTACATAACGGATTAAGTTTTGGTTTCATTTTGGCTGCCAGAAAACAACCTTGCTTAAAGATTTATCACCTACTTTTTGTGGATGACTTAAAACTGTATAGTTCATCAGATGAGGTGTTGACAGCACAACTGCAAGTGTTTAAAACTTTCTCAGATGATATAACAATGACATTAGCTTTTGATAAATGTGCAAAAGCAACATTTAAAGCAGGAAAGATGTAGTACCAAGAAAATATCAGTCTAGGACAGGAATGTGATATAAAGGAACTTGAAGAGGAAGGAATGTATAAATATTTAGGAATATATGAAGGACTGGCAATAAAACATGAACAAATGCAAATAAAAATGAGTAATGAATACTTCAGAAGACAAAAACTAATATTAAAAACAGCCTTGACATTCAGGAATAAGGTCCAATCTATAAACCAATTTGATCCTCTTGTTTTAACTTAAAGCTTTGGTACGATTGACTGGCCCCAAACTGCATTGGATCAGTTGAACAGAAACACAAGAAAATGCTTCAAGCTTATCAAATGATATATAAAATCAATGCATACCAATATTATATATTCCACACTATGGAGGAGGTATGGGTCTCCTTGCAATTGATTGCATGTTTAGAGTTACAATCATGGGACTGCATACATATCTGATGACCTTGTCAGATTCAAACATAGTGAAAGTTTTATAAAATTAGGGAGGAAATCTAAGCTGACCTCTCTGCTTAGTTTAGCAGAAGCATTCAGGTTCCAAGCAGGAATAGAAATCAAAACAGAAGTTGAAAAAAATCAGACAACTGAATGTGCTAAAAAACAGAAGAAAGAATATATAAAGAAGGATCCAGTGTGAAGGAAAAGAATGTTGAAAAGTCAACATAGAGATGTTTTGGAACAAACTCATGTTGGTCAGGGTTTGACGCAGGAATGGTTAAGTACAGGTAAGTTAAAACCAAAGGATGAAAGGCTGATAATATCAGTCCAGGATAGTGGACTGCATACACATTGGTTTATGAAGTCCAATGAACATGTGGGGGAAATAGATAAACAAAGGTTCTGTAAAAAGAATTGGATATAGTTGCACAGCTTGTTGCTGGGTGTGATGTAGTCATGGCAGAGGGTCTGTACACTGAAAGGCACAATAATGTGGCAAGATTGTTGCACTGGGGATTGTGCAGACGCTACAATATAGAAGCAGCTGAGAAGCATTTGAAGCATGAACTGCAAAGCATTATACAGACTGATGAAGTGTGCACCACATGGGATCACCCATTACCAACAACTCAAAAATAGATGCAAGAAAACCAAATATAGTAGTCCATGAAAAAAGTCAAAAGTAACATCTATCATTGAAATTGCTACACATAGTTATTACAGTATCTCATTTACAGAGAAACACAAAGTCATAAAATATTAGGATTTGCAGGCAGAAACAAGAGCAAAGTGGAAGAAAGATACACAGGCACTTCCAGTAGCAGTAGGAGCAATGGGTCTCATAAAAATGAATCTACCGTCGTACTTAGATATGCAACCAGTATATGTAACTCCATATGAATTGCAGAAGGAGTCACTTCTGGGCACATTATTTTGCAGGTGCTGTAAAGAGCACTTTTGGCTAACATCAAAGGCTGAAACAATACTAATTTCATGAACTTTAATTATTCCCTGAGTTAGGAATGAGATCAATTCCTGTCATGGCTTTAGAAATACAAAAGACTTGGAGAAATTAAACCAGGTACTGCATCCGACTTAAAGGAGGTTCATTATTCAAATGATATGCAGATAATCCTTTAATTATGACTAAAGATATGTTCATAGGTTCATAGGTTAGTACTAGGCTAATTGCCCTTATCAGCCATTTTAAGCCTAGCCAATTACCCAATGTGAGAATCAAACCCTGCACCTTGTGCCTCTAAGGTAAGCACCTTAACCATTACGCCAACCTTCCACCCTGCCAGTGGGATCCCTCATACCTGAAAGTACAAGAAAGAGTTGTGTAGTTAACGTTCCATAATTGTAGCTCTGAATAGATCAATATTAGGCAGTACTAGACCTCCATGTTTCTGCAATGCTGAAGCCCATGAGCTGTCCAAATACCACAACCTTACCATCTCCCAGTTAGCCAACATCTTTGCCATCCATAAGAACATTGGTAGTATAAAAGTATGCCAGCTGATGTCATCTTCAGGTCTTTCTTGATGGCAGTACACAGGTCAGCTGTTCCTCAGGTGGAGAATGATTTGCACCACTGAACCTAATGACAGCTAGAGATAATGTACTAAAGAAGCAGAGTTAGGAGTAAAAGGACCAGTGAACAAGGTATCCCATCCCAAACCTAGGAGTGTGGGGGGGGGGTATTAAGGAGGAGGGAAAAGGTACTGCAACACTGGTCTACTTGATCATCTACAATTAAGTTAACTACCCAATAATGTCAATCATATTTAATGAATCCGTACTAAGGTTTGGGAGGACTCAAACTTTTTCTGTTGGGGAGGTTGAAGAGTACTTTTGGGCCAGGAAAAGCATGCTCTGCAGAATAGCAGGGGCAAACCCATCTCTGGCTTTGGATATAGTACCAAGATGAAAATGTTTGGTGAAAGTGTGCACAAGGAACCAAATATATGCTTCCAAAATGGTCTGTGTTATTGTCCCTTTTAGGAATGCTGTAGCACTAGCTTTTTGCCCTTGAGAAAGCCCAGACTCCACAGAGAATCTGCTTACCATTGTGAGATTAACAAAATGCAATACAGTTGGCTACCCATTTGGAAATGGTCCATTTCCCCCTCTGATTTTCCCTCTTCACCTTCAGCAAATGTCACCAACAGCTGGTCGGATCTGTTTAGAATTTTGTTCTGCCTACATCTAAGGAGTGTAAGATAATTTCCTGCTGTTTTGTGGACTGGGAAAGAATACGTGAAGATAAACAGCTTGGTTCACCGAAACCTCTGATATGACCTTGAGCAAGAAGTAAAGTTAGTTCTAGAGGTTACTATGTGTAAGGGCTCTTTGCATACCAGAGCAGGAAGAAGCATGTTAAGAAGAAAAAGTGGTTTGGAGAGCTAAATTTAGGTTAATGAATGTAATGGTTTAACATGGGACCTTTAGGAAGCTCAAACAGCACAAAATGAGATACAAATTCTTAAAACTTGTGTAAAAGCACCCAAAGCATGGAATAAAGAGAATTATTTTGGATTCAAGTTAAGGGTTGACGCTAACATTTAGTGCCAATTGTTATGAGGACAGAAAACAAAAAGCAGCCTCCCTTTTGAAATCATCAATGTAAGTGGTTTGAACTAAATACAGGTAGGAAAATAATCTGTGAGTTCAGCCAACCAGTAACTGACAATCCTCAGCTCAGTCTATGGAATACCTGACTTGTGTATAAAAGATAATATATAAAAGAAAACATATTTTACCTAAATAAAAGAAACATGCACTTGTAATGTCAAATTGCTAAATAAGCAACACACACACACACACACACACACACACACACACACACACACACACACACACACACACACACACACACACACACACACACACACCAATAATTT
Source organism: Protopterus annectens (assembly GCF_019279795.1). Taxonomy (NCBI): domain Eukaryota; kingdom Metazoa; phylum Chordata; order Ceratodontiformes; family Protopteridae; genus Protopterus; species Protopterus annectens. The sequence goes on along the minus strand of NC_056737.1, from coordinate 1,317,601,648 downwards.
TTTGCACCCTCACTATAGTGTGTATTCAGACTTAATTCCCCTTGGAACTTTTGCTACATCACATGCAAATCACTGTAGCTAGCTTATTAACATAAAGGTTATATACTCTGTCTCTGGCATATCTTTGTTTTCAAGTTAAAGAAAAGATTGATCTTCCTTGTTTGACAGATCTTACTACACTGCAGTTTCATTTATAAACAGCACTTCTTCAGTTTCCTACTGCAGCTGTTGATAATTATAATTTTCACAGTCTCTACTTCTGGAACGACACACTGTGACACATGACACTTCTGATTTCTCTTGTACAGCGTTCTGTCTTCACCACAAACAATATATAACTCTGTTTCAGCTGCTTTACTATAAGTGTGGACATAGATTGATTCAAATGTAGAATATATTAAGGCAGAATAATACTAAGTCAAATAGGAGCAATTTAAAATTCAGAATGACAAGACTCTAAAACACATGTCAAATTTTAATGATTGGGGATCTGAAGCTTGATGCAGAAAATGTAAGAGTAGTTGGATAAATGCCAAAGCCAGAAGTAACATTTCAAAAGTTTCTAAGAATGACACACGGACATAACTGTCATAATAGTTAAAGTCTTCTCCTCCCATGCACAAGGTCTAAGATTTGAGCTTGATCTCCAGCTATTGCCTGTGCGTTGCTGTAGAGATCCTTCAATGTCCCAAAAAAATGTGTTGGGTGTTCCTACATCAAAAACATCTAGGAATGGAGTTGCTGGCAGCATCACGGACTCTAGATGGTGCTCATTGGGGGAAAAGTTGTATAGGACAACCATTTCAGGTATCAGTTGCAGTGCATAGTATCCTCTAAATTAGGAAACATGGGTCACAGACTGCACATCCTGTCAGGTCTTGCCATTCTATGGTGTAAAAATGAACTCTAGTTGATTTGGTCACATTGACTAATCTTGCCAATCGTAAGTGAGTTGAGGACCCGACCTACTCTGACTTACACTAGGCACTCATGGTAATGGCAGGAGGGGTCTATATTCCTGTTGGCCAGCAGACCTTCAAAAACCCCAGCAGTCCTGGGTCAAAAAGCTACTTGCTGAGCAGAGTCAACCAGTGCCTTTGCTGGTACCATGAAGCAGTGCTCCACCCCCTCAGTTCAAGTGAAGAGCAAAAGCATTAAGCTTATCATTGTATGATTAGCTTATTACAGATCCTTGTAACCCCCAAATCCAACATCCAACACAGAGTTCTTCCACTGAAGGGCAAAAGCCAAAAGAAGAAAAAAAACATAGACATTCCTTCTAATCCCCCCAGCTGTTCAGGTCCCATTTTTGTACACTGCCGCCAGCCCTTCTCCAAAGCATTCAAACCTAAGGGCTGTAATGCTCCATGTGGGGTATAAACTGTAGCAACTGAGCATTAAGTGCTCAGGTTTTAGTTTAAAAAAATCCTTTTTATAAATTGTAGCTGGCAACTCGATACTGTACAACTCTACCGCCACTTGTTCTGCAGACCAGTGATCTGCTGCAATGACCCCTAATGGCAGCACCTAAAATGAGACAAAGAAGAAGAAATTGCTTGCTACAAATATAGCAAACAGTTGCTACAATTTATACATTGCCTGCATGCAGCGCTACAGCCCTTACGTTTTAGTTAACAAAAAAAAAATGATTTTTTTATGTTTTAAACTATAGCAAGTTGCTTGCTACAATATACAGCAGTTATTGCATTAAAGAAATATAAGGATTAGCTGATTGCACCTTCATCACTTACTGCCCATGGCAGCTGCCCTTCTTGCCAAACCCTAGCTACTCTACTGGTGTCCAGTTGCCCAGCTTGGGTTACCTGGGATAGCTCTTTGTTCATGTTTCGCAGGTTGATTTGTTTTACATTCAGCTTTCAGTAATAAGTGGACAGAGGACATGGCCTACTTCAACATACACCAGTGTCCCAGGGCTCATATTAATGGAGGGAGGGGATCTAATAAGGTACTGGGCAGCCGATGTCCAGTTGCTTAGCTTGCTTTACCTGGGATAGCTCTGCTGAGTAAAAGCTAGTTGCTGGAGATAGAAAAGAAAGATCAGAGTAAGAAGGAATACTAGTCGTCTGACAAAGAGGATAAGACATAATTCGCAAATACAAGAGCAAAGCATAAAAGGGACTATATCAGCTTCTGGAAAGTGACTCAGTAAACTGCACAAAGAAACTCTATCATGTTGTAAGGCAAAGACAGAGAGATAAAGAGGGCAGTCATCAGGCACGTTTCATAAGGGATTCTAGCAATACCTTGCTCACCAATCCACTGGACATTAAAGGCAGATGGAAAGAGAGCTTCCAACAGCTTCTGAATGAAGAAAACTCCACAGAGGCTGTACTGCCCAAGACACAGCATACAATGAAAGAAAAAAAAACAAATCTACTTTAGAATAATAAGAACATTAGTGAAGAAAATAAAGTCAGGTAAAGCAGCAAACTGAGATGAGGCAGCAAGATGTAGGGTAACTTACGGGGAAACATGGATCCAGAGGGTACTCAAAGCAGTATGAAGAGAAAAGCATGTCCCAGATGACTGGAGAATAAAACTCCTGTCACACTACATGAATGTTCTAGAGACCATGATTAAACAATAAATATGCACAGCAGTAAAATGGGAGATGAGTATTTTGGATTCAGATCTAAATTCAACCAATCCAATGTTTGCAGTGAGACAGATAGTTGAGACAAAGCTAGAGATGAGGAATGATTCCTACTGGGCATTTATAGAGCTGGAGAAAGCAGATTCCAAGGAAACTGATTTGGGCAGTCCTTGGAAGGATTTGAAGTCCTAGAAACATTGATCGAATTAGTGCAGGCTATGTACAAGGACCCAATGACACATGAATGAACAGTGTTAGTACTCACAGAGGAGTTATGAGAATGACTGGAAGTGCATTAGGGTTCAGCTCTGAGCCCACTGCTGTTCGGGTGATGGAGTACATTAGGAAACATGATGGAGGGGACAGATCACCAAAGTTGCTGTATGCAGATGATGTGGCATTCACAGGCAGACTCTGAACAAGAACTTGAATAAATGATAGAGGAATGGAATGCAAAACTGAAGGCACATGGGATGAAACGGAATATGGATAAGGCAGTTATAACTGTAGGCAATAGGGAATATTAGAAGATGCTGAGAATTGAGATAGAAGAGAAAATAGTGGAAGAGGTTAACAGCTTCGAGTATCTCGGAGAGGTGGTTGAGGAAAAGGGAAATCTGAATGAGAAAGTGAAAGCTAGAATCTGAGGAGCTGCAGTGAACTGGCACAAGCTGTTAGGGACAGTGTGTGACAGAAGAATGCCAGAAAACTGCAAAGTAAGGTATGCAAAACAGTGGTGCAACCAGTACAACTGTATGGTACAAATTTCTGGGCAGTGAAGGCAGAGCAGTTGAGTAAGTTAGAGATGATGGAGATAAAGTGCCTGAAGCAGGTGGCAGTGTGCACACTGTGGGACAAGCAAAGAAATGAGGACATCAGAAGAGAAGCCCAAGTAGCTCCAACTGCAGAGCAGGACAAAGAGAACAGATTAAGGTGGGTTGGAGAGATGTGCAGGAAAGCAGAAGGCAATCTGATTAAATAGGTTTGAGACAGACAGGAAGAAGTTAAGAGGAAATGAAGGTATCCAGGAAAGAGGTGGATGCATTGTGTGAGAGAAGACCTGTGACAGTCAGGCATGACTTTCGAAGAAGGTAGGAGAGTGGCATTGAATCAAAAGAGATGGTGACAGCTGATGCATGACTCTGAAACCATGGAGAAAATTGGAGGTTGATGATGATGATGGTGATGATGATGATGGTAATGCACTACCTTCCAAACTGTATATGTATGTCTGAGTTAATCATGCCTCTGTAATATCTGTTAGAGAAAGAGGTAGTCTAGGACTGGAGTAATGAACAAGAAAACATTTCTGAAATGTTAAAGAAACTAGCTGCATATGCATCAACATTAAAATATTATGATGTGAACAGGAGTGTTAGGAGGCAAGGCAAAACCATCTAAAGGGGTATAGAAGCTTTGATCTTGCAAGGGAATAGATCAGTTGTCTCTGGATCAAGAGATTTATAAATGTGTAAAAGTTAGATGAAGTAAGAGGGAACGGTTAACAATATTGCATAGAAATAAGTACTTCAATGAATATGTGTATGGTGTAGAACTGCAACAGGAAACAGATTAAAATCCTTAACAAACAATATTCAGAAAGTTCTTGTACAAGGAACTTCCAAGAGTGCAAATGATGTTGCTTATCCTATAGAAGTATGACCTGAAAAAAAAAAAAAAAAAAAAAATATATATATATATATATATATATATATATATATATGTGTGTGTGTGTGTGTGTGTGTGTGTGTGTGTGTGTGTGCACTACAGAATCCTGAAAGCCCGAAATCCTGGAGACCAAAATCCTGAGACTAAAATCCTGAAAATTCAAAATACTGAAAACTCAAAATACTGAAAACTCAAAATCCTGAAAACACACAGTATACCAACGCTCACTATATTCCAGCATAAGTACATACAGAAACATATTACCCTTCAACTATATGCAGGGGGACAAGCCCCCCTGATTATACTTGGAGAACAGTAATATAGTTTGTGTTTTAATTGTTTCTGTATGTACTTGTGCTGGAATATAGTGAGTGTTGGTATCCTGTGTGTTTTCAGGATTTTGAGTTTTCAGGATTTTGAACTTTCAGGATTTTGGGCTTTCAGGATTCTGTAGCACTTATATATATATATATATATATATATATATATATATATATATATATATATATATATATATATATATATATATAGCAAGAATAAGCATGCTAGAACCAGTATATAAGAACAAAGAGAATATTCACAACTGCAGACAGTATACAGATATTAAACTCCTGTGACACTAAATAAGAAAATTATAGAGAGCGATTGGTGAATGAACATGTAGAGTAATAGAAGGTAAAATGGGAGATGAGCGGTTCATATTCAGATTTGGATGCAATACAACCAACCCAATATTTGCAGTGAGACTGATACTGGAGAAAAAGTGTGAGATGAGGAAAGATTTCGGTGGGATAGTTACTAGGCATGGAGAAAGTATATGACAATGTTCCAAGAAAGCTAACTTTGAGCAATCCTGCAGTGGTTCAACATCCCAGAAACATTACTAGAATTACTGCAGGCTTTGTACAAACCTCTGATGATTCAAGCATGAACAGAGTTTGAGATCACATACAGGTTCCTAGTGGGAGTAGGCATTAATTAAGGTTCATCTCGGAACTCAATTCTGCTTGTACAGGTGATGGACTACATCAGCAAGCAGCTCAGAGTGGACAGAAAGCTGCTGAGGACAGACTCTGCACGGGAGCTTCATCAAAACTGTAGTGAATGTTTATTGCGCTATTTCTTCTGCAATTAAATGGAAGACAGAAAAGATAGTTCTCATGTTAGCAAGTGGGAAATCAGGAGTAGCTCAAGATTGAGATAGAAGAGGCAAAGTATAACACGTTAACAGCTTCATATATCTGGAAGGGGTAGTTGAGGAGAAGGAAAAACTGAATGAGGAGTTTAAAGATGGAACAAAGTTGCTTCAGCTAATCAGAGGAAGTGTGCAAAACAATGATGATGATGAAGCTGATAAGTAAGATGTTTAAAGCAACGGTGTGGTGAGTGTATTTGTATGGCATGACATGGGCAGTGAAGGCACAGCAGTTGATGAAGTTTAAAGTGATGGAGGTGAAGTGCCCAAGACTGGTAGCAGGATGCACACTGTAGGCTAGATGAAGAAATGAGGTAATCAGAGATGAAACCAAAGTTGCTCCAGTTGCAGAAATGGCAAAGTAGAACAGATTGTGGAGATTCAGTCACATGTGCAGGAAAGTATATGATTTGGTAAATCCACTTTGGGAAAGGCAGGAAGAAGACAAAAGGAGATGAGTGCATCTAGCCAAGAGGTGGACAGATTTTGTGAGAGAAATCCTATGAAATTCAGGCATGACTATCAAAGAAGGTACGGCAGTGGCAATTAATTAAGACAGGTGGTAACAGATGAAGGAACACCCTTTCCCGAAGTAAAAAAAAAATGATAAATAGAATACAGATGTTATATAATATAAATGCAGTAGCCGTTGTCTTAGGTGGTAATTACAATACCAATGTTATATAATATAAATGCAGTACCCAATGTCTTAGGTGGTAATTACAATACAAATGTTATATAATATAAATGCAGTACCCATTGTCTTAGGTGGTAGTTACAATACAAATGTTATATAATATAAATGCAGTACCCAATGTTTTAGGTGGTAATTACAATACAAATGTTATATCATATAAATGCAGTATCCATTGTCTTAGGTGGTAGTTACAATACAAATGTTATATAATATAAATGCAGTAGCCATTGTCTTAGGTGGTAAATAGAATACAAATGTTATATAATATAAATGCAGTACCCAATGTCTGAGGTGGTAATTACAATACAAATGTTATATAATATAAATGCAGTAGCCATTGTCTTAGGTGGTAATTACAATACAAATGTTATATAATATAAATGTAGTACCCAATGTCTTAGGTGGTAATTACAGCGAAATGAAGGGAAAAGAATGTGTAGGGATAACTTGGAGGGGAAGAAGGATATAGTATGTCAAAGGTAGGGTAGGATGGTTATAAGAGGAGACGGTGAAGAATAAGGAGAATGAGGGGTAATTTAGTTAGATGAATATATTCAGGGAGCTTAAGAACAGTGGCAGATCCATTGCCCTTTAAAGTACTCTTTTGTGGTCAATTTAAGTTGTTTGAGATGTGTGAGAGTTCTGATTTTGAGGGGAAGTTTATTCCATGCTATAGATGGGTAATAGCTGTATGTATTGCACCCTGGTTTAGACTTAGGTTTGTAAATATTTAATAGATCTTGAGACGAGCTGCGGAGGTTTCTTGTAGAGGAATAGTGGGAGATGAGAGAATGTAAAGCTGGACAATAGGCTGGCTGATATAGAAGTGAGCGTATGGTTTGAAGCTGTGAGATGAGGAGCAGGTGAGGTAGTTCAAGCCATTTTAAGTGTTTTAGAGAGAGACAGTTGTGAGATTTATAGGTTTGTTGAGCTGCAAATCTAGCTATTCTGTGGTAAGTAGACTCATGCTTAGTAAGTAGAGAGGAGTTTAGATTAGTGAGAATTTGTGAGCAATATGTTAAACAGGGGAGAATTTATGCATGTGTAAGAGAAATTCTAGCTTTGTGGGTGAGAAATATTTTGTTTCTGTATAAAAGTCCTAGTTTCATATAGGTTTTCCTGATACAATTATTTATGTGATGGTTGAATTTTAGCTGATCATCGATGGTAACATGAAGGAGTTTTGTGCTGGATCCAACTTCAATAGGGGTATTGTTTAGTAACATTATGGAAAAGGGAGATTTTATGTGGTTAACTGTTTTGGGGACAAAGAGTAGTAGTTTTGTTTTTTTAGGGTTGAGGATGAGCTGATTGTTGGAGAGGCATGTCTCCACTGAATTAAATGAAACTGGATAGCAGATAAGAGTTCAGAGAAATTTGCAATAGTTATGACTATAGAGTCATCAGCATATTGGACTATGGAAGACTGTGGTCAGGAGGAATGGAATAAGTTAGTGAAGATATTGAAAAGTAGTGGTCTGCGAATGGATCATTGTGGGACACCCATTTTTATTGGAAGGGGAGTAGATAGAGTAGACTGCCATCTCACTGATTGCAGTCTGTCAGTGAGATAGATGGAGAACCATGCAACTGTGTCAAATTGAGGTCAGTTTGTTCAGTAGCAGAGAGTGAGAAACATTGTCAAAGGCCTTTGAGAGATCAAGGAAGAGACAGGAGATAAGTTTATGATAATCTCTGGCTAAAGAAATAGTGAAATAGAAATATATTTTTATGTTTGATTATATTATGTGAACGGAAGGTGCTGTTTATACAGTGGGGTTGTTTTAGTTCACTAAATGTGTTGTTAGGATTATACTGGGTGAGAGGATGTGTGTCTCTGTAGTTGTCTTTAGCTGGCCTTGTGCTTCAGGGATGTGGAAATGATTGGGAGGAGATAGGCAGTGAACAGTATATTTTAGTTAGGTGGAGGAGTGTAATGGGAGAAACAGTGCAACAATGATGGCAGCCTTTTTATGGGTTTTACTAACTGCGGTGGTGGTGCTAAGGAAGCATTGTTGCCTCACAGTAAGACGTTGTCCTGTTCGATTCTCAGCTAGAGCGTCTTCTGTGTGGAGACATGCATGAATGGGCGTACCTTCATTGAATGTTGTGCGTCAGGACCGGCAACTCGGCATGTAAAAATCTACTGCCAATCATTAACGGACCGGAGTTCCACTGTGGCGACCCCTAACCGGGAAAAAGCTGAAAGACAGAACAACAACAACAACCTTTTTTGTGATGGTTATGCAACCATGCAGTAAGTACAGTAAAGTATGTGGGATGTGGGTGGTGTTTATGTATTTTTTTATTTTGTATTTATTGCATTGTATGTGTCTGTTTCTCCCTTGTTGTTGGATTTGTATTCATTATATTTCCTTATTTTTTCAGTGTTTTGGGATTCATAATTTTCATCTTAGTTTTGTGATATGCATCCATTAATACATTTACACACATACACATGCACACAATTTCTCTTTGTCTGTTATACATACACACACACACGCACACACACACACACACACACACACACACATATATATATATATATATATATATATATATATATATATATATATATATATATATATATATATACACACACACACACACACACACACACACACACACACACACACACACACACACACACACACACACGCACTTACTGAAATCTCACTGAAATCTTCAGAACTAATAAAATACAACATGACAAACTCTATAGTGAAAAGCATTTTTATTATACTACTTGTTTACTTTTTAAAAGTTTACTTTTTAATCACTAAATTGTACAGAGCTTAGTTGTTGTTGTCGGAGGTGACAGTTACAAAGCAGACAGTCAGTGTTTACTGGTAATGTACATGCCGGTGAGTCTGTGGTATATGCATTCAGGTAAAATGCACTGCGCTGCCTTTTTATTTTTCAACAAAGATATCCATTTTTTCATATAAAGACTGTGGGGCTTCTGTGTTGCTTTGTTGAATGCAGTATGAAGCAGACAATGCTGATGTGTTGTTCTGCTTTAATAAATGTAGACGTGTCAAATTTTGTGGATTTGCCAAATTTGGTGTTAAGCATATAATGGTGGCAACTTTAGACTATACAAAAAGGGACTGAATCCCACTGCATTTATGTTTCACAATACTTCTGCCTCAGCTGCAACTTCAGCTCATGACCATGTGTTGTGTGCACATTTACTTATATCCTAAATCTTACTTATTTTAGAGGCTGTAACATTAAAAAACACGTTTTATTTTTCCCTTTTTATTATCTCTTGCTTGTCATAAGTAATGTTGTTTTTCTTAATTAACTTGCTACTATTAAGTCTCTTTAACACAACATCCCTTGCTAATTACTTTTGCCCTTACATTTTCGTGACTGTTCCTTATTTTAATGCATCTAATAGTGACTGTTGTAATTTTTTAATTTCTTACTCATTAACTTTATTGTAATATGATTTGCTGATTTTACTTTTTATAATTATTTATTACTAGAGTGTTTTCCCCTGGGCCTCTGCTGAAAAAGGGTCTTGCATGGCCTGTTTGGATTATATCAGCAAACAAACATAAGGAATAAATACATAAACAAATAAAAAAATAAAATAACAGAGTTCTCATGAAAAGGGTAAATATTGACACTGTTACATGGGATCTGCTACTTATCCTAGACTGATAGGTATGTAGAAGTGCAGTCTAGATGGTCCAGCTGTTATTAATCTGTTGTCGTTATGTAATGTTCTTAGATGAAAGAGTTTTGCTGTTTCTCACAGATGACTTCAAAATGCATCAACTTAAGATCATGCTTTAAAAGAATGTGCTTATTGTATATTTAAAATGCAAAGTATCAAACATTATCAGGTAAGAGGCATTAGATTAGTTTTGCCAAGAGAGAATACATTAGGTAATAAATTGTACTGTACACAATACGTGGTTAGTGTATAACCGGTGAGGTGTGCTGTGAAAGATATATGAGACTGTCACGTAAAGGATGTGTTGAAAGGCAATACAAAAAGGAACAAAGTTAATTACTGATTTTTTTTGCTTATAAAGCTGATTTACCAGTCTCCAAATAAGACAAATATTAACATTCTGTAATAGCAAACTAGTCTTCTAACTACTAACCATAGGCCAAATAAAATCAGATCATTATTAAAAGGAATTATTCTGGTAGCAGTATTTTTCATGTAGAAATCTTTATTCTTGCTAAGTACAGAAAGTACTACATTTCAGCTTTCAGACTAAAATGAGAAGGTGAGACAAACCGTTCTTTTTAAAAAGAGAATACTGTTTTTCCTTTCTTTCATAAAATTGACGTTCATTTCAAACAAAGTAAACAGTTGGAGGGTTAGATTTAAATCTATTACTTTCCTTGAGAATCTACAAAACAATTCAGCAAGCCAAGGTCACCACGTAGGTGATTATGAGTCTGAGGTACAACATTAACAAATGAGTGTGAAAGTCTCAGCCTAAAAAATAACTTTAGGTTGCTTAATTCATATTTGTCAAAACTATTTGCCTGCACTCCATTCCAGTAATGTTTAAATAAACTTTTGCATTTGACCCTGACTTGACTAAATAACAGTCTTCACCTAGATGGTTGTCAGCATGTAACAGGAGGTCCATGTTTTGTCTAAATTATAGCATTCAAAAGGAAAACTAATGACTGCAATGTTACACAAGTTGACATATGCTAGCTAAAATTATCTTTGCAGCTTAAAATTACCTTTATAAATAAATGTTTTATGTTAGAATCAACGCAGCTGAGTTCACTCATTGCTTATCACTTCACTCCCCCTCCCTCCCAATAATGACAGACACCCTTTTCACATGTTGGCCAAAATTTGCTACTTATAAATAAATCGTGCTTAACAGTGTTTAACAGTTTTTTTTAATGAATTCAGCTGTGTTGAATCTAACAAACATTATGAGAGATAGGGAGCCAGAAATTTATATTTTGTACTCAAACCTTATGCTGTTTCCCTCACAACCCACCTATCATTTAAAAATGTACTGTCAGCTGTCAAAATTTCATTCCTATGCATGTCAGCAAGGGACACTTTTTATTTACAGTTGTTGCCACTTGTAACCATAACAAGGCTATTTTAGACATACACTCTTCTTAAGGAAAGCATGTTTTACAGTTCAGACAGTTGTAATAAATTATGTACTGTTTGAAATATAACTTTTGAAATGTGACCATTAACCTCACCTGGATAGTAACATGCTAAGAAGAATATATACCATCTTTTCACTCTACTTTATGCAGCATTTAATAATATTTGCTGTCCACATCATGCTTCGCATCACTTTTTTTATTACTCTTCCATCCTTCTTTATAAGTTATATACCATAAAATCAGTCAAGTCAATATGCATTCAGTTTACTACCTTTCCCACTCCAAAACCAGGGGACTAAAGCTCCAATGTGAGGCAAAAAGCCTGAAGCCCTTGTTGTATCATGGCAGCCATTTTAAATTTCTTTGGTTTTATATATCCACAATTTGCCCTGCCCTTGCAAATGTCTCATCTGCCAATTAACTACAACTGTTTTGCCTTGCCAGGGTAGCATTTTCCTGACCCCAACTCATTACTGTATGGGAAGACTATGCCATCAGCCTACCCATATTGACAATAGTCTCTTCAAGGCAGGGTCATGGGTCATGCCCCATGACTCCCTCACCATTTCAGCATCCTCTTTCTTCCTTTTTGCCATCAACACTTTGAGCACCCCAGTATGATGGCATGTGATGTCTCTTATTTGCTCATCAGGCTGCATTCCTTGAATTACAGCCTTCTCCCACCACAGAGTAACTTAGCCTCCAATCAAATCACCTACTCCTTGTAATCTGACCATGCAGTTGCAACCTGTCTCTCTGTAACAACTTCCTCTGGCAGTTATCTGCTAAATTCTACAACAGTAGCCTCAGATGCATCAGTCATCAAAGTAACCCATAACTTTTCGGGTTCCTATTACAAGACCGAAGACACATTCTTTCGAATGCATCTTGGACGAACATAAAAGACTGAAAAGGAATAATATCAAAGCAGCTTTTAAGCAAAATCTTTGCCTGGGAAAGAATTTGCTTGGCCGCTTTGTTACTTTGCCATTTTTGGCACTGTAGTGTTAGTGTGGTCTTGAAGTTGGTATATTTAAGTAGGGGGGTGTGGGGGGGGGTGAAGCCACCCACTTAATGTAATGTTTTAAAATGATTTCTTTTTGTTGGAACAGCGATTTTTTTCTTGGAAAAAAAATTGCTGTTCTGACAGTTTGACATTGTAAGCTTTTGCTTACATAGGGTCGATTAATCACTGTTCGCTTTTTTAAGTGTTCGGTGATGTAATATAGATACAACTTCTCTATACCACATTGGGTCTCTAGCTTCAAAGTTCTAATACTCTAGGACTAAGAAACATATCTCCTTAGTATCCTTGCCACTTTGTGACTGATAAACTTCCTCAGGAACCTGTACCCCAGAGAGTTGCTGTTGTCATCTTGTCATAATTATGGTTCTGCTCCTTTGACAATTTCAGTGGAGCTTCCATTTCATAGGACCTAGTGCTAAATGCTTCCCCCAAGCTGCAATGAAGTACTAACTCCTAGCTGGAGATCCATTTCTAGGCTATCTCCCTCATCTCCTGCCATATCCTCTCCTTCCTTCACTTTTTAATCATACATATCCTAAATAAAAATTAGAAGACCACTTTCCTGTCTGCTTGATGATGTATATGGATGCCACAGTTTAGGCTAAATGTGAAACTGTACCAGTCTGAAAAGAATGCACAGCATACTGGGTAAGTTCAAGGCCCTGAGTGGCTAATGCTTTCTTCTAAGCATCGTACATAGTAAAGCTGCTCTGACTATAGCTTAAATAAGGCTTCCTTGTTGGAGTCCACAGGTTGTAAGGACCTCAGGGCAGCCACTCATTTGAGTGGATATAGTACCCAGTGCTGCTTATCAGTTTTCAAAAACATTCAACACAACTGAAAATGGTTGGATGCTATGCATATGCTCTCCCAAGTTGGATTCCGCTGGACTTCACCCCCACATCAATTGCCTGGCACTTCACCTACAACACTGCATAATATAAAGGTAGAGTCAACATCACTACTGTTGGATACATTTCATAGCTCTGCCTGGCCTTAGTTAATCCACTTAGAACCAAAGGCAAGGCAGTCTTGATCTGCTGTTCATATCTGTACTCTTTCCTGCCTCTTGAGCAACCTGTCTATCAAAAGTGATGTTTCTTGGAGAAGTGAGGGATCTTCTTTGCTTGACAAGCTGCCATGTAAATTCAGTTGGTCCTAACCACATCTGTGAACTCCCACATATCAGTCAAGTATTGTAAAAGCAGACTGACACTGTCTGATCTATCCTGTAATGAGATGGAGGTTGGAGAGTTTTCAAATGCTCTAGATGCTGCAGTATAAGACCTTCTTGTGCCAGGAGCCACAAACTCCACCATCAAGCAATCTGCATGCCATTGCAATCCCCTAGAATTCATTTGTCATCTGCTTTGCTTGAAACCATGCTTCTGGATCCAGTGCCTGTAAGCTGTGTAGCTGGAATTGTTACAAACTGTCACTTATCTCATTAACTTTACCTAGGTGGTAACATCCTAATAAGGATATATTAAGTTTAAACACTTCAGTACTAATGCACTACATGTACTGTATCTGAATTTGTAGTTATGTGGTTAAATTCAGCAAGAAAAGTATGGTTGTCCAAGTAAAATGTTATTATCTTCTTGGTAAGCTCACCTGCCCAAACCACTGCTACTCCCTAAATTAGCATAACTTCCAAAAATGTTATGCCCTTTCTCATCCCACCAACACAGTAATTTGACCATACACTGGTCTACCACTGTCCTCCTAAGTAGGCTCCCATCTCAGCATCTTGTATCCCTGTGCAACTCACCATAAGAAATTATTAATGCAGTGTCCTCACTGAAAGGGCATACCAGTACATTAACTTAAGACCTAGGCTACAGTGTGATGTCTAACCTGACCTGTCTGGTCATCCAAACTCAGTGATGCTCCTGTTAAACACATTTCAACAACATAGCTACATATCTGGGTAAATCCTGACCTCAAGCCACAGGCCTACCAACAGCAGCATGATGTTACTCCTTCTAGTCTTTTCCTTTCTGTATACTCCTGCACCTTCTTGGCCAGCTTCTGTAGTCTGTTCAAAGGCAATCTAAATGTTCAGCCTCTAAACCTCACAATATGAGAGTTTGCAAAGGCCTTTCCAATTTATTTTCTGACAGGCAACTGCCAAACTTTGATAAATATTCTGAAAAGCTTGAGCCTAACTTCTACCACTGTTCTACCCCCCCCCCCCCAAGCAGTGAGAAATCATTCAAATAATGAACTGCCCTCTGCCAGTGTACTTGCTTCTCCAAAATCAACTGTAGAGCTGTGCTGAATCTTTTGAAATTCACACATGCCACTGCACAACCCATAGACGGTACCTTATAAAAATAACTTGCTACCTAAATTCATGCCTAGTATGTTAAAATTCTTCTTTCTTATGGGCAAAAGGAGAAGCTGTATCTCTACATTCAGCGTTGCCAATCAGGAGTCCTTCATGGACATAATCAATTTGAATGCATCATTTAATGATGAATATTTCATCCTCACCTTCTCTCTATCTGTGCTGTCTTTCACAGATGACTCTGAAAAAGGGTACCTTACTCTAAAAATTAGTTTGGGAGAAGACACAGCAGGGTCATTTTGTAAGAAAGAGATATGTTAAACAGAATCTCTGCATTTCCTGCTTTCTATGTAACTTCCTCTTTCTCCCTGAATGATCACACCTTCTTGGAAGTTCTTCCTTGCAAAGGAGGATCAGCTCTTTTTGCAATCCAAAAATAAAAACCTTCCACAAGACTACATGATAAATTCTGCCTAGGATATTTTATCAGCAAGGGCTAAAGAATGTTCACCTTTACTGACGTACACCCTTCAGGGATGTTGGACTGACCAAAATACCACAATGCCCTACCCCCCCTCTTAAAATACTCTCTCCCTCAGTACAGAAGTTGACCAGCATCCAATGTGTGCAACTCCATGAGACTCTCTAGTGTTTAACAGCTGTTTGTTAACTGTGTACTACACACACACACACACACACACACACACACACGCACACGCACACGCACACACACACACACACACACACACACACACACACACACACACACACACACACACGCACACACACGCACACACACACACACACACACACAAATTCTCAAACTGGTAGACTGACTATCTGCACTTAATTGTGCTAAAACCACCTAAGCCCCTGCACACCGTCGGGTGCATGCACTGCCTTACTCCTACAGAAATGTTCGTTTTAACATAGTCGTGATATTTTCCCACCTGACTTCATGTGCCTCTGTGATAGCACGGTCAACAAAGGCAGTATTTATTGTGTGTCCCTTTCCATTATCGCCACCATCAGTGAGAGAGAAGAAGCCCAAAACCAGATAATTCATAGATTGGATATTCTGAGCTGTATTATCATCTTTTAAACCTTGCCAGTACCCTCCCTGAGGCTGCACTTCCTTTCTTTTGGAAGGCCATTCCAGTCAGTCCCAGAATAAATTTGTGAAGACGCATCATTAGACAGTGACACACACTTGTGAACATGCAGAGGAGGTTTATTTCATAGACTGCTGAGATCCTATTTCATAAAATGAATGGTTTCTTCATTGTGTTTTATTCAGCTGTTGGTGAAGGTCATGCCCTTGGTTCGAGTGCTGATGGAGCCACTGGACATATGGAGAAACAGGAGATCCAGGGATTCCAGGACTTTAATGGCATGGTAAGGGGGACAAATATTTCCCTTCAAAAGTCTATAAAACACTGAATAAGGGGATAGAGCTTGCAGTCTCTCTTGCTAGCTCATGGACTTTTAGCCTGTGATTTTTTTTTTTTTGGTTAGGAACCTTTGGGGTCTTTCTAATTGTTTGATAAGATTAGTGAAATGCATCCCAAAAGGGACATTGTACTCAACAGCTGGTATGATCAATGCTGACCATAAGGGAGTGATTAGCTCTTTAGACCTTGGTGATTTCCTTTTGGCAATTAGCTGTGCTAAATAAAAGGATTTCCTGACAATACTGAAAAATGACGGTTAAAATGGAGGATGCTGTCAACTGAATTTCCCAGATTTCTGTCTACATTTTCACTTTATAATGGTGTGTGCCTGATATATTATGATACAAGGAGGTATTGTCTATCAAAAGTGATGCTGCTGCTTCATTTTTTAGCATTTTGTTTGAGCCTATTTTAGTACACTTTATAAGACCACAATTAATACACCAAGATTTAACTAGGGTGAGTTCATTCAGGGAAGTTTGGATGTCAGATGGTGATTTAACAGTACTATCCAGTTCACAGTCATCTGCAAATGTTGTTAGCCAGGGTTTTTGGCTCTGTGTTTGGAGATCTAAAAAGTAAGGGCTATATAAGAGAGGTTCCATCACTAGGTTATGAGATACCCACTGATCAATTCTTTATTTTCTGATGAGGTGCCTGCAAATTGCCCTGTATGGGTTCTAATTTTCAGCCAGTATACTATCCACCTAACCATATATGGGTCAATTTCTAAAGCATTTGTATGATGCAAGCATGGAGAATGGTATTGAATCCCTTGGCCAGGTCAAGATACGCCATGTTTACTGCATGGCCACCATCTACAACATCTATACCCCTTTGAAAGTGTGCCACATTCAGTAGACAGGATTTATTTTTCACAAAGCTAAGTTATTGAGGTAAAGTTTAATCATATTCTTGGTATCATATTTTATGAGATCAGTTATAATATATTCCATGGCTTTGCAGGTGAGGATTGTCAGTTCAACAGGTCTGTAATTACCTGGGTTAGCTGTAAGTCTACCCTTATGCAGGGGTATCACCACTGTAGTTTTCCACTCATCAGGCACAAAAAGAGTGGCTATACACAGATTACACAGTTTAAGGAGTAGGTCTACAAGGGGGCTTGTTTAACAGTATTTATTAAGTAACAAGGTATATTGTTAGGTCACAGGTTTTCATGATTTTGATCCGGGCCTGTTTGGCTAGTACTAGGTCAAAGCTAAGAGAGCCATCCATAGGTCCTTGGCCCCAAACAGATTCACTTCTACTAAATTATGAATTCTTCTTCTAAACAGCTTCATTATCAACCTTCATCATTGACTAGATCCAAGATGTTCACATAGTTATCCCTCTAGATATTTATTTTATGGTTTGGGAGATACAAGTTGTAATATGCTGCCCTGGTGTGCCTTCTCTTGGAGCCTACTGAACACTGGTGAACACTCCTGCATTGCTTCTCACTTTAATCATACAAGGTCATCAATGATAGTATCAGAAAACCAAAGGCTGTAATACTCTCCACACCACCCCTTCAGCTCATGAGCTGAACTGCCAGCTCAGAGTCCTGTCTTTTACTTGTATACATGAGTTTCTGAAGCCTGCTAATTCCAGTTGCATCTAAAAAGTAAAAAAAAAAACACATTTTATGCTTCAAGACCCCTCAACTTACTTTGTATTACTTTATAGTTGCAAAAAAAAAATCATATTGTTACCTGCTACCCCTGCAGACAGTCGAAGTTATTGTGATGGTCCTTCTAGCAACAGCTATTCAGCAGCACTCTTGTAGCTCTTTGTACCTTTGCAAAAACATTGACAAGGCACCTCACAGCAGACTTGAATAGTAGTTCTGGTGTGATGTCTAGTCTCTTTTTAATGCTTCTCCTTCCCCAACCTCCTTCATCTTCCTTAAATGCTATATGGGTGCCCCGGTATCTCTTCTGTGATGCAATAGTTTCCCAGTGTTCCTGATAACTGTTGACTGCTGCCATCCTACAACAGAACTCTATCATCTCAGTAAATAGAACACAGTGGGATCAGCAACTGTAATTTACCCAAGTTGCTTTCATAAATTTATATGAGGTAAACTTGATATTTGTCAATGAATGCCTGCACTCCCACGTTGACTAACACAAATGAATGGACAGGGTTAAGTTTTTGTGAAAGCAGTGAGTAGAGATTAGGGCAGTAGTACCTCTCCTGGCACCCTCCCCTATATATATATATATATATATATATATATATATATATATATATATATATATATCTATGGGTCTACTTTACATGATCGAACATTCAAATGTTTGAATTCCATATGGCCGAGACCATATGATAGAACATTTGAATGTTCAAAAATGAGCAGTAGACCTGCAAAACACAAAAAAACAAAAAATAAACTGAGTATAGCAGGGGAGCAAGCCCCACTACACCCCCCACACCCCCGCAACTTAAATATACCAACTCCGCGATCACACTACAGCGAGGACAAGGGAAATCTCCCAGTCCACTCTGTATGCCAAATCCTGTTCAGAATTTTGAAGTTTTAAAACTTCAAACATATCGTTTTTGATCATATAGGTTTCAAAGTTTTAAGATTCGAAATTCTGATGGGGACCCACATATATATATATATATATATATATATATATATATATATATATATATATATATATAAGACTAAGAAAAGAACTTCGTGACAATAAAAGCATTCAATAAAATAGTAAATAACACCAACAACTCTTGTAGAACTTTAGCGCTTTCGTCTTATTTATTATCAAGACTTCTTCAGAAAGACATGTTTCATAAGTATGAGCAACCATTTTCACTTCCTTTATATACATTAGTTCTAGCAGGCCATTTAAATTAACAACAGTTCCTTTCCAATAGAAAAGTGTGAACAAGCAGGGTGCTGTGTGCATTTTCATTAACATTACAATTGCAGTTACATAAGGCAAATTGGTCAGACAGTAATAGCCTTGTGGTGCCGTGTGCATACTAAAAGGGATAGTGTGCAAAAAGGGATTGTGTGCAAAAAGGGATTGTGTGCAAAAAAGGGATTGTGTGCAAAAAAGGGATTGTGTGCAAAAAGGGACTGTGTGCAAAAAGGGATTGTGTGCAAAAAAAAAAAAAAAAACAAAAAGGTTGGTTGGACCAGGAAAGATGACAGTCATGCTGTGATGATTCTAATATAAACACGTAACTTATGAGTCTTTGCCTCCAAAGGTAAGTAAAGAAGGGAATGGAGGACGGTGGAGGAGTCAGGTAGAGAGTCCTACTATGCTTTGGCATCGGTGTGCGAGAAATGTGTGGGTATGCCACCTGATGGGGGAGTGGGAGGAATGCGGTGTGGACTTGAGGGGGGGCTTTTAGGGGGCCGCCCATGACAAGGAGCCTATGAATAACAGTGTCCCCCAGAAGACTGTCAGTGCAGATGGTACCACCCGTGGGCTGGTTTGGATGGTGTCACCCCTTGAATGGCTGCGTGAAAATGTGAGACCGGGGGGTATAGTTGGTGGGGTCAGCGGGGGCTAGCCTGGTGATTGGGAGCATGTGTGTAGGGGGTATGGGGGAGTCAAAAGTCAGAGAGAGAGTGGGAGCATGTGTGCAGGGGGTATGGGGGAGTCAAAAGAGAGAGAGAGAGAGAGAGAGAGAGGAAACACATTATATTCACTTGCACAGTTGTAAATCCATAAACACATTAAATCTACTTGCACAATTCTTCAAACCCTCTTGCACAGTTCTTCAAACCCTATCACATTTCAATCTCTATACCATTTAAGTGCACATTTAATGTTCAGTGTCTCGTTGAGACCTGGATAGACATCAGCTCTCAGTTCTATCTGCCATTTTAATTCCCGGACTTGCAGGAATGTGTCCATGTCCCCTACAAATTCTGTTATTTTTTCCAGCACTGTGAATTTGAATCCTGTGAAGTTTGGGCAAATAGTACTGTGTTTAGCCAAGGCATTCAAACTGTCCTGTTTGTGTATTGCTGCAGTGTGTTCTTTAATACGGCTACTCTGCTTCCTGTTCGTTTTGCCGATATAGAAATTCCCACAGTGTTCGCAGAAAGCACAGTAGACTACATTTTTTGTGTTGCAGTCATAGTGGTCATGTAGACCGACAGTTCTGTTGCAGTGCGGGAAGGTGACATTGTTGTTTTTTCGTATGTGTACACAGGCAACACACTTGCCGCAGTCAGACATTCCAGGTTCTGCCGATACTTCGCTCTGTGGGGATGGGCTTTTATTCCTCTCGAACACACCACCAAAAGAAGAGGTTCGTTTGAAACAGAAGTTTGGGGATGTCCCAAGTAACTTTGTCAGACCTTTTTCTCCTCCCAAGATGTCCCAGTTGTTGGTGAGGACCCCTCTAATTCCAAACATATCGGTGGAAATTGGAAGGGGGAAACTTGACACCCAGTCCTTTTTGTTCAGTCCGTTCTGTGCCCTTGCTGTGAATCCCTTTTCCAGGATTGGTGGGTACCTGGAGTGTCTGTGCTGTATGATCTCTTGGAACAGGTTGTCCACTAGATACTCTGGGTATTTTCTTTCTAGGAACAAGTTTCTGAGGTAAAAACCTTCCTTGATGAAAACCTCGTCCCTAAAATGAGTCTGGATAACCGGATGAATTGTCCTTTTACAATATTCTTTTTCATGAAATGGGGATGCTGGCTGCTGAACTCTAGATAGTTATTTCAGAAAGTGGGCTTGCGGTAGATGTTGGAGTCAAACTGTCCATTTTCCGGGTCTATAGTGAGGTGGATATCCAGGAATTGAGTGGTGGTTCCGATATGTCCTACTGTGAGGGTCAGGAAGTCCAGACTCTGGAAAAGGGTTTCCAGAAAATTGCTCAGAGAAAGTCTGTCCCCCTTCCAGACAAAAAAGACGTCATCAATATAACGCCTGTACATTATGGTGTTGTTGAACCCCGGTAGTGATTCAACCTTATCCATTTCCCAGGCACTGAGGACTAAGTTTGCATATGCTGGGGCCATTTTGGACCCCATGGCTACCCCTTTCTGTTGGTGGTAAATCTTCCCGTTGAATTGAAAGAAGTTATTTCTTAATACTGCTTCTGTTAACCTGCATACAGTATTAATCTTAGTCCCGCTTAGGTTGGAGTGCCTGTTCAGGTACTGTCTGGTGAGGGTCAGTCCTTCGGCGTGGGGGATGTTTGTGTAGAGTGCTTCTACATCTAGGGTGACCAGTAAATATTCCCCTCCATCCAGCCTTAGTTTGAAGATGTTATTTAGAAAAGCCCAGGAGTCCTTGATGTAGTATTTGCTGTTCTGTACAATGGGGTTAAGGATGTGGTCCACGTATTGTGAAATCTTTTCTGTTTTTGTCCTTCGGTTCAATACCACATGGCGGAAAGGTGGATTTTCAGGGTTCTTGTGAACCTTGGGGATTCCGAAAAATTTTCCAAGGCTGGGTGTCATGACCTGCATGAAGTCTTTTTCGTCTTGAGAGATCTCATCCCTGAGGTACAGTTCCAACAGTAGGTTGTCAATTTGTTTAAAGTTCTGTTGTACCTGGTTGATGTTGACCTTTTTGTAGAACTGGTTATTCATGAGGGATGCTTCAAGTGTTTGGATATATCTCTCCTGCTCCATCACTACTATCCCGGATCCCTTGTCAGCCTTCATGATCCGTAGGGATTTGTCCTGACTCAGTTCCTTCCAAGCCTGTCTTTCTTCCCTGTTCAGGTTGTGCCACTTTGCTGAGGGCTTATCAGAAAGGAGTTTCCTGATATCCCTTTCGCAGGTACTCGCAAAGAGGCTCAGTGTGTTGGAGAGTGCAGGAGTGTACAGGCTCTTCATGGTAAGGGGTCTGTTGTTATCTTCCGAGCTTTCCTCATCTTCTTCCTCTTCATATTGTTGTATATCTAATTTTAGTTGTAACTTTCTCAGGTAGCACTTGAGGTCCAGGATAACATCCGCCGTGTTGGCTCTCTGCGCCGGGATGAAAGAAAAGCCTTTCTTCAGTACCTTATGATGGCTTTCCGAGAAATCTCGTCCGGGAATTAAAATGGCAGATAGAACTGAGAGCTGATGTCTATCCAGGTCTCAACGAGACACTGAACATTAAATGTGCACTTAAATGGTATAGAGATTGAAATGTGATAGGGTTTGAAGAACTGTGCAAGAGGGTTTGAAGAATTGTGCAAGTAGATTTAATGTGTTTATGGATTTACAACTGTGCAAGTGAATATAATGTGTTTCCTCTCTCTCTCTCTCTCTCTCTTTTGACTCCCCCATACCCCCTGCACACATGCTCCCACTCTCTCTCTGACTTTTGACTCCCCCATACCCCCTACACACATGCTCCCAATCACCAGGCTAGCCCCCCGCTGACCCCACCAACTATACCCCCCGGTCTCACATTTTCACGCAGCCATTCAAGGGGTGACACCATCCAAACCAGCCCACGGGTGGTACCATCTGCACTGACAGTCTTCTGGGGGACACTGTTATTCATAGGCTCCTTGTCATGGGCGGCCCCCTAACAGCCCCCCCTCAAGTCCACACCGCATTCCTCCCACTCCCCATCAGGTGGCATACCCACACATTTCCCTACGCACACACCGATGCCAAAGCATAGTAGGACTCTCTACCTGACTCCTCCACCGTCCTCCATTCCCTTCTTTACTTACCTTTGGAGGCAAAGACTCATAAGTTACGTGTTTATATTAGAATCATCACAGCATGACTGTCATCTTTCCTGGCCCCCAACCTTTTTTTTTTTTTTTGCACACAATCCCTTTTGCACACAGTCCCTTTTGCACACAATCCCTTTTTGCACACAATCCCTTTTTGCACACAATCCCTTTTTGCACACAATCCCTTTTTGCACACTATCCCTTTTAGTATGCACACGGCACCACAAGGCTATTACTGTCTGACCAATTTGCCTTATGTAACTGCAATTGTAATGTTAATGAAAATGCATACAGCACCCTGCTTGTTCACACTTTTCTATTGGAAAGGAACTGTTGTTAATTTAAATGGCCTGCTAGAACTAATATATATAAAGGAAGTGAAAATGGTTGCTCATTCTTATGAAACATGTCTTTCTGAAGAAGTCTTGATTATAAATAAGATGAAAGCGCTAAAGTTCTACAAGAGTTGTTGGTGTTATTTACTATTTTATTGAATGCTTTTATTGTCACGAAGTTCTTTTCTTAGTTAAAATTTCTTCTCTTCATTCAATTTTTTGAGTGCGGTTAATTTTAGTTATATATATATATATATATATATATATATATATATATATATATATATATATATATATATATATATATATATATATATATATATATATATATAAACAAGTAACACATGTAAACAAATGCTAATAATTAAATAAATATGTATGTGTGTGTGTTTGAATCTGTCTGTCTGTGTGCACGTGCGTGCTTGTACGTGTTTGTCTGTGTGTCTGTGTGTATCTGTGTGTGGGTGTCTGTGTGTGTGCATGTGTCTGTGCGTCTGTGTGTGTCTGTGGGTCTGTGTGTGTGTGTGTGTGTTTGTGTGTCTGCATGTTTATATACATAATACATATGTGTATACATATTGTTTCTTTTTGTGTTTCTTACCATGCATACCTGTCTCCAACCTGCCACCCTTCCAATACTTATGTATACCGGCCACTATTTCTCCCCCATCCAAACACATGCTCTCTTCCATGAAGTAAAAGCTGATAACACCATAATAAACAGTAATGAACAGGTTTAGATTTCCGTTACAGGAGCTGACCCTACACATAGCAAATAACACCTCTGACTGTCTGCAATTAAATTATTGAAGCAGCTGCACCCCTCTCCCCTACACATTCCAGCTTCAGGCCAAAGCAAAAAGAAATTGAATATTAATCATATTATAACCTTTGGTCTCTTCGTCTTGCCTCTCCCCAAACAAGGTCAAATGGGCAGTGGGGGGGGGGCTCGTGCTATAGGACTGCAGGACTGCAGCCCTCCCACCTAGAAACACAAAGAAAACAAACCGTGAAACAAAAAACTTTATTTTTCATGAGTCCCGGAACTCCGCGCATGCACTCAGACTGCCCCACAGATCTGTGCAAACTCAGACTGCCTGAATCAGCAGTCCAGATACAGGGAAGGCATTTCTGCCCCACAGATGCCCAGGAATCTGTGCAGTGACAACCACACAGAACAGAGGAGCTCCAGACTGCTTCATCAGCAGACAGGACCAATCAGGAGAGAGGTGAGGTGTAAGCTCTCACAGGGGATTACGTTCATCGCAGACTTGGGACTTGGACTTCGAGCGGGCTACTTGCTGCTGCTTCATGGATTCTGGTCTGGACACATTTAAACAGGTAGGTGTTGTTTGGGACTTGAATTGTACTGCTGCTTGGACACATTTAAACAAGTGCATGTGTGTGAGTGTGTGTGTGTGTGTGTGTATGTGTGTGTATGAAATGCCCCTGTTGCTATATACACTGGTGGCTAGAGCAAACACATGGTGGTGTGGTAGGGAATACCTCAGGCTTGAACTCTGTACCTTGGATGTAGGTGTTAAGGGCCTGAATTCCCTACCCACTACCATTTGTAAAAAATTTGCAGATTTTTGCCTCATATTTGATCTGTTCTATTCCTCATAATATCTGTGGTTTCTAAATGCTTAAATGTTTGATATTTGATGGTGCAGTGGTAGCATTTATGCCTCACAACTGCAGGTTCTTAGGTTTGTTTCTTGGCTGGGGTGCCTTCTGTGTGGTGTCTGCATCTTCTCTCTGTGTTTGTGTGGGTTTGCTTTTGTGTCCTCCCATGTTACAAAGACATGTCTGCATTATTTCTTCGTGGGCCTCTGCTGAAAATAGTTTTTTTGTTCCAAGTCAGACTGTCCTGGTTAACAAATGTTAAATAAAATTGACAGGCATTTGAATTTCAGACTTCAGGTTTCTGAATGTTTAATTCATTACATATTTGATGGGGCAGTGGTAGTATTGTTGTCTCACAGCTATAGGTTTTCTGCTTTGATTCTTGGCCGGGGTGCCTTCTGTGTGGAGTCTGCATCTCCCCACTGTGTTTGTGTGGATTTGCTCTGGTGTCCTGCCATTTTGCAAAGACGTGTTTGCAGTATTTCTCCCTGGGCATCTGCTGAAAACTGTTTTTATTCCATCAGAAGTAAAATTGACAGGCATTTGAATTTCAGACTTCATATTCTTCAGAAAATACATAGTAACACAACCGTTTATTCTAGCAATTTTCTAAGTTTATAAGATGAATATTTGAAATTTGTCCCTATTTTTGGGACTGTATTCCCCCATTATTGGCTTTGTCCTGTTTTTTTGTGCTAAGGTTGACAGCTATGGCAAGAACTGAATTCACTGAATATGTTTGAGGGCTGTATTCCCTCATTACTGGGTTTGTCCAGGTGTTTTGTGCTAAGAGGTTGACAGCTATGGTGAAAACTGAATTCACTAAATGATAGCCATTTAAGTTTCAATCTTCCTCTCTTTCGCATAGCAGCTGATTTGGCATAGTGGTATGTTGCTCTGACTGTTTTATACAGGGATCTTGGCAGTAAAATGCATGGTGGTAACACAGCATTTTTCTTTCACAATGTAGCTGATTTGGAATAGTGGTATGTTGCTCTGACTGTTTTGCACAGGGACCTTGGCAGTAAAATGTATGGTGGTAACACAGCATTTTATTCTAGCAACTTTCCAAGATTATACAAGCAATGTTTAACGTGTCCCTGGTTTTTGGGCTTTTGACCCCCCCCCAATAAATTTGGCTTTTTCCAGATTTCTTGTGCTGCAAAGTTGAGATGCAGTTGAGTATTTAGTAGATTTTACAAGGAGCTGAGAGCTGCAGGGTAAGAGAAGTTTAGTGCTGCTTATGCTAAATCTGCTTTCATTGTTAATAGCACAACAGGTTGTGTATTTACTTTTGATGCAGAAGGCTGAGGGTTCTACTCCCACAAGGGGTGGATGCTGCCGTACTGAGAATGTCTTACTTGGTGAAGATACTAACTATGAGCCTGTTATCAGTTTGCCATCCATTTCCTATTGCAATATTACTAGCTTATCACTTTTAATGTAATATAGGCAATTTATTCCTGAAACCATGAAATATAAAGGTGTTTGCTAGCAGCAACCTCTTCATTAGTTACAGATTTCTTTAATGTGGAATTATTTAGATGACTTTTACTTCTTCAGAGATTGTGCATATTTACTGATAATGGTGGACTGTAGAATTGTGCATATTTACTGATAATGGTGGACTGTAGAAGTTTGAGTAGACTTTTATGATGGAAATGTTCTGAACTGGGCAGTTTTGTCATTATGGGTGCATGCATTTTGTTTCATTGTTTACTGGAAAAATGTTCTGAATTGGGCAGTTTTCTCATTATTGGTGCATGCATTTCGTTTCATTGTTTAATAAATTTAAAATGCCCTCTAACAACTGTACTGTATTGTACAAGGAATATAATTTAGTACAGTCAGGAAGGTGTATCAAAGAGCACATGTATGTTTCATATGCAAGGGGCCTATGATTTAAAAACAGCCCAGAATTAATCTTTATCTGCCACTGGCAAAATGTATTTTCTTTGAATGTGGGTTTCAATGCTGTTTCAATGAATGTGAGTTTCAAGGGCAAAGAAGTTTTAATGCTAAGTCTGTTTTCATTGTGAGACTGCATTGCTTTGTTTAGCAGATGTCTTAGTGTTTGTGCTGTAAAATGCAAAATAAAACTTTCAAATGAAGTCCAAATCATCAGAGAAGTAAAGCAGTATGCACATTAGTGTTTATGGTAAATGGAGTGAAATAGCCAAGTAATGGATCATTGGAATGGCTGCAGGGGGGAGGCTCCATTCGACCATGATTTTGTGAGGGGGAAGGGCGGCAACAGCCCCAGCTGAACTATACCTCCCAACTGTCCAGATTTTCAAAGAATGAATAGATTTTTGCTGCTTATTTTTGGTTTGTTCCTCATAAAATTTGTGGTTTTCTGGCAAATCATTTAGGAATTAAGTCACTAAATAATGACACACCGAGTTTCAGACTTCATAACCTTCAGAAAAAATGCATGCTAAAGTAAGACCTGTTCTATCAACTGTCTCAGTTTATACAAGAGCAATGTTTAGTACTGTTTATATGTTCCCCCAATATATTTGGCCTTGTCCAGATTTATTGCATTAACAGGTTGAGAGGTACATGCAAATAAATTGCTTTATAGAATTAGGCATAGCCAAACCTCTCAACTGTCCCCAATTTTGGCTCAAAATGTTGCTGTTCCCCTAATAATCCCTCCACAAAATAGCAGTTTTGGAAGAAAACATGGAGGGTTTACAATTAAGAAATAACTGTAATAATCAGTTATAGATTACTTTTATTTCAGAAATGCATGTCGATTTTTTTATTTTGTCAGCTGCTCAAGTTAGCAGTACTAATATTAAAGTGTCCATTCTTTGACAGGTTCTCAGCTGTATTGTGTGGCTATTTTATATTTTTGCATCACATTTTTGGTCCATTTTTCATAAAATTGTGTTTTTTTTGGGCAAATTAGTGACAAATCATTAAAGACTGAAGTTAGAAAATAATGACAGACATTTGAGTTTCAGATTTCATACCCTTCAGAAAATTCATACTAAAGCAAGACCTATTCTATTATCTTTCTAAGTTTATAAGAGCAATATTTAAAAATTGTCCTTATTTTTGGGCCATTGTCCCACTTCTATGTATGGCTTTGTCCAGATTTCTTGCTCTGAGGTTGAGAGGTATGACAAATGTGTCAGGGCCATCACAGTCAGCCAGAGACATTTCAAATTGTGACATACTTGTTGCACCCCACTCCCCCATGTAGTGACTCTGGATGTGTCCAAGCAAGGCAAGGAGTAGTTATGCAGTGTAAATGTGCAGAGTGTCCCCCCATCCAAGGTAGACACAAGTACTACAGTGGCTTTTCATCTGTCCTTGACTTTGCAGAATGGTCTGGTTTGTCATATTTGTGTACTGTTGATTTATGCTTATTACTCAAAGTGCCTTTTGCTCCGTGTTTAAGTAGCAATGCTTTAATGACCATCAGGTAAGCTTGTCTGAGATCGTAAGATGCAAGTAAGCTTTAATAAGCATACTGTTAAAGAACTGCCAACCCTGAAAGCCTTTCTGTTGTTGCCATGTAGGGAATACTTAACAAGATAATGTATAAGCCTTGGGTATTGAAATGCATATGACAGTATTTGTAATAAAGGACAGTATTACATTATTTTAAGAAGCTCATTACACTTGTTGGAGACTTCCAGGTCATCTCTGCAGGCTTTACCCATAAACTAAATAGAATGCCAATCGTGTGGTCCATAACCTGTGCAGTAATCCTTTAAGCAATGTATCTTGAGCTTGTTTCTTGTTTGCTTTTCATTTTTTACTTTGATCATGTTTTCCCTATGAAACAAGTAGATAGTTGTCAGGCA
This sequence comes from Protopterus annectens, assembly GCF_019279795.1. Taxonomy (NCBI): domain Eukaryota; kingdom Metazoa; phylum Chordata; order Ceratodontiformes; family Protopteridae; genus Protopterus; species Protopterus annectens. The sequence goes on along the minus strand of NC_056737.1, from coordinate 1,317,573,158 downwards.
GCAGGTCTTTTTTGGATAAGAAATATTTTTAGAAGTGGGGGCATCACAGAGATTTATACTTTCAGTGCGTTACTTGGTACTTTAATAAAGCTAAATATAAATTATAATTACAACTGCAGTGCAAGGACAAGTGGTTTGTGTTGAGTGCTGCTTGTTTTTCTTATACTTGATTTTGACTGGCATTCCATTAATGTATTTAAAAAGTAATTTATTTTTCATGCCTCACAATATTTTTGTTTCCATCTAGATATTAAGTAAGCTGTCATGCAGCCAATGCATTGAAATGTTTTTATTCTTCTACACTTCATTTTGTCTTGATTGGACTCTCATAATGATGGTTTGGCACCCAGGGCAGCGTATTTAATTAAAGTTAGTTTTTGTGGTTTTGAGCATAGCTCCTCCCTTTTCTAGTTGGCCGCACCCCTTCCCATTGACCCCACCCATTCAGCTGTCTCCTGCAGCCCCCCTTTGATTTGAAGTCACCAGCCACCACTGCAAATGGGTGAAGCTCACAGCTGCGAATTGCCTGCTTGTTTGCTTTGCCTGATCAAAGGCATCAGGCTACCAATGCACAGGCTGTATCTAGCTTACATTACTTGTCTACCCCTTCCTGCCATTCTTGTATCCCTTCACAGTTGATGTGATTCTGTCTTGCCAGCTCCTTGATAGACATCTGTTTCCTAAGCTCCCCCTGTTGTGTTCCTGTTGGGATGCAGGCTGCAGAGTTAAGGGAGTAGGGAGAACTCAGGACAACATCCAAATGTTCTCCTTGTATCCCCCAGCTTCATGACTGAAACATAATTTCAGTACTCTTAAGAGCCTTTATTGACTTTTTGTAAACAGAATAATTTTCTTACTTATCTGTGTACTTAAAACATGGGAATACCTACTCCTCTTGCTGAAATATGCTCAGTTTTACTCTGCTTTCACTCCCAGCTAAAATAAATCTCTTAAAACAACAAAATGTAACTGCTTCCAAACTGCCAATGTAACCTAACCCTTCATACTCTCCCCTAAATCTCTCAACTTCAGTCTCATTTTCGGTCTCCTGACTTCAGTCTCTTATTTACCTCTTCCCTCATGTGATAGCCTCTGTACCTTCCTGAACCTTATCCTCCCTCTTCTGTCTATCCTCTCCCATTCCTCTTCCTCATAACTGTATGCATTGTAGATATGTTTTCACAGGATATAAATACTGTGGATAGTTTGAAATCTTATGTTAGTTGTGGTGTATTGATATGTTAGTGTAAGCACACTTATAACTACTGATTTTGTTGAATCTACTAATAATTTAGGGTGTGAGAATTGGCATAATGTTTAAGGTTTTAACCTATTAGAGACAAGGTGAAGGGTTTGATTATGATCTCTATTTATTAACTAAGCTTGTAATAGTCTAAAGACTAATAGTATAGTATTTACCTATTAAGTTAATCAAAGTTTTTGTCATATTGTTTCAATATTCTTTACTTATTTATACTGGGTTGATATGAAAATAGTGTATGTAAATGAGTGCTTTACCATTGTTAAGAAATTTAAATAAATAAAGAAATAAACACAAGTCTGGCATGATGCAAAAGCCTTCCTCTTTTGTGCTGTATAGATAAAGATAATTTTTTTTTCAGGTAAAGACTGGATACTGTGAGAGAGAAGGCAATTATACACACATACTACCTGTGCACTAACAATACCTGACTATGGGAAAATAGTTCAAACCTATCTATTCCCAAGTCTTGGCCTTGAGTGGTTTACTATCTCATGAATAATATGCATCTGGAACAAGACAAAATTAATACAATGAGTTTATGTGTTGAGTTTGCCCTCGGCAATAATTATATATTTTATGAAGGTGAATACTTCAGTCAAAAGTCTGGCATCACGATGAGTGCAGCTTTTGGACAACTTTTTGCTGACTTTATCATGGCAGCGTAAGAGTCTAATTATCTTTTCAGTAATTTAGCAGCTCCATCAAAATTTATATCTGGTAAATGGATGACATATTTGTTGTATGGTCAGGTCCCACTGACAGCATAGATGCATTAATTTGGTATAATAATAACACTACTGCATTCCTCAAATTTACCCATATGATTGGCCATTATACCATTGCATATCTTGATGTTAAATTATCAAAAGATCATATGCATAATACACTGACATCAAGTATATGTAGGAAGCCAATAAATTCCAGTACCTTCCTACATTACAGCAGCAATCACCCTTGCCATCAGAAATGGGCCATGGTAAAAGGCCAAATGGTAAGGGCTGCTAGAATGGTATCCATTTATGAGGAATTTGTTCATGAATGTAACATGCTGGGTGAAGTGTTTCAAAATAGAGGTTATCCCACCACTATGGTACAATCTATCAAGAGAGAGAACTCATCCGCAAAAGGAAAACAGGTGCACATGTCCCCTTACCTGGCATGACCAACACTATGGAAAATCATTCAGTGGTTGCAACCAACAATATGCCACAATTCAATAGTTCTATGACAAAACTGAGTGATAAAAATAAGGATGGCAATGATCAGGTTAATACTGAGGTCGGACATTTTTTTATTGCCACTTCTAACACAGATAGCCAGCATATTGTCAATATTTTAACAAAAAAAACTGGTAGCTTATATTGAATGATAGGGATATCTATGAGAAACTTGGTACATGGCCAAGGACTGTATATAAATGTGCTAACAGTTTCAAAACATTTTTTGATAATATAGTGCAAGGCTATAAAAAGGATTCTGGTAAAATGACAAAATGTGGGACAAGTGCCAGTGTTAGTATGTGAAATAAGGTGAGAAGATAAGAGTAAAGAGGCATTATAATTGTTATGCAGAGAGAGCTGTATATATCACCCTATGTAATCAATGGTCATCATTTTATGTTGGATTTTATGTGGGAAAAACTGAGCAGAAATGTAAACAACATATATACGGGCAGACCTATAAAGTAAAGAAAGAAAAAAACACTAACACCTTATATAAACATATATCCAAAAATGCTAAACACAACTTTTCTATTACTGCCCTTGAGAAGTTTAAGCACAACCCAACAGGGGGTCTCTGGACCATTATTCTTGAAAATAGGGAGGTGTGGTAGCAAATAGATTCAAATGCCACAGCACCACCAGGTCTCAATGGCATAATATCAATCACAAGTTTATTAAAAATGAAAGCCTATGAAAAGTAAACCTGGTTGGTTTACTCCCTGGTAGAGTAGTAAATACAGCAAAAGAAGTTGGATTATGTTAATGATAACAAGTGCCACTTTAATATCTGATTTAAGCACAATTGGCTTAAAGACAGTATTTTGATACAATGTTTCATTGAAGTTTTAAAGTGATCATGTGACTAGCAGAGAGTATATATTGACCACATGATTAAAAAAATATTTATTTAAAATTTCTTTACCAGGAAAGTCTAACTTTTGACAGATCCCATTTTCAGTGGAGGCCCAGGAAGAAATGCTCCAGATGCATGTCTTTGGAATGGGGGAGAAAAATGGAGCACCTGGAAAAAACCCATACAAACTCAAGGAGGACATGCAGACTCCACACAGAAGGCATGCCAGCTGAGAATTGAACCAGTCTTATCATATTAGATGAAAGCGTTTATCATTTGGATTTTAGTGGCTTATCAATAAACTGTTTTAACCATTTTGGAAGTATCGTTGCCTAGTGGTTTTCATATATATTGTAGTTTGGTTCTTCATTGAGGTTTTGTTTCCCAAATTCCACATTATTCACCCCACTGAGCTTTTCTGTTTGCAATATTTCTTTCTTTGTTAAAAATCTTACATCTTCGAATACCATTACATCTACATTGCATTATTGCACCACTCCAGAACTTCTATCCTTCTAATATATTTTAGTACTATTTACATTTATAGAAAATAATTTAAATATATTGCTTTTTCTTTTTCTTAACTTTCTATATATTAAATTATTTTCTGAAATAATTCTACAGTGTTTTTACTAACTTACACATTCTTTTCTTTTTCTGTTTCATACTTATCCCTTTAAATGTCTTTCCTACCTTTTACTGTTTTACCGATAGAAGAAATTTTTTTCTTTATTTTACTATGTTCTAATTTATATCATGCTCTTCATTTATTTCAGAACCTTTTTTGTCATCTTCTTTACATTTTTATTTTTATTCCTTTTCTAAATTGTTTTTCACCTTCACATTCTACTTCCCCTACTATTTATTTATTCATCTTTTCTCTCTTTTCATCTCCTTTTCTATCATTTTTATCCATTTTACAATCCATCCATAAATGCCCAGCTTTATTACATTTATACGTGTCAATTCACATCTTCTTGCATCATGACCTATTTCCCACATGTATAACATTTTTTCTATCACAATTACTTACTATATTATTATCCTTTCCACAAAAAAAAAAAAAAAAAAAAAAAAAAAAACCTTTTGGGTTGACCCCAGTATTTCACTACACTGATGTTTGCTTCAACATTTGTCATGCTTGGAATATGCAAAATTGATTTTTTTTCATTTTTAACACAATATTATAGTCCCATCCACACATCCATAAGCAATGTCCACAACTTCTTTACGTATTTTACTTAAATATCTTTTCAAAGTCTCTCTTTCTACTTCAGTTCAAAACTGCACATGTATTTTATTTTTTGTTTCCCTGTTAAATGTTTTGACTACCTACAAGATCCAGGGATTACAGTTCTTTTTCTTTTCATATCCCCCCCAAAAAAAAAATTTCCATAGCATACACATCTCACAAAGTGTCTATTTTTATAAGAATAAAAGCTTTCACCTCTTGAGCTTTTACACCCAACAGAATCATTAAACTGTCTCAAACATCATACCTGCTCAGTTCTTTCTCTTCTTTAGTTTGAATTCTCACCATATACTTCTACCTTGTGTTAACTTCTACTTTCTTCTCCTCTGCTCTCCATCCTCCTCTACCTTCCTTCACTGTTTCTGCATACAACTTCTTCCCCTTACTGTCTCCCTTCAAAACAGAATTATCTTCCTCATTCTGAATCAAATCCATATCTCTCAATGAAACCTCATTTCCATTTTCTGGCTCACTCTGCAGCATCATTTCACTTAATAAATCAATCCACAACCCTCATACCTATAGGGTTGTATTTATAGATCCTTCATTTATTGACTCTTACTTGTTAGATTCAACAAAAAAGCTTTGCTGAAATACATCTTCTAAATATTGTGCACACTATCTTACATCATCTACAGCACCCGTGTTTGCTTCTGTGACTTCTGCCATCTTCTCTATTTCACACACTATTCTCCCAGCCACAACAATACTAGGAACAGGATGTGTGCATTCAGAATAGAGTATGGGTTCCTTATTAAATACAACTTATTTAAAATATTTACATTATTTACAGTATGCAGAATATATACATTATTTATACTTGCGTATATCTTACATTTTAACATCATATAACTTCATACATTTGATCATTTCAATTATTCCCCACTCTTTTTTCCACAACCATAGGCATATCATTTTCAGAATTTCTGCTAATAGCCATTTTCCATTATATTTTATTTAATTGAATCTTTCATTTCATATGATCCACAAGACATAAAACAATTTTTATGAATTTTTTTCATTTCTTCTCTTCTTTTACCACCATAATATTCATATTATATCATACTCATATTTATATTTCTCATATTTTTTTCATCACTAGATGTATTCATTTCATATAATTTCTCCCACAATTTTTGTAACTCTTGTACAATTCAAGAACACATGTTCTGTCATAGCAATCTTTCCACAATAGTTACATATTCTTTCCTGAATTCTTTTATATGGCATATTCACTTTAACGGGCAATTTACTTATTGTTAATCTCCACAAAAAATCTTTATGTTCATACATTTTTTCTTCCTTACAAGCCTTCTCTTAATTCCATTTCTCTTTTTCATTATCTAAGTTTTTCCATGGATAAATATAATAGCATTTCCTTATTATATTTTCACACCCTTCTTTTCTGTCTTTTTCCAGATTTTCTATTATCAATTTGCATAGTAATATCTCATTTTTATATTTTTAACCTTATTGTTAATAACAATCCTCCATCTTTTCCCATATCTTTAACTTGTGCAAACTTCTTTGTATTTATTTTTCATTATATTGTTTACTATATTCCTATTTTCTTTTTTCAATCCTTACATCACTTTATACAAATCAAATGAAGCTGCATATGCAATAGGATTTGTTAGTCCTAATCCTTCTTCTTTTCCTGAACAAACAAAATTTCTCTCCTTACTGGGTTTAATCTTGATCCCCATATAAATGACGATATAATCAATAACAGCTCTTTTTCATATTTAGTTGGGGTCATATACACACACATGCCAAATAAGCACTCTTACCTAACAAAATAGAATTTATTAAATATACCTTTTACTTGTATGATAATCTATATGTCTTCTAAAATATGCACATTTCTTTCAGTTTTTGTATCAATTTTTCCCATTGTGCCTCTTTTTATATATATTAGTTCCAAATGTTATTCCTAAAATTTCTGCCTCTTCTTCATTAAAATGAATACCTTCTAACTCACTAATAACCCAAATCCTTTACTTTTATCCTTGTTTATGCTTAAACCAAGCATTTTAAGTACTTATTTAATTATTTAATTCCTTTTACCATCCATTTCTTGTCTTTAGTAACTAGAAGTATATCATCTGCGTAAGTAAGAATAACTGATACATAAATATCCTCCATTATCCTATACCTTGCTATTTCCAGTGTTTTATTCATTGTGTTTGCAATGACATTCATTACTAACATGAATAAGATAGTACTTCTTGGACAACCTTATCTTATGCCACATTCTGTTCTTAGTTCTTTACTTAACCATCCATTTACTATTAGTTTCAAAATATTATTCTCATATACCAATTTTATAACTTTTATTGTTTTGTCACTTATATTGTATTCCTTTGATATATACCACAGTTCTTCATACTGTGTTCTATTAAATGCTTTGTTTACATCTTGAATCAATATTTTAGCTTCTACTTTTTCATTTATAATATCATCTATTACTTCTCTTAACACCCATAATAAATCTTGGCTTCCTCTTCCCTTTTTCCAAAAATCATATGTTCCATCAACCTAGCCATACCTTTTGCTAATCATTTTATAATCTCTATTATTTAATACTATTGGTTTCCAGTTCCCAATATTTTCGTTCTTCCCTTTTTTCCATATAAATTTCATGGCTCCTATACAAATATCTTTTTCATTTATCCTTTTTTTCTAACCATTCATTTAAAACCTTTACAAAATATACTTTTTGCCAATTTTTCATATTATAATATGTATGATACTCAATTCCATCTAAACCCATTGCTTTTCCATATCCAAGTCTTTTAAAATTTCATCAACTTCTCCTATGCTTATATTTCTTTCCATAGTCTCATTTTCATCTTTACTTAACCTAGTTACTTCCCATGTTTATTTATCTTTTATCTCTGTCTTCTTAAATGTATTTTTATATACTTTTCTATTACCGCAAATATTTATTTTTTTGTGTATTCAACTGTTTTCCTTTACTGGTTTCCAATTCTCTTATTACTGTCTCATTTTCTTTCACCGTTTTATTCAAATACGGAGCTACTTCTTCTTTCCCTTGTAAAAAGTACCTTTGCTTATATAACATTTTATTAATCTCTCATGATTCTTTTCAGAGATGTCTTTCTCCTTTTCATAGAAGTTTTTATTATCTCTTAGTATTTCTCTAAATACTGTTTGACTTAGCCTATATTTTTGTTTTTTTTTCCTCTTTTCATCATTTGACATTCTAAAAAAAACACGTTTTGTACTTCCCTTTGAAACTTAACCACCAATCAGTTCAATTTTAATAAAACATTCTTATTTATACATGCTCTTTCCATAATTGATCAATTTATTTTCTCTTTTCTTATTTTCATTCACTCTTTTAATACCTTTACCTATCTTTATGTATTATTTTTCTTTTATTTCCACCCATACAACCAAATGGTCTGAAAAAGCTGTTTCTTTTGTTCCTTTTTTTTATAATTTTCAAGGCATAAGCTATTATAAAATAATCACTTTCTGTCTTAATTTTACTTTTTTATATGCCCAATGTATATTACCCCATATATATAACTTTCTGCTTTTCATTATTTCATAAACAGTTTTGGCAGCATTCCCTTCTTTCTTTCTTTTCCTTAAATCACAATTAAAATCTCCTACCAATATTGTTTCCTTATTTACTCCTATTTATTAATTCTAATTTTTGAACATTTCCTTTATTATTTTTTGTGACATATGCATATATTGCATATACATACAGTGCAATAATGCTGCATGCATCCTCATTATATCTTTTATTGAATACTGCTATTATACCTAACTCTACTATAGTATAATCTAAGATTTTAACTGTTTTGTTACACAGTACAGCAATCCCTGAACATGTATCTTTTCCCATATTCCATACAATATTCCTAACCCTTAAGTTTTCCATCTGCTTTCTTTCATCTTCTGTTACGATTTTTGTTTCTTCTAGAATAATTGAATTTTCTTTTCCTATCTCTTACTCTTGTCCCTGTTGAATTCCTTTTAGCCCTTACTATTCTCCAGTTACTATCTTCATCTTCACTTATTTCCAGCACTAATTCCTCTTCTTCATCATTTTCATTTTCTTTGTATTTTAAGTTTTTAATTTCTTTTTGTATATTTTTGTCTTCATTTTCAACATTTTGTGCTACTTCTTGCACATATTCTTTTGTCTGTTCTTTTTTGTTCAATATGTAATTGTTTATCACAGTTATTTAAGTTGTGTCCCATGTCACCACATTTTTTACACATTAATTAATATGTTTTGCTTCATGTCCCACTTTTCCACAAACAAAACATTTTCTTTTATCACAATTACTTATTAAATGGTTGTTCTTTCCACAAAAAAAAAAAAAAAACTTATTGGCTGCCCCTTATATCTTACATAATAACTTCTATTTCCTTCAATGGTTATTATACTTGGAATATATACAATGCTATATTTTTCTATCTTCAAAATAACCCCACAATCCCATCCCCCAGTCCATAATCCTCTATCATCATACATTTTGTAGTGCCCACTACTTTTTTGCATACAGTGTTTAAACTGTCTTTTAATGCAGTCTTATCCACCTCCATTCAAAACTGTACATTAATTCTTTTTTAGTCTATTAAACGCTTGCACCACATAAGAGTTCCATGGGCTACAACCTTTCTTTTTTCAAACCTTTTTAAGAAATTCTCCATATATTGCCAGTTCCAAATATAATGTCACAAAAAGTCTTTCTATTAAGGTGAATAAAAGTCTTATGCCATTAGGTGACATTCCCAAGGCTGCTATAACTGTGTCCCATACCTTATATCTTTCAAACTCTGTTTCCTTCTTACTACTTAGATATACAATGTATTTCTTCTTTCTCATCACTTCTCTTCCCCCCTTCTCATCTTAATTGTTTTTCTTCTTTCAATGTCATTGCATATGATATTTTAGTTTTTTATAATCTCTTTCCCTTTCTTCTCCTGGATATTGTCCATGATTTCTCCCCAAGATACCACTGCTTCACTCTCTTGTTCACTTTGTAGAATCATTTCTTTAAGGTAATCATTCTGCAACCCTCCTGACTGGAGGGTTCTAACAATACAACTTTGAGTCACATCTTCTGACTCAAACAGATTTTGCTGAAATAATTCTTCTGAACCTTTTTCATAACCCTCTGACTTATCAGCTTGTTTTTCACCATTTCATTTGCCTTTTTCTGCCACATCAGACACATCAACTTCTTTACTAAACACCTTCTTAACTTCCAACTCCTTCTCAAATGTAATTGCAGCCTCTGCTGAGTTATTATCAGTGACCAAATCCACAGCATCTCCCTTTTGAACCTCTATGCTTTCAGTCAATAACTTCCTTCTTCCTAGGCTGCCTTCGTGCCTGGAATGGAAGACAGGAAGTGCAGCTGTGAACAGTGTCTCTGTATGCTAACAGAGTAGGGGAAGTTCCCTGATGCCATTGCCAAATATCCCCCAGTAGAATTAGTAGCACTTTGGGTGTCCCCAGAAAAGAGGCTACTTGCCTAGCAGGACTAACTTGGTCAACAAAGGATAACTAAAAAAAAATGTATATTTATTATAATTGTTTAAATTAATGAGCAAGAACCCCCCCCCCAAGGTAGGGGGCACAATACTTCACTTTTTAGCCCCCACCATTAGCTACTAACTCCACTTTATCCAGTGAGATCAATGCTCCAGATCAAGCATTATGATAATGATGGAAGTTTCTAGCTGTCCAGACAGCTCTCATTCTGTCCCAGAGATAGTCATGCTGCTATAAGTAACCCATTTCAGCATGCGCTGGATGTAGTTTACAGTAAATGTGCCCAAAACTCAGTTGTTCCTTTAGAGCATGGTTAGTTCATAACCAGCACAATACTCTTGTTTAGTATATAGTACTGCTTTTGCTGTTCACTGCATACGATGTTATACTATTACTGTACCCCAGATTTATGGACAGTCTGAAGATCTTGGGGCCTAGCAAATTGTACATAGTCAATCTCTAAACCTCACCTCGAAGCCCCCTTACTGATGCTCATTTTCCTTTAAACCACCACTAAGACCACTAGGTTTAAGCCCTGCAAAACCATTAACTAAAGATAATGGTTGCAATTTGTGATATATATTCTACTGATTTTTATTGAGGGTTGTGGCTGTGCTATTAACACTAAGATATTAAACACTTGCTAACTCAGGCTGAAGAAGGGGTTGAGTTAACAATTTAAACCTATCACTGATTACTTAGTAACAGCTGCCCAAAATGGCTTTTTCCTATCAAAGCAAACAGGAAAAAAGCAGAAAAAGAAACTAAAGACAGTCTTGGCCAAATATGACACAAAAACAAATCTTTTTTTTTTTTTTGACTTGCCTTTTCTACCACTAGTAAGATTGCCCTCAAGCTCAATCATCTTCCTATATAATGCATGGTTATAAGTAGTTCTAATGGATTTGGGACTCAATAAGGGGTGATATTTTGCGATTGGTACTACAGTCAAGGCTAATTAGTGCAATGATTTAGCACAGCCTGGCAAACTGCCTGATGCTTTATGGCTTCCTAAAACGTAGGTGGAACTTTTCATTGTTTGCACACACTCCCTGTTCCCTTTTTTCTGTGCCTAGATAATGAAAGTTGTACTAGTTATGTAACTAAGGTATTTAGGGCATAGTGCACAAAATCATGCAGGTGGCCTGCAGTCTGTTTTCTAGTACATCTGTAATTTCTTACCCCTCACACACCTCTGGAACTGCATGACTCCCATACTGGCTGTAGCTAATAGACTTTTTTTTTTTTTCAAATCTTTGTTTTTATTTTTTGTTGTTACATTAAACAAATTGTAAAATGCAATACACAGTAACAGATGACCATCAAATCACATGGTCCCTGCTGTCTGGGGAAGCTCTGATATCAGGCTGAAGTAGATTCACTTAATGGCAGCTGCTCCTTATGTCAAGAGTATTGATTCATGGAAATTGTTTAACAATAGCTTTCTTGTATTTGCAAACAAAAGGTAATACTTTGGGTTCTCTGACTTTTAGTTCTTTAGGACTACCATATGAACTGTGCTACTCATGACTGCACAGTTGTACTTATAACTCTGCATGGGAGGGGGTAACAGAACTTTCTGCTCATTGTTTCAGTCTTCTTCTTTATAATTAGTCATGCAAACTAGTCACCACTGCATCACTCAGTCTTGAGTTCATGGCAAACAATGTATTCAGCTAGAGATTTCTTCCTGAGTAGGACTGACACTTTAAGGCAACTACAGTCTATCTCACATTGGTAAGAATTTGAGGTGTTGAGAAGAAACCAGGTGCCAAATCTAAGTAAAAAAAAAATGTAAGAGTCAACGACCCAGTCTCCATAATAACTGACTTCAAATTTCTGGCAAACATCAGTAATTCAGATGGTAATAGTTGCCTTGCAGATGATTGCTCTGTTATACTTTAATAGCTACATCTCTTTTTGGAGGTCATGGAATCTGCCTTCCAACACATTGTGCACTGTCTCTCTTTTCTCTGACTTGTAGTATTTGTGCCTTTTGCAGCTCTGTTCTAGTCATAACTCTTACAATATTTGATTATTACCGTTGCATACTTGCAGTGCTTTCTTCTTTCTCTAACTCTTGTACTGAAGTCTTATTTTAATTTAAAGATTTTGTAGGTTCATAGTTTCATATGTGACTACTGAGCTAATGACCCTAGGAGGCCTTTTTATGCAGAGTAATGTATTCCCATGTGTTAACAACATAAATTACCCAGGACACATAGTTGGGTTTGTGGGAGAGCAATTGCAATCTACCCCTGTGTGGTAGGGATACAGGTGCCATTTCAGGGCTAAATGTTCAATTCTCCATCTGTTGGTCTAGGTGTTTAAATAAAATCAGGGATGAGCTCTGCTTCACATGGATGGGAAGCCTGTTCCAGAATATGGGTAGTCTTTGAGGCACACTCCTGTACCCTCAACATGTTCTATTTATGTTGCAAACAAAGTTTAGGTCCTTTGATTGGGTATGTAATGCCCTAAAGACATGCATCTGGAGCATTTCTCCCCGGGCCTCCGCTGAAAACAAGTTCTGTGGAGCCTAGTCGGACTTTCCCAGTCAACAAATGATAAATAAATAAAATAAATAAAAAAAAAAATGTATAATGCTGTTAGATTTGTGGATGTGTAGTAAGTCTATCAGTACCAGATCAGATGATGGCATGTAAGCTAGGCATAGATCACCTCTCAGTGGAATGTAGGAGATTGAGTATAAAGATGAGACCATCTGCATAATCCATGTGGCATACACCTTGTATTCCTGTTGTGAGGAGCCTCTGGGGGCATTCTAGTATTTATATGTATGTGCCTGTTCAGATACATATGGAAGGGAGCTTTGTACTCAAAGACTAGTCTGCTGAGGGTCGAGTACAGTTGTACAGTAGTACAATACCATCTTTGGACCTGGATATCATCCCCTTACTTATAAGGTGCACGATATAGAATGCTTTTCTTAAAACAGTAGACACATGATGATCAATGGCCAAGTCACTGTCCACACATGTTCCCAAGTCCCTAACCAATGGGTCTACTCTTAGGGGTGTATTGCCTATATGGTAATTCCCAGGGGTGGCCAACAACTTTCCAAAGGAAACTATTATATATTTCTTGGCATTCAGTTTAAGACCATGGCTTTGGTACCAGTTATTAGTTTGTGACATATCCTGTTGGAGGATATTAGTGTCCTGGGGGGATTCTTTGATTGCAGTGAGCTTGCAGCCATCCACAAACTGGGTAAACCAGAGGCTTTTGACATGAGGTCTGACTTCTAAAAAGTAGATGCCAAAATAAGTGGCCCCAGCACCAAGCACTGTGGGACTCCCCCTAGTGGGGATCTTTGTCCTAACTTCCTGTGTCCTATGTGTGAGCAATTTGGCTATCTAATGGGTGACATAATGGTTTACTCCTAGTTTCTTGAGGTTGTCTACAATAACCGAATGGGGAATAGTGTCAAAAGCCTTTGGTAGATCAAGATAGACAGTATACCATTTGCCCTCATCAATAGCTTTGCTGACTTTCTTGAAAAAGTCCACCAAGTTGAGTAGGCTCAATCTGCCTTTGATGAAGCAAACTGTGTTGGATCCACTGTTTAGAGATTTCCTTTGTCTTTATTTATAATATCCATGATAATTCTTTCCATGGTGCCATGGTTTTACATATGAGACTAATCAGACTTATGTTTTTAAAGGGTTCAATAGGTGATGTTTCATGCTGTTCATGAGACAACCTGTGATATTATCAGGGCGCATAGATGCAGTATTTTATGCCTCGGAAAGCACACAGAAAACTTGTTCATTAGTGATAGCTAGGGAAGTTATGTCCCACGGTATCCCTTAAAGGATATGCAGAGGAGAATGAGGGTAAAATTAGAGCTATGTTTATTAGGCAGTAGGTTTGCTATATCTCCCATCCCTATATAGGTGGTTCTAGAGTCAGTTGTCATGGAGTTTTAAAAGTTCTATAGTAGGAAAAATGCAAACATTGAATTTTTTTCTGAGATTTTTGAGCAGAATAATTGCTTATGAATCATGCAGGCAATGTGTTTTTAAGTTTGGAGGCTCCTGTGTTGTCTGCCCATCACATAAATTTAACTTCAAATGTGTTTTCCAATTCCTTTCTCATTTGCTTATATTCTTGATAACCACAAAATTATATTGTAAAGGCCCTCCCCTTGAACAAAATATAGTTTGCTGTTCTACTCATGTCTTTCCACCCATTGGTTGAACACTCCAGTTCCATTTCTGGAAGCATTTTTTCAGCTTACTTTCAAAATTTTCAGTAAGTACCAGTAACTAATACTGTCCTAAAAGTAGCTGAAGTAGCTGTAAACAAACTAAGCATGCTCACACACACACGTGCGCGCACACACACACACACACACACACACACACACACACACACACACACACACACACACACACACGTACACACACACACACACACACACACACACACACACACACACACACACACACACACACACACACACACTCACTCTCTGTTTTTATTACAAATTCTGCCATTTTAGTAGTTCACAGACAAAGGTAAAACTATGTTTTTGATAGCAGTGTACAGTTTTCTCAATTATATTTTACATAAGTGAGGCTCTTACTTTAGATTAGGTATGAAGGTATTTCATAAACTTTCAGAGTTCATAAATGACATTTATCTCTGGTAATGTAAAAACTGTCACATGTTTACAGCAAATACACTCACTTCTACCATGAATTTAAGTATCTGTGAAATGCATAATTATGAACAAAATACTGAGGCTAGCCTCACCTTGTGAGTGACCACACACCATTACCACTGCAAAAGAGATTCTGAAGACTGCATTCACAAAAGTCACACCTTACCTCAAGAAGCCATAAGCTCAACAAAACCTGAACCCCATACACTTAACACCTTCTATAGACCTTCCACTAAATACAGAAAATCACACATAAACAATCAGTGTAATATAGCAGTGGAAGGTGTACATAATAGTATAAACATTTCCAGCACAATTTAAACATGGTTTATACAGCTACTATGGAGGTCAGACATTCATATTACAACAGTGGAATGGATATCATAATATCACTTTGATTTGCTGAAAAGGAAAGTGTGTGTGTGTGTGTGTGTGTGTGTGTGTGTGTGTGTGTGTGTGTGTGTGTGTGTGTGTGTGTGTGTGTATAATAAAATATACATGGTTACAAGTAAACCTAGCCAGAGATGAATGGCCATAATCTAGAATCTGAGAGATGGTAACCACAAAAACATCCTAGTAATTGGTGACTCTGTGCATAAAACACATACATAACTTCTTACCACTTATAAAATTATTCAGCATCCATCTGCCTATTCAGCACTAAAAACATTCTACACAGCTATGTTACCAGTAGGTCACTGCAATCCAGTCACAAAAAAACTCCTGTCTATCTACAAACCTAACAAATCTGCTGGGCATTGTCTGTACTTGTACAAGATTGCTAAGGCCTGCAACTCTTTACCTGTATCCATCAGGTCTATACCCTCTCTCCTGCCTTTCAAAATCACTCTGAAAGACTTCCTAGCTACAATTTGGCTCTGTTCTTGCTCAAAACCAGGATAAACTATATCCCTAAATGTGAACAAGTACCTTTTCATTCCTTATACCTCTTTACCCTCCCTTCATCACTTACTTCCTTACTGCTATCCAATTCTCTTCCCTGACTTCTCTCTAAATATACCACAAGTCTCTTTTTCCCTCACTTCATATTGCAATTTATTTCTATTTTTATTTCTGTCTACTTGCTTTTAATTTCTCTACAAACTGTATAACATTTCTCTAAATATTAAATAATTGTCATATACTTTGTATATATTTGTAACTGATGTTTTTATAGTACGTCTAATTTGTTATAATTATTTAAACAGATGCTTTTGTTTTATTTTTGAAGATTGTAAAATTATTGTTCTAAAATGTTGTGTAATAATTTGGAGGTTTACTCCCCTGGTCTCTACTGAAAATTGGCTACTACTCAATTGGGCTTTCAGTGTAATCAAATGTCAGTACATAAACAATGTCAATAAATAAAGCAGACATATATCTTGGACTTTGCAAGGATTTTTTGGCAGTGTTATGACTAGCTGGGGCTCAAATTCAGCTGGTTAAAGAAAGATTAAGGTCAGTTTTTGACATGGTTGCTGTTCAAATTGGAATGAGCATTCCAATGTTCTCCTACCTGGATGCTTAGATATGTTGGAATCATGTAAAATTCTAACGAGTGTGGGAAAAGACATTTGTTAAGTAAAATCTTACATCACCTTATTTGTCATAGATCAAGACAATTTTGGCATTCATTCAGCGGCTATGGGCATGATGTCAGACAGGGGATTCAGTGCATGTCAGCCATAAGTAAGATGTATAACTACCCAGAATACTTTGCACCTGATGGACTTCACCTCTCTGCCTGAGAAATACAAGTACTGAAAAGAAATTAAACATTCCATTCCCACATTGCTTTTTTTTTTAGAAATGTTCAGATTCTGTTCAGTCAAGATGAAAAATATGCAAAATAAAAAAAAAACAGAGGTTGATATGCTTTTGTTA
This sequence comes from Protopterus annectens, assembly GCF_019279795.1. Classification (NCBI taxonomy): domain Eukaryota; kingdom Metazoa; phylum Chordata; order Ceratodontiformes; family Protopteridae; genus Protopterus; species Protopterus annectens. The sequence continues at coordinate 1,317,556,453 of NC_056737.1, read as the reverse complement.
AAAGTTAAAATTCTCAATAATACATTAGGTTATTTGAATGTTTTCTCTGCTTGGGGATATAGAGAGAGCTGATCCAAAAATTTGTAAGTTACAGATTTCAGGGTATACATCTTTTCATTGTGGCAGTATCTCAATATTTGTAAAATAACACATAACATACACAAAGCAAGAAACAACACAAATGCATGCTTCCAACCTCTCATTGAATTGTTATACTTCTCCATTCTTCAAAATATTTGAACTAACTCACCTTTTTATGAGGTGTAAAATCTACCCCCCCGCACATCTTCCAAGTAATCATTTTTACCTTCCCTACTTACCTTTGCCTGCACTGCATCCTGTCTTCTGCCTACATGCTCTGTTATCCCGCATAGTTCATTGCTCACTTGATTCACCATTACTAATCCCTCTTCATTGGTAGCTTCTGCATGTACAACCAGACCTTCAAAGATAACTTAGAACTCTTCTTGGATACCTAGCTCTTTAAATTCTTACTCTTGGTTCATCCTAAAATTCTACCTTTACCCTTTACAATCTACCTTTTGTATCTGTCTTCTGTTCCTGCTGTTGCAAATGCCTCATCTTGCTTCTGTCACTGTTTTCATCCATTTACTGTATAATGTATGGAGAATACCCTCTTTACAAATGCACGTCTGTTTTAATGTACTGTACTACTAAAATTCTTATGTATTATAGGAAAAACAGAGGTATTTTAGTGTATATGATGGGTGATATTAACGATTTTCCCGGCACAAAACACTGATACTTACTATATGCCTCATTTATTTCCCTTTAGTTTTACTGTCTCTTAAAGTAAATGTTTCTTAGACTTAAAGAAGGACCTGAATGAAAATGCTTGCTTCTAGATCTGGAACCATATTTTATTTTCATTAGCATCCTAAATCTACAGTTTCTGTTGATAATGAGTGATTATTCTAATCATTGCCCTTCCATATTTTAAAGTCCCAGTGACGCCATACTTATCAACAATTCAATCCAGCCCTTGTACCAGAACCATTACTGAGTCATTGTTATGCAGCCAAATCAAATAAGTATCATAAAATCCTCAAACTTTGTCAACTTTTACATGCCTTGGGTTGGATAAAACCTGCATATGCCTCATCTACTGTTTATGTAAAAGGTCAGTGTGAGTTTATACATAAACTCTAAAATAATGCTGAATGTTCTTTTGATATGTATGACTTTAGCATGCTGTAATACTGTATAGTGTAATTAACATAGTAATCAGCCATTAAACTATGTATTGCATGGTGCTATTTAGCAAGTTTGTCTGGCAGTT
>NC_056737.1:1317430153-1317547653 GCF_019279795.1 Protopterus annectens | reverse complement strand
TTATGTATCTTATTTCCATACCAGGCTCGACCACATACCTGTTCTCTAGTCCTCAGATATGCTATTTTGAGGCACTGCCATTTTTCTCATCTCCACCTATTTTGTCTTCTTCCTGAGGTGCTACAGGCCTGTGTAATTCCTCAAGCTCTTTTGCTTTCTGTCTACTCAACTTCCAGGTCTTCAGCCAAGTCTCATTTAACCCTAGAACCTTCTATGATCACTGTTTTCAACTGATTATGGCAACCAGTGGGTTGAATGTCTCACTAAGGATGACTTTGCAATCATTGATTCTATCTCAGTGCCTTTTCCTTACTAGGAGTAATCCATTTATTTATTAGATTAAATCAATATTAATCAAAGTACGGTATAAGGAAATAAAACAGTAGACATGAAAAATTGCAAATCATTGTTAGCAGCATTAACAATAGAAGGACAGACAAAATATGAAAATGTAAAGTAACATAAACAAACAAAATAATCAGATCACTCTCCCAACCCCTTTTGTCACATCCATAATTGAAGTTGTCTTTGCATATATGCAACAGTAAGGGCTTTGCCAGCGCAATCCTCTGAACATCTTGAAACCCATAACAACCTGAGACTTGAAACTAAAGAAAATTATTACTTGCTGCTGCAGGCATCCAAAAACAATTATAGTTTCTATACAATCATTTTATATTTTATAAACAAAACTATTAGGCATCATAATTGACAACAGACTAACATTTGACATACACATTTCTAACACAATCAAAAAGGTTCACAAGAAAATAGGAACAATGTATAGAAACAAAAAATTCTTAAGAGACACTGCAAGAATAGCCATAGCTAGAACCTACCTTCTCTCCTTACACATATGCATCCCCCATACTTACCAACCTCAAAGTCAGACCTAAGTAAATTAGAATAATATTACAATAAGATTGCCAAATTTGCAACAGATTCTACACATTCAGTCCATCACTGTCAATGTCTCAAAAATCTTTCTGGGTTGAAACTACCTCATATTATGAACTATAACCAATTAATAATGGCTCACAAAATAATGCACAATCCTGAAATGTATCTTCCCTAAAAAATCTTCTACAACCCTATTCTGACATTCATAATCTTCGATCATCTAACAAAGACTTACTCCATTTAATCAAAGTATCCAATACATCAGGCACCTCTCTTTACTCTAAGTTTGTTGCCAAAAATTGAAATACCCTTTCACATAGTACTAGATCCATAAGCAATCTTAATAATTTCTAAATATCTCTCAAAAGACACTTATTTGAATCCTGGCTTTGCACATGTAACACTCCAGGTTAATTATTAACTTAGCATTACTTATACAATTTGGCTGTACATACTAAATCTGTTAGCATATCCTTTATAACAACACTACTTCTCTATAAGTAGGTACATTCGTAGCTCCAACAAAGTATTAGTAACTATGCATTACTTTGCCTAAGAGATTCTCCCTGCTTAATTTCCTAACTAATGTCATGTTCTTCAACATATACAAGTTCAACCATATATTTGTCTATTCAAGTGTTTAAAGTCTTGTTCTATTTGATACTATGTATATATTTTTGTTTTTAAATTTTTATCCTGTAAATGTGTTAATGCTCATTTTTTTGTCTACAATTTCTATTACTTGATGTGATGACTTTGTATGCAAGCTTAGGCTGGAGCTTTTCTCCCCAGGTCTCCGCTGAGAATGGGTACTGTCCCATTTGGACCATCCCAGTAAACAAATGTAAAATAAAATAAATAAATACATTTTTCTAATTTAACAGGAAAATGATATGTAGAAGGAAAACAATGCAGTACTTTTTCTCAAAATCCTGCTACCTTTTTGCGTTCTAGAACAATATGACCTAAAATTTCCAATCCGTGCAATCTATGGACCGGTATACAAGAGAAGCTCGAAGTAGAAGTTTGTCTAAGGAGCATCTCCATAACAAATCTTTCCAATGTGGAAAGTGTGCATATTTCTTTCTTTGACATCTCAGACTGTGAAGTCTCCCAGGGGAATAGTTTGAATATATGCATCTATGGAATGAAAGGCTTGCAGGAAGTCTACCTTAGTTGCACATTGGCCACTCTTGTATATGATCTTATCACTGTCTTGCTTGCTGAATCATGTGTTGGCTACCATCAAGCCATTTGCCAGACAGAATTCTAGAATGGACTCTCCATCTTTATTCCTGTTGCCCCACCCCTGTGAACCAAGGCAGCCTCATATCCTATTCTGTCTGTCCCATCATGTGCATTCAAGTCACCCATTATCAACACCTATTCCTGTTGTCTAGCTTTACCGGCTAGTAGGTCCTGTGACTGCTCTTAGAATGCACTCTTTTCTTTACTATCACAACCCTCCCCATGTGGCATAGGCTGAGATTATGAGTAGTGCCCTGTCCTTACATTGGAGTATAATTGCTGTGAGTCTGTCACTAATTCTGATGACACTCCTCACTGTCTTCTGAAGCCTCACCCTCACCACAATTTCCAGACCACTTCTAGTTTGGCATCATCATGTGCAGTGGGCTCTGGGCCCCAAGTTGTGTCTTTGCTGCACTCTACTTCAGTCTTGTCTCTTGTATACATAGGATGTCCAGCTTCCTTCTTTCCATCATGTCATCCACTTCCAAGCTGGATCCTGTAAGTGAAATTAAACTGAGTGTTGACATTTTTAGTTCATGTTTGGCAGGTTGATTGGTTTTGCTTTCAGCTTTCATTCAACAGAGCTATCCCGGGTAACCCAGGCTGGCCAACTGACCAGCCAAACAGGAGTTTATTGAGTCAGGGCTGCTGGGCTTTAGGGTGGGCACACCCTGGCCAACAGGCACATATACACCACTCTCACCATTAGCATGGGTCCCTGGCCTAGGTTGGAGTAGGCTGAGTCCTAAACTCACTTATCACCATCAGTTACCCATGCTCCTTTGGTGACATTTGTCAACATGACTAAATCACCTAGAGGCAAATTTTATGTAATTCAGTCACTAGCCCTGACGTGGTGCACAGTCTGTGATCCGTGTTCTTCCATCTTGAGGATATTGAGCACTACAGTTGATGCCCAAGGCTGTTGATCTACACAACTCTTCCTCTATAGGTTCATAGGTTCATGGGTGGTTACTAGGCTATTGACCTGAAGGTCTTTATAAGCCTAGCCATGTGTACCCAATATAATACTTGAAAAAAAAAACAATATAAAAGATCTTGCCTAAATGCAAGATCTTAGTTAGGAATGACTGCCATATTTAGGAGGGTCATATGTGAAATCCCAAGCAAGAAATTATGATTTCCCATCCAGTCATCCAGGCTGCACTTAAACAAGGTCATAGAGGGGCTCTGTTTGATGTGAACTAGTAGCCTATTAAAGAGGAGCCACAACCTCTGAGAGACATATCTGTTTCTCTATCAGGTCCTGTTTATGTCACAGGCCAGGTTAAGGTCCCTGGAGCAGGTGACTCTTCTCACATTTGACTTGTGGATGTGCAGCATTTCCATAAGGTTTGGATCCGAAATTGCCCTGTAGGCCAGGCACAAATCTCCTCTAAGTAGCCTGTATGCTACTGAGTACAATGACAATAACTTCAGTCTGTCAGTCTATGACGTGCTGGAGACTGTGAGTTTTCTTGGTTAGAAATCTCAAATCTCTGAGTTCTCTCAAGTTGCTGCAGGTGTCTGGTAAGGTACATACCAAAAGGAGCAATGTACTCAATTATTGGCCTGATGAGAGTCACGTAAAGGGAAGTTATGGCCTCTTTCGCTCTTGAGGCAGTGCCTTTGCTAATGAGGTGTGCAACATAGAATGTCTTCCTTACCACAGTAGACACACAGTGGTCACAGTTTAGGCTACAGTCAACTTGCATTAACAAGTCTCTCACTACTGAGTTGTTACTTAGAGTATTATTATTTATATGATAGCCTTAAAGGATATTGATTTTACTGAAGGGGATGATAATGCATTTTTTAGCATTGAGTTTGAGTCCATGGCTTTGGAACCAATCACTGGTTTGTGTAAGTCCCTCTTGAAGTATATTGACATCATTTGGGGATTCAATGACTGCACCTAATTTGCAGTTATCAGCAAACATAGTCAGCCGCAGCCTCTCTGTTTTGGCTGGAACTTCTGAGAAGTATATTCCAAACTATAGTGGGCCTAGCACTGACCCTTGTGGAACTCCACTGCTGACAGGCCTACTAGTTGAGGTAAAGTCCCCCAACTTTGACTGAATGTGATCTGTTGGTGAGCCAGTTAGTTAGTTGATATTCAACTGGAAGAATTTATCAATGATGCCTGAAGGTGGGATTGTGTTGAGGGCCTTGACTAAGTCAAGGTATGCTGTATGCACAGATATGACTTCATCTATAGCTCTGGTGATGTTATTGAAGAAGTCCACCAGGTTTAACAGGCATGCCCTGCCTTTGACAAAATCAAACTGTGTTAGATCAAGGGTTTGGAGATCACTTATATCGTAATTTATAAAGTCCATGATGATTCATTCCATGGCCTTACAGATAAGGCTGGTTAAGCTTACAAGCATGTAGTTCCCAGGGACTGTTGTTGTACCTCCTTGAAGGGGGGATGATGGTTCCTGTTATCCATTTAGCAGGACTAAACCAGTACTCAGACTGTAGTTGAACAGAGTACCTAATGGAGTTGCTAACTCATGTTTTAGACCATTTAAAATGCAACCTTGGATGCAATCTGGTCCCATAGAAACTGTGTTTTTGGCCTTAGAGAGAGCATTAATGACTTGCTCTTTGGAGATGCAAGGTGGGGGAGATGTAGAGGCAATGCTTTGTGGAATGTTAGGCGTAGACAGAGGGGTGAAAGTTTTGCCAAACCTGTCATCTAATAGGTTAGCTATTTTTGCAGGATCACTGTGTGTGATGCCATCCACAGCTAGTTCAGCACATGTCTGGGTCCTACCTTTTAAGTTATGAATATATAGTTGAAGAATGCCTTATGGTTATCCTTGGCTAATTTTTTTGAAGTTGCCCTTAGAGGATTTTACAAGTTGTCTTATTTGTTTGTTCAAGCAGAGGAGGGTGTTCTTCCAGTGCTGGAACCTCTCTTTTTTTATTTTTAGACAACACCTTCTAGAGTCTGTCTTGCTGCCCACAGCTCCATTCTTGGATGAGTTTGAGGTAGAAAAGTTCAACATGTTTTTGGGAGGTGGGAGGAACCAGACAGAGACACAGGGATAATATGCAAACAACTTACAAAGACTGGCCAGGAGTCAGGATCAAACCTTGTACCTTGAGTATAGGAGGCAAAGACCTTAAAGAGCTGTTCTAGGGGTCTGTAAATGTGAAATTTTATAACAAAGTTTTAATTGTGCTAGTACCTTGTTAAAGACTTTTTCAGTGTGTACTTTGAAAGCCACTGTTGGATCAAATGTTAGTCCTAGGTACCTTTGTTTTTCTACTATTGAAGTTGTGTTGTTTGTGTTATCTGTTTTTAGTTTGGGGAATATATTGTGCAATTTCTTAGCTGAGCCAAATATCATAATGCTTTACTTTTGTGTATGATTAACAGTTTATTATTCTGAGTCCAGATGCAGTCGGAGTTGAAGCTATTTAGCATTTTGTTCTGCAATATTCTGTGGATTTGACTGACTCTAAGGAAGGATGTCTTTTGTGTACATTGTTGATTGTTGGGAGTCCTTGGGTTATGAAAGTAATGAAAAGTGAAGAAAGGAGTGATTTGTGGGGTGATTCTATGACTGTACTTTGTGGGGCCCCAATATTTAGTGACTGAATTTCAGAGTAGAAATTATTGGCATAAACTTGTAAAGTTCAGTCCTTCATGTAAGATGAGAACCAATTCAGGGTGCTACTGCCGAAATTACATTTTACAAGCTTATTAAGTAGCATCTTATTATTGACTGTCTCAAATGCTCTTGCCTTATCTATGAATGGGGTACCAGTGAGTTGACCATGAATCATGCTACAATATATTTAGTTAGTTACATTGTTCACTCCAGTGCAACTATTTTGAGTATGTACCTTTAACTCCTAGTGAGTGTGGCCTGAGCCTTTAAAAATTAAATTATCACCTTACAATTCTAACAAATACTCATTGACAGAGGTCAAATATCAATACAATTGTGTTTACCTTCATGTATGCTTCAAGATAAAATATTTTTAAACCTTGTATGTAGCATGGTTTTGGAATTATTAATGCAAATATGCATAAGTAATATTTGACGCCTAGAGGAGCAGTAGGAAGTAACTGCAGATGCACCAGGAGGCGTCACTCGGATGTAATGAGTTAAGGCTGTCATCATGCCAGATGCGTTACTGAATCCATGTTGAGCCTCATATAGATATCCATTTTTATTTAAGTGTTCAAACAATTGATTCTGCAGTCATTTTTCAAATACTTTGACAAGTGTGGATTGGTTTGTGATAGGTCTAAAGTATTTGGCCTCCTTGAGCACACTGACTTCTGGGAGTACAATCTCTGTGCTGTGTTTAAAGAGTGTAAAGTCTATGCCTGCTGTTACGGAGAGATTGTAAGTGTGTGCGTGTGTGTGTGTGTGTGTGTGTGTGTGTGTGTGTGTGTGTGTGTGTGTGTGTGTGTGTGTGTTTTTTGGAACTTAGGGTGAAGTTCAGTAAACTGAGCACTTGATTTGGTATTTAACAGTTGTAGGTGTTTACTTTCTTGTAAGAGATTTGTCTAAAGTAAAAGGATGCACTATACTTCAGCTAGGGGATGTAATGGAATTGCTTCTAGGCTACTTTGATGCTGAAGTTTGAAAGATTGGCTTGCTCTCTTATTAATAATATTTTTAATAAAGTCAAGGAGAATATGTCTGTTTGAGTGGTGAATTGTAAGCTGCCATTACTAAAATTATCATGGGCTGAGGTATATGTTTTAGTATTAGTTAGATGTTTAACTACTTCCGGAAATGTTTTGGGGAGGAAACCAGAACATATTGTCTTTGAGATAATTTGCTTTGGCAGTGTTAATGGCTATTTTAGTTGACTTTTTAAGCTGTTGATAGCTATCATGTTACTCAATTTTGGTGAGGTATTTTAACACTCTTTCTAAGTATCATGTGTTTCTTCAAGTTTTTTTTTAAGTCAGATGTTAGCCAGTGACAAATCTGTTCCCTAAGGCTATGTCTGGGTGTAAGAAAACAGTGCCCTGAATGTTATCCAAGGTATGTGTATAACTAACAGTTTAGTTTATAACCTATTTGTGATATTTCTTGAATCTCGTGAAACATATTATTCTGTCTTGTGGCTCCATGGTGAATTTGGATTTGTTAAGGACAGACATAACAGAAGTTATATAGTTAGAATTTTTACTTCATCATCACTCAGTTCTCTGCCTTTCTCTCTCCCTCTCTCTCTGTGTGATGTTAAGAATCGATTTCTCAGTTTGTATTTTAATTCTACCTTTGATTTTGTTTCTTCAGATTTTCTCTTGAAGACACTGAAGACCTGTGGATTTTCATTAACATTGGCTGAAGTGCTAACTTGTCTGTCTGAGCATATATAAGGCAGGAAGTTGGGATGTCCATTGATCCTATCTCTGTTAGATATTTATATTACATTGGGATGTCCACTCTACTCTCATCTGTTCGATATTTATATTATTCTGGGATGTCCATAGTTCCCATATCTGTTAAATATTTATATTACGCTTGGACATCCATTGTTCTCACATCCGTTAGATAGGTATATTTCACCAGGATGTCCATTTTTCCCCTATATTTGAGATATTTATCTTACACTTCGATGCCTTTGGTTCCCACATCTATTAGATATTTATTTTGAAATACTTAATCATAGTCTTAGGATGGCATTGATATTAGGTATGTCATATGGACAAGTTCACTTTAAGATACAGCTTACTCTCAATTCCAGTTTAATATTTCTTTTAGCAGCATGGAGACAATTTTTCTGTTTTGTTTCTTTTTCATTTTACAGCTTAAATTCTTGTAAAACTGAAGCCTATTTAAGACATTCTCTATCTATGCCAGGGCACGTCCATTTGGTGGTTTGGGATTTCTGTGATTTGAAGTTTCCATATATATATATATATATATATATATATATATATATATATATATATATATCAGCACTTTATGATGCTGAGCTTGATTAATTCAGAACCTAGAGACCTGGACTGATGAATGCCTTCCAGAGCCTGATTTCATCAATATTTTCAGCATTCTTAGAAAACCAATGTGTTATTCTCCATAGTTTTATACGTCATATTTCGATATTTCCTTTTTCTTAAGGAGTAAATAATATTCTACAAAGGGCCAACTGAGACAGATATCTGGAATAGAAAATTCCAATAGACTCATTAGTGGAATCTTACAAACTCCATTGTTCTACGCTGCATGTTCCAGACTATCAGTTATACTCATGTCTACCAGCTGCTTTTCTCTGGCTGCTTCAAGACTGTGCTTGAACCAATGCTGATAGGTGAAGTCCACAGCCTCTCTTTCACATTTATCTAGGTAATACTGTGTTGAAATATTCATGTGAAGCATTTTCCTTCTTTGGAAATATTTTATTAAGAAACATATAGTATTCAGTTTCTTCTCCCCAGCTGACATTTGTCGAACGTTCAGCTCTTAGCCCCTTACTTACTATCATGACACTTTGGGATGTGCAAGTAGCCAGGTCAAAGGTGTTTTTTAAGTTATATCCATAAGGATAAAATCTTACGTATTCTAACTTGTGGATCAGCTATAATTGTATGAATAACAGTACTCCTGTATGTGGCTCCATTTTATTTGCCCATGATGAACATCTCTGCTATTATCTTCTGCAGTCATATTATTTTGGTGAGTTATTTCAGTTCTGTCCTCCTCAAACTCAACACCTCTTTGTAGTTATGACTATGAGCTTTCTGTGGATGGAATCCACAGGACCCTAGTGGGATAAAGGAGTCCATGACAAAATGTAGACATACATCATATACACTAACTTCGACACACACCAGCATTAATATTCTTGTAATTTTTAAGTCTACAAAAAATAAAGTAAGCATATTTTCAGAGTGATATCCTTATATCCACACAATCATGAAGGAAAGGAAACATTATTTCAGAAAGTGAAAATCAGTAGAGGACACATCACAGTGTCATACCTGCTACCTCAAAACCCACGCAACATTGAATACCCATACAACTAAAAACGTCTCACTGAAAATGGTGGTTGCTATCACTGGACTATCATGTTTCAGATTTGTTATTACAGGATATGGAGACAGGGCATCTATATGCTGCTTTCCTGAAAGGTGCCCATAAATTTTATTGCCTGAGCTCTGAAAGCTGACAAAACTCCAGCTGAAGATGATGAGGAAGAACTATAATGTTATGGAAGAAGTTTAGAGCTGCCCCAAAGAAATAATAATACTAATAATGATAATATGTTCTCAAAGAAGTGTTGATATGCTGTTTGGCCCTACAGAAAAAGAAGAGAAGACATTATTTATTCAAGCTTTTTGTCCAGGGTAGGAACATGCTAAACACTACTGTGGAAATTGCCTTTAGGTAGAATAAACATTTTGAATAACTCTTTAAACAAAGAAATGTGTTATTGTCTCAGGAGGTAGCACCTAAAATCTTCGATAGATTGGAGTCCATCTATGTAGCTGAAGTCAATGGCCAGAGGTTTCTGTAGTAGTAGGACTTCAGGTATTGAGAGAATAAGCCTAAGATATTGAAGGGTACTGGACCCTAATGTGGTTTTGTGGCTAACATGCCTCCTTAATGTTTTCTGGAAGGGGGAGGACAGTACCTCTGAATTGGCAAAGTGAGGTAGTAGTCACCCTTTTCAACTTTTCTAACAGGGTGTTCCAGAGAGTCTTTTCATTGTATTTGGTGAATCACACTCCTTAAGTTTACATAAAAAAGCTTGTATTAGACTACCAGAAAAAGACACTGTGGCTGACAGTCTAACTTTTCATATGGGAAGATTAATGTAGATTTCATCCAAGCTAAGGAACATTTGTCCATCTTATTTTTACACAGCTGGAAGACATTGATGGGCATTTCTTAACCAAGTTTTGTGGACTTTGAGGAAGCCTGTCATCACATGCTTCATCATATGTTGTGGAAGGTCCTATAGGAGTGCTCGATAATGAGAACTGCTGCTACAGGCTGTTTAGTCCTGCTAAGGGTATGTCTTAGCACCATTTTTGTTTATAAGTTCTATGGATGGGATGTCAAGAGACAGAGGAGGCAGAAAGGCGTCCATTTTGAGGTCCTAGATGTAGCATTTCTACTATCAGCAAATGATGTCCTTTTAGCCTTCTATTTCTGTGACTTCTGGCAGACACTTTTTGATTCACTGGTAAATGTGAAGTGCTTAAGGTGAGACTCAATACTTCTAAATTTGATGCTGTGGAGCTCTCTCCCAAAATTAATGAATTATTCTCTTTTTGAAGGGACGGCAGATGCCTATAGCAGGAGATTTTAAGTACTGTGGCATCTTGTTCTCAAGAATTTGGGTGGAAGAAAGGAGAATATGAGAATAAAAAGCAGACTAGGGATGCGGCTACAGTCTTGTATGGGTAACACTGATCTGTGGTGGTGAACCAAGCATTGAGTTTTCTTACAAAACTCTCAATTTACCAATCAAGCTATGTTTTTGTCTACAGCTGTGGTCATGAGCTGTAAGCAAGGTCTGTCTGTAGGGATGCTGGGTTAGTCTTTCTGATAGGATAATGAATTTAATAATCCAAGAAAGCCTTGGAGTACAGCCACTGGAATATTGTAGCAATGGGAACCAATCAGGGCAGGTCTGATCTCTGAAAGGATGAACCTGGGAGGGGCTCTTTGTAGTTGGCTCAGGAATAATCCACTAGGTGGAAGCTGCAGAACAGAATCAAGACATGCTGAAAATATTCTATTTCTCAACTGGCCTTGCATGTCTGAAGATCCCTGTGGACAAGATAGAACCTGTGTTACAGAAATGAAAGTTTGATCTATCTAGCCTGCTTTGTCTTCTGTCATTGTATCCCTTACTAGGAGAAGTCAAAGAAAAATTAATGAGAGTGAGAATTTTTTTAATGAAATGTCGTTGCTTCCTTTTTATGTGGTTATGTTTCTGATATTCATATCATGTATAGATAGGGAAAGGAAGAGCACCTCAAACAATTCTTCTTGAGCATTTATACATTGCAGTTGTAATGGTTTGTGTTAAAACGATGTATACAAGATTTATGTTATTAATTTACATTTCTGGGTTCTAGACATTATGTGCTCTAGATATTAAAAGTCTTACTAAAATGAGCAGTTGAAAGCCAAAATAGCACTTTTTACTTAACATTTTAAGTTCAGTAGTTTTTATTATATACAATTGCACAATAATTTGAGTTGACTATATCTATATATACAGAGAGAGATCAATTTAATGGGCAGCTGGAGTAGTAGTAATTACAAATATATTGTAAAAAACATGGTTTCAGGGGAAAGTGTCCTATCCCATGATTGGCATTACAGCATGTTTCAAAAATTTAGTGCTAATATTCCATGTAATTATTACATGCCAGAGATACTACTTGTAAACGAACAAAACAAATATGTCAAGAAGTTGTTATATAACGTCTAAATTTTGAACATATTGCTATAAAGATAAATAAATATGTTTTTCAGGCTCTGTAATGTAAAAATTGCTGTTTATATTAGAAAACAGATAGACCTCAACTGAAAAAATGCTTACTAAAGAATATGAGAAGAAAATCTTGACAAATCTGAAAAGGTGCAGCACAGTTTTTATAATGCATGCTCATCTTTCAAGGACTGGGTTATATAGACAAACTGCATAATTAATGAATAAAATAGCAAGTGTTCCTGGAAGAACGTCATAAATCTTTACAACGCATTCCTCCTGGTTGTATTGTTCAGAGCTCGTGGAAAGGCTCTGTAAGTGTACTTATACTGAAGCAGCATTTATGCATTCCAACCCAACTTCATTTCATTTAAAATGCCATCTCCCACCCTCCTGTCACCAGTTATCACTACATAATGATGGTCCTGTTAATGTACATCCTTGTCCTATATCTAAACAGAGTTTGTGTCTGGAATATTCAGTAGCCTAACTCCTTCCTTTTAATGTAGTATGTTAAATGCACACCTCTAGGTTCACCTCCTACCATGTATTCACTACTTGTAGTAAATATGTTAAACTCTTGCCAGATCCTTCCTTGTAATACAAAATGTTAATGCATCTTATGTGGTTCCACAATCCACCTGTAATATAATATGCTAGTGCAAATGTATAGTGCAGTCATAGATTTATAGATATTCTGAAGCCACTGAGTCTCATGATTATTCTTGCCTTTGCAGTACCCTCCTTCAAGCAGCACCCCATTTCTCCAGCAGGGCCATACCAAACAATTCTGGAGTAAATTTGTGGATACTCATCCAGTCATCTAGTGTATTTTCAAATGAAGATATTGAGTAACATGCATCAGAGGAAGTTTATTCCAGAGTTTAAGGAGGTGCTGAGTTATAAACCTGACCGCCGTTGTGTTTTATTTATCTGTTGATGAATATTTAAGTCCCTGGTTCAAGAACTGGTAGAGTTGTTGATTTTTGGAGAAACAGGAGGTCCAGGACAATAGAGTCTCTAATGCTGCAGTAAGCCAGATAGGCCTCTGCCCTCAAAGGACTATAAGACATTGAATAAAGTGATAGAGGTTCCAGATTCTCTTGGTAGCTCAGGGATGTTAGGCCTGTGATGTTTATCATTAGGAGCCTTTGAAGTCATTTAATTGTTTGATATGTTTAATGAGATACATCCCATGGCAACAATAAACCTGATAACTGACCTGATCAATGTTGTGTATAAGGAAGTACCTCTTTTAGACCTTGATGATATTTCTTTGGCAATTAGCTGGGCTAAATAAAATCTATTACTACATGATGGTCCAAACAGACATTGTTGGCAACCCTAATACCCAGGTCTGTAACTACATTTTCATTTTAAAGAGATGTATTGTCTACAAAGTACAACGTGAGGAGGGGATGCCTAAAAATCTTAATTATATTACAAGTTTGAGCATTTAGTTTGGGGCCGTTTTTAGTAATCCAAGAATTAATGAAGGTGAGTTATTTCTCTATGATTTGGATGTCTTAGGATGAGTTAACAACCACCAGTTGATAATTGTCTGCAATCTTTGTTAACCAGAGGTCTTGATTCTCCACTTGGAAGTATGAGAAATAAATACCAAAAAGGAGAGATCATTGCACCAAGTCCTGGTGGACACCAGTGGTCACTTCCATACTTTCTAAATGAGGCACCTGCAACTCGCACTGTGTGGGCTCTATCTTTCAGCCAGGTTGCTATCCATCTTACAACATGTAGGTTGATTTTTAAAGGATTTAACATTTGCATGAAGCTAGTTTGGACAATGGTGTCAAAGGTCTTAGCAAGGTCAAGATATGTCACGTGCATTGCATGGCCACCATTTACAGCCTCTGTAGCCCTTCTGAAGAAATTTAACAGATAAAATAAACAGGCTGTATCCTTCACAAAATCAAACTGTTTTTGGGTCAAGTCTAACAAGATTCTTGATATCACAATTGATGAGGTCTCTTATAATTACCATTCCATGGACTGTCAGATGAGGCTTTTAAGGCTGATAGGTCTGTAATTACTTTGGACGGTTGTAAGACCACTCTTCTGGGGGGGCATTACCACAGCTGTGCACCACTCATCAGGGATAAAACCAGTAACTAAACTTCAGTTAAGCAGTCTGAGGAGTGTGTATGCAAGAGAATGCTTAACATAATTAATTAGAATGAGTGCCATAGAGGAAGTATTTTTGGTCTTGGTTAGGACTGTCAGCAAATGATCTTTAGAGATAATTGTGAGAGGAAGGGATTTTAATATTTTTGAGTTTTGAATGGAAGTCTAAGGCATGACGTTGGCAATGAATTTGTTTACAAGTATACTGGCAATGTCAGTTGGTCATAAAAGAACTAATGCAGGGTATTGTTTTTATCAGTTTTCCAACATAGCTAAATAAGGATTTATAATTATCTTTGGCTTCAGGGGCCAGACTAAGTTCATGGGCTCCTTTAGTGAGATGATTGCATTCCTCAGAGTTTTGCAATGCTTTTGATATTATCCTTGAGATAGGTTTTGAATCTATTAAATCATTTGAGGGGTTCTTTCTTTTGTTGTACAGTTTAACAGTGAACCACCAGGGTGGTTTGTTTTTGAATTTCCTGCAATACTTGTTTCTGGTGAGAACAACCAGCCCTGTGCGTTTTTCTAAATGGGTGTATAATTCCTTATTGAAGTTTGCTGCTGCATTAATGTTTAGGGAGGTGTATTCATAACACCGAATCTCCTAAATGTACCCTCAGTCAAGATCAGCACTTCTTCACTATTACTGTGAATAGCTCAAATGATGTCCCACACAATCATCCTGTATTATTCAATGTCTGGCCAAAACTTCTTTGTATACCTTAGTGCTCTTGTCTTATTCGTATGCTATTAGCCTAATCTTGTTTAATTTGTGTGTCAGTCAGTTATGCAAACTCTGATGTTATTTATTGATTCATTCACTGAAGTGCATAGCTTACACTACTGCATACTGTGCATTCATAGACATATAAGTGAATGTAGTTAGTCTGGACTGATTGTATTGTTTTTTTATTTTTGACTTTGAATGTTGCTGGTATAGCTGAACTGTTTTGGAATGAAACAACTCATTGTCTTGATTAACAAACACAAATAAAATATGTAAATGCTACTGTTACTACCACTACTACTTCTGCTACTACTAGCGATACTACTGCTATTACTACTGCTGGTGCTACTACTACTACTACTACTACTACTGGTACTATTACTACTGCTGCTACTGCTACTACTGCTATTACTGCTATTACTGCTACTACTGCTACTACTGCTACTACTATTGCTACTACTACTACTGCTAGTACTAATACTTCTACTACTACTACTACTACTACTACTACTACTACTACTGCTATTACCGCTACTGCTGCTACTGCTACTACAGCTATTACTGCTGCTACTACTACTAGTACTGTTACTACTACTACTGCTATGGATACTAATATCAAAGCAAGAAACATAGCTAATACTATGGCCTACTTAAAAGATAAGAAAGCTGTTCGGAAATTTACTGAAACTGATATAAATAACAAAATGAAACTTTACAGTTTCAGAAAATGCACTGTGGAAGTTTTAAAGTATAATTGCTTATCTCTAGCTATGGACTGCCAGCCCTATGCATTTTTTTAAATGACTGTAGAATTCCTTATGGAAGTTTGCTGCTGCTGTATTAGTCTGGGGAGATGCATTCATAACATCGAATCTCTCAACAGTGTCCTCAGTCAAGGATGGCATTTCTTCACTCTTACTGTGACTAGCTCAGATGATGTCCTCCACAGTCATCATCTATTATTCAATATCCGACCAGAACTTCTTTGTATACCGTAGTGCCCTTGTCTTATTAGCATGCTATTAGCCTAATCTTATTTAATTTGTATGCTTGTCAGTTATGCAAACTCTGATATTATTTGTTGAGTCATTCATTAAACTGTACAGCTTACAGTACTGTATACTGTACCCTCATAGACATATAAGCTAATGTAGCAACTCTGGACTGATTGTATTGTCTTTTTTTATTTTTGACTTTGAATGCCGCTGAAATTGGCTGGCATAAACCAATTCATTGTCCTGATTAACAAACACAAATAAAATATGTAAATGCTACTGCTACTATTACTACTGCTGCTGCTACTACTACTATTACTGGTACTACTGCTACTACTCCTACTAATACTGTTGTTACTATTATTGCTACTACTACTACTGTGGCTAATACCACTGCTACTACTGCTGCTAATATTAATACTACTACTACCACTACCGCTACTACTGCTTCTGCTACTGTTACTACTGCTACTACTGCTGCTACTACTACTACTACTACTATTAGTACTACTACTGATAGTATGGATACCGCTACTACTACTGCTATTACTACTGCTGCTCCTGCTGCTTGTACTGCCACTACTACTACTGCTACTGCTGCTAATACTACTACTGCTACTACTACTATTGCTACTGCTACTACTACTTCTGCCATTACTCCTGCATCTACTACTGTTACTATTGCTAGTACTACTATTGCTACTGCTGCTATTACTACCACTACTATGACTACTAATATCAAAGCAAGAAACTAATATTATTCCCTGCTTAAAAGATAAGAAAGAAACTGCACTGTGAAAGTTTGAAAGTAGAATTGAATATTTCTAGCCATACGTTATTGAATTTCGTTGCCTGATTTTTCCTAGGAGCTTATCAGTTGTTTGAGCACACTTTCAACAAGTGCAGATGCATTGAAGTAAAGTCAGTGCCAAAGGAGTTTACCAATTTCCACTGTTTTACAGCCATAAAGTAGGTAAATATAAATATGGGAGTTTGGCATGTGTCCCTTTGACATGGTGGGGGCTTGCTTGAAGAGCTATAGTTGACATGCATATCAATGTCCTGCATTATGAGATGAATGTATTTTTGCCAACAGGGAAAATAAATTGATTTGCACCAAAAAGGGCTTTAATAAGCCATTTTTACAATTTTGGCACCCACTGAAACTTCTCTCAGTGGCTTGACATAGTTCCCTTAGTCCTATTGAAGGTTACTGGACAGTAAGAGACTATCTTGTCTTGCAACGTGTATAAACTAGAGAGCAAATACTGGATGACATTTTATTATTTCACACATGCATGTAACTTGGAGGATCATAAATTTATCTACTGACATGTATTTGGTATATGGGAGGAAACCAGTGCAAACTCGAGACACACAGTCTCACACACACACACACACACACACACACACACACACACACACACACACACACACACACACACACACACACACACACACACACACACACACACACACACACACACACACACACACACACACACACACACACACACACACACACACTGCCTATGAGATATTAGAAAATGATAAAGAAAACTTCATCTTCTATATACTATGTAAGTGACATATAAACAAACATTCTTACTTCTAACAATATATCAGGAGTTGATGAGCTTCTGTTTGATTTTCTGAACCGTGTTACAGCCTGCAAACCAAAAAACTGATTTGATTTGATTTGATATACTGAAATAGGACAGTCCTTACCCAACATTTTTAGCTATTCTAACTCTACTTCTCAGGCCAGGAAAAAAAATAGCTGAACTCTGATGCATGTTCTTATTTTCCATTCATAATGAAGCATTGGAAAAGGTATTCACTTTCTAAATGGAAAACGTGATGCCAGATGCAATATCTTCCTTTTAAGAAAGTTAGACAAGTTATATGGGTAATGACAAATTTATTCTCAGCATGACTGGCCTGTCTCTCCTTGAAAAAGTGAGGCAAGATCTGAGGGTTGGTACTAGGACATCATAAATGGCCCCATGGTCCAGTTATCTTGTATTTTCTATGATTCTGTGAATAAATTTATCTCAGACTGGTTTTACTGAACTAGGGTGGGGATTTATTAGTGTACACAGGTTAGGGTTCATCTCGTGTTTCAAAAGCCTTAGGTTCTATTCATTATAATTTATTTTGAACATTTGTGGAAAAGTATGGTATAAATAAGGAATTTGCTGATTTGTGAGACATGCTTTAGCATCTTTCAGGTGAAAATTACCATCAATGGAGACATTTTCATCCCATCTTTTTTATGAAGTGACACCAGATATAGGGTATCTTACATCTCTGTATTAGAGAAAAAAGTATTTTTGGGAGTACCACATGACAATAACTTGTCTATCTTGATTTTCAAGCATACACAAACCCCTATCATTTCTACCCCACCCCAAGTCACCTTATTCAATGCTATCTTTTTCCCTTTCATTGACTACTCATGCAGGACTCACACATCCTTTTCCTCATTGTAGTGTAATAGCATACAAAGCAATCACAGGGAAATGCACACTTTCATGCTTGTCTACTTTACATACTCTGCCACCATCCCTGCCCCAAATGTCCTTCTACTATCAGATATAAGAGATCATTCTAGCTTTTGTCAAGATGCTACTACTTGCCTGTGTCAGCCATCTACCCTATGATGGGAAAGAGATTTATGCAGTCCCTCCAGCTTCCTGAGTCAGTTCCTAAACTTGTTTTTTCAGCAGCATGGGCAGGTACCATGTCCCTGTGTCAGTGGACTAGCTTCCCTTCCTTGTTTTAATCTCAAAACAAAAATACGTGCAGCCAATATAAGGGAAGCCTGTTGCTCACAAGTAGAATAATAATTACTCTTGTCATTGTGGGCCTGCCATCTTTTTAAAACAGTTTTCATACTACATGTTTGAGACCAGAACGTCACAGTTACATTTACCTTAGACATCGTGCTGAGCTTTCACATATCACTGAATCACCAATCATAAGGATGTTATCACTACCTTTAGGGGATTATATTCTGTGAACCTTAGAGGTCTGACTCCTGTTCAATATTTCTTATTGTATGAAAAGTGTGCCTTAACACCAGTGTATATATTTTCTCTCATAGTCCCTCCCTTACTTTGTGTTTTAACATTTACTTTAAATCCACATTTTGTAATCTGTTCTATGTGGATATGGTTACTGTAACCCAGAACTGGCTAAAGTCTTAAATAGTATGTGTCGCAGGGAAGAATAAGAGCCTTGGGTGGGGATAACTGTAAACTCATTAGGATCTCTGTTTGCACAATCAACCATCTAAAGGACATGCAAGTACTTTTACTAAATCTCTTGCAGATATCCATGTTTATGTCAAATAGCAAATGATCATGAGTGAGCACCAAGCAGTAACCACACTGATAGAGGTACCCCTCAGTGAGTCAGGATATGGAAGCAAGCACCAAGCAGTAACCACAATGATAGAGGTATGCCTCAGTGAGTCAGGATATGGAAGGGAGCACCAAGCAGTACCCACACTGATAGAGGTACACCTCAGCGAGTCAGGACATGGAAGTGAGCACCAAGCAATAACCACACTGATAGAGGTACACCTCAGTAAGTCAAGATATGGAAGTGAGCACCAAGCAGTAACCACATTGATAGAGGTACGCCTCAGTGAGTCAGGATATGGAAGTGAGCACCAAGCAGTACCCACACTGATAGAGGTATGCCTCAGTGAGTGAGGACATGGAAGTGAGCACCAAGCAATAACCACACTGATAGAGGTACGCATCAGTGAGTCAGGATATGGAAGTGAGCACCAAGCAGTAACCACACTGATAGAGGTACACCTCGGTGAGTCAGGATATGGAAGTGAGCACCAAGCAGTAACCACACTGATAGAGGTACGCCTCAGTGGGTCAGGATATGGAAGTGAGCACCAAGCAGTAACCACAATGATAGAGGTACACCTCAGTGAGTCAGGATATGGAAGTGAGCGCCAAGCAGTAACCACACTAATAGAGGTGTGCCTTGGTGAGTTAGGATATGGAAGTGAGCACCAAGCAGTAACCATGCTGATAGAGGTACACCTCAGTGAGTCAGGATATGGAAGTGAGCGCCAAGCAGTAACCACACTAATAGAGGTGTGCCTTGGTGAGTTAGGATATGGAAGTGAGCACCAAGCAGTAACACACTGATAGAGGTGCGCCTCGTTGAGTCAGGATATGGAAGTGAGCACCAAGCAGTAACCACACTGATAGATGTACACCTCAGTGTGTCAGGATATGGAACTGAGCACTAACCAGTAACCACACTGATAGAGGTATGCCTCATAGGTTCATAGGTTAGTACTAGGCTAACTGCTCTTGCGAGTCATTTTAACCCTAGCCAATTATCCCTTGTGAGACTCAAACCCTGCACCTTGTGTTTGTAAGGCAAACACCTTAATCATTAGGCCACACTCCCAACCCTCAGTGAGTCTGGATATGGAAGTGAGCACCAAGCAGTAACCACACTGATAGAGGTATGCATCAGTGAGTCAGGATATGGAAGTGAGCACCAAGCAGTAACCACACTGGTAGAGGTATGCCTTGGTGAGTCAGGATATGGAAGTGAGCACCAAGCAGTAACCACACTGATAGAGGTACACCTCAGTGAGTCAGGAAATGGAAGTCAGCACCAAGCAGTAACCACACTGATAGAGGTACGCCTCAGTGGGTCAGGATATGGAAGTGTGCACCAAGCAGTAACCACACTAATAGAGGTATGCCTTGGTGAGTCAGTGGAAGTGAGCACCAAGCAGTAACCACACTGATAGAGGTACGCCTCAGTGAGTCAAGATATGGAAGTGAGCACCAAGCAGTAACCACACTGATAGAGGTATGCATCAGTGAGTTAGGATATGGAAGTGAGCACCAAGCAGTAACCACACTGATAGAGGTATGCCTCAGGTAGTCAGAATATGGAAGTGAGCACCAAGCAGTAACACACTGGTAGAGGTATGCCTCAGGTAGTCAGAATATGGAAGTGAGCACCAAGCAGTAACACACTGGTAGAGGTATGCCTCAGTGGGTCAGGATATGGAAGTGAGCACCAAGCAGTAACCACACTGATAGAGGTACACCTCAGTGAGTCAGGATATGGAAGTGAGCACCAAGCAGTAACCACACTGATAGAGCTACGCCTCAGTGAGTCAGGATATGGAAGTGAGCACCAAGCAGTAACCACACTGATAGAGGTACACCTCAGTGAGTGAGGACATGGAAGTGAGCACCAAGCAATAACCACACTGATAGAGGTACACCTCAGTAAGTCAAGATATGGAAGTGAGCACCAAGCAGTAACCACATTGATAGAGGTACACCTCAGTGAGTCAGGATATGGAAGTGACACCAAGCAGTACCCGCACTGATAGAGGTATGCCTCAGTGAGTGAGGACATGGAAGTGAGCACCAAGCAATAACCACACTGATAGAGGTACGCATCAGTGAGTCAGGATATGGAAGTGAGCACCAAGCAGTAACCACCCTGATAGAGGTACACCTCAGTGAGTCAGGCTATGGAAGTGAGCACCAAGCAGTAACCACACTGATAGAGGTATGCCTCAGTGAATACAAACGTTATCATTTTTTTACTGATAAATCTCACTATAACTTTAATACCTGTTATTATTCATTATCGCTTCTCCTAGCTTCTTACTGTCTTGCTATGATTTTGATTCTCTCCTGACCAAATTGGTCATTCCTTACTACTTTTTCTATGACCACTGCTTCTGACACTCTGTTGACTCAAAGTCATTTGCTCTTTGCACCTTAGGATCAATGCTTTATGACCTGCTGTTACTTGTCAAGTGGCTGCTACTTAGTATGAAGGCTTTGTCAGGCAGCAAGCAGACTTTCTATTGCTCTGCTTAGAAGGCTTTGCCATTCCTGCTTCTCAGGACTCTAGTCTAGCTATCTCACAATGAGTATGCAGTAGACTCTATGTGCTGAAGGCAAATTAAGGAATAAAAGTATGTTTTTTTTTTTTTTTTTTTTCAAAATGGCATTCATGAGAGTGGGAATGCCTGGGATTTCCTCCATCATGAAGTAATTGGGATAACATTTCTCTAGGGGCCCTTTACTTTTAAACTCTGGTTTCTTTGATTTGAAGCTGGGTAAATTCTGACAATCTTATTTCTTCTGTTTTGCTCACTTTGAAAATTCGAAAGGCAATGCCTTTTTTTCTTCTTAATGTAATGCTAGCTCAAGGCACTGCTCTGGATTAGAGTTTGAGGTACAGTTTTCTTGCTAGTGATGCCAAAATATGGAACCTAAGAATACTGAAACTTCTAAGCCTAAATAATACCATGCGGTTACACAGTTCATAGATTACTATTAGGCTAACTGCTGTTGTGGGCCATTTTAATCCTAGCCAGTTACCCCATGCGAGACTCAAACGCTGCACTTTGTGTAAATAAGGTAAACACCTTAACCATTAGACCACCCTCCCTACACTTGAAAATAGTGTTATGTATAAATTGCTCAAAATTAATGATCCAACCTACATGTTTTTCAGATAGTATCAAAGTCACATGAGTATTCCAAAATACATGTATGAAACAGTCATTACTGTACAGAACAAAAAGGAAACCATTTCTTATTTTCAGAAGTCTCGTTCCAAGGTTATGATCAAATCAGAAGATATCACCAATATGCTGGTCACTTTTAGTTAGAGGTTACAGAAGGTAAAAGACTGGGTATTTGGTTTTGAAGAATATATTGAGCCATTAAATGAAAATTTGCTTAAGGTTGAGACCGTTTTAAAATCTTGCAGTGTCAAGGCTGTGGATCTTGAAGTCAAGAGTATATGTCAGATTACATAGCTATCAAGACGTTTTACAAATTGTATAACAATTTAACAAAATCATTTAATTCATTTGAAACATTAATTCACACTGAATCAAAAGCAACCACAAAGAAACACTGCTGGTCCAAGGAAATGTACACAGGTTTATAGGTTCATAGGTAGGTACTAGGCTATCGGCCCAAGGGCCTACGAAAGCCTAGCCAACAAGGTTCCCTGGCTTATGCCACCCAAGAAAGTTATTTTCCTGTGCCACTGTCGAGCAGAGACACAGAAGTGATCCCCGGGGTGTATTTTCTATTTCCCATCCACTCATCAAGATTTTTCTTGAAGAGTGCTAATGAAGAACTTTGCTTGACATAGATGGGTAACCTGTTCCAGAGTATGGGAAGTCTCTGGGACAGAAATCTATCTCTCCAGCATGTCCTGTTTATTGTGGTGACAAGATTTAGGTCCCTAGAGTGTGTATCTTGGAGGGATTGGGATTTCTTTAGGTGTAGCATGTCCAACAGCTCTGGGTTTGACATAACTTTATATGTTAGGCAGAGATCATCTCGGAGTAGGCGATATGCTATGGAGTAAAGCTAGAGTTTTTTGAGGCGGTCAGTGTAGGGCATTTGTTTTAGGCCAGTAATCGTCTTTGTGAGGTACTTCTGTGGCCTTTCCTGCTGCTGCAGATGTCTTGTGAGGTACATTCCAAAAGGGGCATTGTACTCTATAATGGGTCTAATGAGTGTTGAGTAGAGGCGAATGATGACCTCTTTTTTCCTGGATGAGAACCCTTTTATGATGAGGTGTGCCATGTAGAAGGACTTCCTGACTACTGTGGCAATGTGACTATCAAAGGAGAGACCTGTCCACCTGTGTCCCAAGGTCTCTTATCACACATTCGGTGTTAAGTAGATTGCTGCCTATGTGGTAGTTCATAGGTACAGAGTTTTTACCAAAGGGGATGACACTGCACTTTTTGGCATTGAGCTTGAGGCCATGGCTCCGACACCAGGCATCTGTCTCAGCGAGGCCCTTATGTAGGATGTCCACATCATTTGGGGACTTGACTATGGCTCCTAGTTTGCAGTCATCTGCAAACTTCATTAGCTAGAGGCCTTCTGTGTTAGCCTGTACTTCAGAGAAGTAGATACCAAACAGAAGAGGTCTCAGGATGGAACCCTGTGGTACTCCACTTGTCACTGCTTTGAGGTCAGATTTGGAGTCTGCAACTTTTACAGTGTGAGTTCTGTCAGTGAGCCAATTGGCAACCCATCTTGTGATGTAGGGATTTATACCTAGTTTAATGAGTTTAGCTATAATTCCAGAATGGGGGATGGTGTCGAAAGCCTTGGCGAGGTCAAGATAGGCTGTGTGGACCACCTTACCCTCATCTACGGCTTTGGTGATTGCCTCAAAGAAGTCGATCTGGTTCAGGAGGCATGATCTGCCTTTCACAAACCCGAACTGGGTGGGATCCAGAGTTTGGAGGTTACCAATGTCTTTGTTTATGAATTCCACGATGATACATTCCATGGCCTTGGAGACCAGGCTCATCAGGCTAATAGGTCGATAGTTCCCGGGATCAGTGGTGGCTCCCCCTTTGTGGAGTGGGATAACTGTTGCTGTGTGCCATTCAGTGTGCACAAAGCCTGATGCGGGGCTATTATTGAACTTGGTGCTTAAGTGGGGAGCCAGTTCGTTCTGAAGTTCATGTAAAATGCAGCCTGGGATGTTGTCCAGTCCCATGGATGCTGTGTTCTTGGCTTTAGAGAGTGCAGCTTTTACCTGTGTAGTTGTGTTTACAGGGACTCTGCATTCTTCCTGTATAGATATGGGCCCTTTAGGGGGTGAGGGGGGGTAAAGTTAGCACTGAACCTATCTGCCAGGATGTTGGCAATATCAGTTGGTTCTGTAATTTTTGTGCCATTGTGCTGTAACTCAGAGCAGATCTGGGTGTTGCCATTGAGATTCTTGACATAGCTATAGAATGCTTTGTGGTTGTCCTTAGAATTAGTGGCAATTTTGTTTTCATAGCTAGCTTTGGAGTATCTTATAAGGGATCTCAGCTTCTTACTGAGGCTGACCAGGGAGCTCCTCCACTCATGGGATTTTACTCTCTTTTGCAACAGTTTCTTCCTTCTGTTTGTTTATGGCAGGGCCCACCAGATTGGCTTCCTTTTTTGGAGGATAGCGTCTTGGTTCTGTTTGGGATAGCATGATCCATGTACTCGTGTAAGTGCTTATAGAGTGCATTTGTGTAGGATTCAGAAGTTGTAACTGTATTGCCCATCTGCATGGGTGTCATGAAGTTCACCACTTCTGTCTTAAGAAGCATGAAGTTGGCTTTGGAGATATTTTTTACCATGGTTTCCTTAATGGGGGTTGGAGGCGGGATGTGGATATCAAGGGTGATTAGCTTATGGTCAGATCGAACCAACGAGGAGTTGACTTCAGGTGTGGAACACCGGTCACTCATGTTGGTAATGACTAGGTCTAGGATATTGTTGCCCCTGGTGGGAGTGTGGACAACAAGCCATAAAGTTTCACAGTAAATCACACTCAGTAACATGCCTGAAATTCTATCACTCGTTAATTTGTAGTGTACTGCCATGTTAGCTGTGTGCATTTCGTGGGGATAGCATTGCTTCTGTATGGTTGCTTCCGGTTCTGATTTTTTGCTACATGGATTTGGCTTTCTGTTTTTTATTTAAGCAATAACCCACACCTGGGTGTGGGTAATGCTGCATTTACCCACGGTTGGTGTGCTTTGGTCACGACAGCGAAGCCCGAGTGACCAAACAAAGACAACCGTGGCTAAATCCAGCATTATCCACACCCAGACGTGGGTTATTGCTATTATACAATGACATTATTTAAGAAAAAAAATACTTACTTTTCTTAAATAATGTCCTTGTATAATGGCGCCGTGCTGTCCTTCCGCCACTGGACAGCTCTGCTTTACCAGTGCTGATGTAATGCGCATGCATTTGGAACTTGCATTCCCATGCATACCCACTACATCAGTGCTTGGGAAAGTATGCAATGGAGAAAAGAAGATCTCCCTTGCTCCGTTTTTCTGTAATTTCTTTTTTTTTTAATATTGGTTTGTGACAATTTAGGGGTAAGAGAGCTGCACTCCCAACTCCGCACATACAAGAAAGACAGCTTGAAGAAAATACAAGGTAAATCAGGTACGTGTATTTAGTTTTAAATACCATACCTGATTTTCCTTCTATTTTCTTCATGCTGTCTTTCTCATATGTGCAGAGTCGGGACTACAGCTTTATTTTTTTTTAATAAAAAAAAAATTAAAACTTGGACGATATACCAATGGAAAAAAAGTCCGGGTGACTGGATATTTTCCTTTGGTATATTGTCAGATTTACAATGAGCACGCTGGCCAATCAGCATGCACATTTTGGAATAGCAATGGCCAGTCATTGTATAATAGTAATTAAAGCTGCTTTGACTCTGGCTACCAAAATCAGATCTATTTTCAAACTTTGTTTAATTTTTGATTTCTAATTTTTTTCAGAATGCAGTATTTTGCTACTGTACTTTCAATTATGCTGAATAATCTGTCATTCTTTAAGTAAGACAAATTATTTAAATGTTATTTTGACATTGATATCACTTGAGTTTACGTAAACAAATTTTTAAGCTTTTTACTTTGTATGGAACAGTATTGTTTTGTTACTATCCACAGGAAATTAACTATAAAATGTGTCTTTTTTATTGTTTTCTTTGGCTTTAGTTGTAAACACTGCATTGTTAATAATGAGAGAATTCTTGGTTAGGATCATTCTTTTCTAAATTCTATTTTTTTATAATAATATTCATTATGATGTCATTTAGATTGTCTAGAAATTTTTAAGTCCTATTCTTGTTTGGGTAACAATAATCATTGTCTAAGTCCTACCAGTCTGTAATCTGTTAATTGAGCTCATGATATATCTCTTATCTCTATATGTGGAGCTTTTCTCCCCGGGCCTCTACTGAAAATGGAAATATATCCAGCTAGACTAGCCTGGTTAACAAATGTAAAATAAATAAATAAATAAATAAATTTTCTTTTTTTTCATTAATTAGGTTTTTGCTACCAGCATCTTTACCTTAGTTTTATAAATTTGGAATAATCTAGGATTAGGGTTTGTTGGATTCTATACTTGCTGGAGGTTTTAAGCAGCATGGTGGTTTGTTTTTACAATATTCGTTACTGGGGAGTTATGATTTTTTTTTTTTGCTGCTTCTTTTTATTTTGTTTTGTGTAGTTGTGTGGATTATGTTTGTTTCTAGATTCTTTCCAGAGTGTATGGTTTACAGGCTTATACTTGGGAAGGTGGGTAGAAATCACTGCATTATTTTGTATACTTGTTTGTTTTATGTTAATTTTTACATAGTTATTAATTATGATTTCCTGACTCAGATAATATAAATATATATTTTGATATAACTCATATTAAGGGTTCTCTGTTACCAGTTTCCCCTTTGTGATGATAGCACAGTATTTTGAGATTAGGTTTACCTTGTCATCTTGAGTTTCTTTTCATGGTGTGTGTGTGTGTGTGTGTGTGTGTGTGTGTGTGTGTGTGTGTGTGTGTGTGTGTGTGTGTGTGTGTGTGTATGCGTGTGTGTGTGTGTGTGTGTGTCTGTGTGTGTGTATGTATGTGTCTATATATATATATATATATATATATATATATATATATATATATTTACGCCTACGTCAGAGCAGAAGCTTAAGTTTTCAGAAACTCAAAATTCATATTATCGAGATTACATGACTGAGTTTCCAAAAATTTGAACTTCAAAAAACAACAAAAATCTATCTTTTTTCTATACTTTTTCAAGGGGCAAGTCCCCCTGCAACCCATACCCCCTGCATATTATATATACCAACTCCAGAGAAAATAATAAATTCCCCGATTCTCACTGTACAGCGATCTTCATTCAAAATCTTTGAATTTTCAGAAACTCGATCATCGGGTGTTTTTGAAAATGCTTGGTTATTTCTTATATATTTTTACTGACTAAAAGTGGTATTTTAAGACTGATACATTGACAATGTAATAGGCATGGTATTTTATTGTGAATATGTTATTTGTCAATGTAAAGCAAAATAAGTTGATGCTTCTCAATTATTTAAATAACAGCATGTTTGGCTTGACATTTACTCATATTTGATAGGGTCAGTGTTGGTTAATTCGATGTGACTATAAAAGCATCATAAGTTATTCAATGACTTGTATACTGTTCAAAATACCTACTGCTACGAATAAAGTTCTGCATGCTTCTAATTACCAAATTAAGAACCTATCTGGTGAAGGGTGGTTGGTCTAGGGCTTAGAGTAAGCACCCTCATAGGTCCTTTTGAACATTTAAAAATTGTTTTTTTTAAGTTTTTAGCTTCTAGTATTTTTTTTTCAAGTTTTTAGCTTCTGGTATTTTTGCTTTTGAACAGGTTTCTGCTTGTTTGTGCATGGTTGGGCTAGGGCTAACAGTAAGCATCCTCATAGGTCCTTTTGAAACTTTTTAAAGTTTTTTTCAAGTTTTTTAACTTCTGGTATTTCTGCATTTGATCAGGTTTCTGCTGGTTTTTGAACCATACAACATTGCACACTGCCGGCAATTGTGTGTCATAGCTGGACAGATAAATTCAACAATTTTTCCCTTAGATACAGCTGTAGCACATTAGTGTAGCCTTCATCCTTAGTACTTTTTCAGTCAAAGAAATACTGCTAGTAAGCTGTACTCTATTAAACCACCAGTAAGAAAAAACCCTCGGCAGAAATATCCATCCTCTGAGCCCCTTCTTGTTTGGTCCTGAAAAGCCCCCCTTTGTGATACCAGTTATTCAAACTAGCATCATGGACAGTTGGACCACCCTTGTTTCTCCTGCCAACCTTATTGACTTGGATTTCTTCAGGCAGTGTAGCAATTGCCTCATATACACTGACAACCCTCTACTAATAACTCACTCTAGTACAGAGTGAGAGAGATGTAGCTACACCAAGAATCTTGAATCCATGCTCTCT
This sequence comes from Protopterus annectens, assembly GCF_019279795.1. Lineage (NCBI taxonomy): Eukaryota > Metazoa > Chordata > Ceratodontiformes > Protopteridae > Protopterus > Protopterus annectens. The sequence continues at coordinate 1,317,519,355 of NC_056737.1, read as the reverse complement.
CACACTCAAAACAGTAGAAACGAAGAGGTTGTCAACCCACGCACTACTACTTAGGCACATAGTACCACTACTCATAAACATAGTATGCATCAAACACAAAAATCAACATATGTGGAGGTTCTCTCAAAAATCTTACCAAAACACTTCCAAAACACAAGACTGCTACAACTAACAAAACTCCCACAGCACCCATGATGCATAGTAACACCAGTGTCTCCCCTACCAAGCCCATAAGGCGTAACACTCAAAAAACAAATTTGCTTATCATTGGATACTCCATAGTGAAACACTCAGATGTCCCACTAACCAGGTTTGACAAGGAGAACGACATGGTCAGCTGCCTGTCTGGCACCAGGATTCATCAGATCATGCATGCACTCAGGTCTCTCATCAACAAGTACCATTATGACTCTGTCATAGTTCATGCTGGAGTAAACGACTTGAGACGGACCTCACTAGACTATATGAAGACAGACATGGTTGAGCTTTCTGAACATGGGTCACAGGCAGGTATATCCCTAGCACTGAGCAGCATACCACCCTCACCTAAAATGATGCCACAGTATAAACAAAAAATGATTGATTTCAATAACTGGCTTAGTTTTTGGTGTCATTCAAATGAGATCCTGTTTCTATCAGCCTGGGAAGCCATGGTCAACAAAGCTCACTACTTTGCCAGAGATGGCTTGCACCTGGCACTACTAAGCATTGGGCTACTGGCAAAGGCTCTTATCTCTCCCATAGTGCCTTTTTAGGCAAGGTCTTGAAAACAAACTTACTGACGTGAAATTTGCCAATCATAACAAAATAAGGGTCATGCTGCTAAACGCTAGGAGCTTAAACCAAAACCTGCACACCCTTGAAGCACTTCTATCACTGGAAGATATAGGTGTCTGCAGTCACAGAAACCTGGTTCAAGGCCTCAGAGAGTACCCCAGCCTTGCAATGCCTTCCATACCTTCGGACTGCAAAACAAACAAGTGAGAACCAAAGGAAGAGATGTTTCTATTTATATTAGAGATAAATTCACCTCCAGTCTAGTTAGACTGGACTACTCCATGGAGTTAATCTAAGTTCAGGTTACTGTGGGTAAGACCCCCATTCAAGTCATAACCAATTATAGATCCCCCTTTATGGGTCATACTGCGCAAGAAGCCTACTTGACCAAACTGGAGTCAATCCAAATATTCCTGAACACTTTAGTTATGGGGGATTTCAATTATCCCACCATTAACTGGGAAACCTATGCTAGCCCTAACTTGGTAGTGCAAAAGTTCCTTGACTTTGTTAACTCAAATGCCCTGAAACAAATTGTTCAAACCTCATAGGTTCATAGGTTCATAGGTTCATACTAGGCTATCTGCCCTGGGGCAATTATAAGCCTAGCCCGATTCTGTATGGCTTACGCCACCCCTTGATTTGAGTATACTGTGCCCTTTTTAAGGTTTAGTTTACTGTGCCTCTGTCTAATAGTGACACGGGAGTAATCCCTGGGACAAACCTATGATCTCCCATCCACTTATCGAGAGGAACAAACATACTATAGCTGGTCCTCACTAACATGCCAAACACATGCACTAGTGCAACTGTCAGACCCTCATTAGTTAAATCTGACCACAAATCAGTCACCTTCGAGCTGGCACTAACACCAGAACTCACAAAGAGTGAAATCAGACTAAAAAACTTCATCAAGGCAAACTATACCCTCCTAGGTGAAGGTATAAATGCATTCCAAGCCCCACCCCCAGCTGGAAGTGGTAACTACACCAAAGCTTACATTAAAGCCCTGTACAATTATTTACATAAGTGTATAGATTTGGCCATACCAGAAAAAATCAAAGCTAGAGTCCCAAGTAAAAACAAGCTGCCATGGTGGACATCCAGCATCAACAAACTTTACAATAAATACAAAAAGTTGCTGTCCAAGAAAACAAAGGCAAGGCCCCAACAATGGAAAAGCACCCTCCTCAGCCTCAACAGGTAAATAAGACAACTTGTCAAATCCTCTTAGGGCTCCTTTAAGAAAAACCTAGCAAGCATAGCTAAGGATAACCATAACAAATGCCCTGGAACAAATTGTCCATACCCCAAAAAGAGGAACAAGCATACTAGATCTGGTCGTCACTACATGCCAAACTGATGCACTGGTGGATTAGTCACAGTCACACACTGAATGCAAAGAAATGCATCATCGTTCCCTTCTTCAAAAACAATGTCCCTTCACACTATCAAATCAACAATAACCTAAGTACCCATAAAGTGGTAAGGGATCTGGGATCACAAGTTGACTGTGACCTTAATTTCAACCACCATGTATCTACTGTAATAAGGAAGGCTTTCTACATAGCACAATTGATTAGTAACGGCATCGCCTTGAGAGCAAAGGAAGTTATAACCTCTCTATACTCGGCACTAATCCAGTCCATAATTGAGTATATCACCCTGGTGGGCATGTGCCGTACAAAGCACCTGCAGCAACTGAAGAGGCCTCAGAGGTTTCTAACAAAGAAGATCAAGGAACTCCAGCATGTGCCGTATACAGACCGAGTACAGTTCCTGTCATTATGCTTTGTATTGTGTAGACTTCTTAGGAGAGACTTATGCATGGCTTACAGAGCAGTCTCAGACCCAACCTAATGAACTTGCTGCATATCTGTAAATCAAACAAGGCTAGAGATACCCATTCCAGGGACCTAAATATGGTCTGTGACTTAAATAGGACATGCTGGAGGGACAGATCTGTCTCCCAGGGACTGCCACATCTTTGGAATACGCTACCGATTCATGTGAAACTGAGCACCTCTATGACACTGTTCAAGAGGAACCTGGATGAGTGGATGGATCACTGTAAATTCTTACTGGGGATAGTACACTCAACCCTCCTGGACATGAGCAGTCATTACTAAATACAATCTTGGGTATTGACTAGCATATCTGTGGTATTATGTTTGAATGAAATGGCCAGGCTTGAAATGACCTCCGAATTTATAGCCTAGTAAACTCCTATGAGCCTGTGATCCTATGATCCTATGTTTCTTATGGAGAGATTTACAGAGTTAGAAGAAATTTGCCTTAAAAATATTCTTTAACAAACGGTAGGTATTTCTTATAGACATGGAAGTAAACTTCATGACACGCTTGTAAAATATTTTGTCTATAGTTACAAAAGAAATTTCATAAGCATAATTCTGATTTAATGAATCCTAACTTTTTTTTTTACCCCATGGCTTTAATAATCTATAATATAAAGATCCTTTCAAGAATCCTGCAAAACAGACTAAGACATATAATCTCATCTGTAACTTCTCTCTATCGATCCGGTTTCTTTCACTGTGGAAAAACATTAGATCATTGTGTAAGTTTGAGATCTTTATAGTTATTGAATAAACGCCTGTGCTAGTTTTCCTTTTGCTTTGTTACTGGATGCATTATGAAACTTTGCCAGGGTGGTATCTTTATTTCTTGGTAAATCCCAGAAAAGACAGACTGCCTGATTTATTTCTGGTTGGAAAAAAATTTAAACTATTTCTCTGACATTTCTTTAGGTTAATGGTTTGGCCTCATTTCCTATACAGATCTGCTCTGTTAACAGATAGTGTGTGTCCCCCCGCTCCCCCCTTATCTTTTTACTTTATGTATCAAAACTCATTTTTACTGAAACTAGCTTATTTAATTATCTTGTGATATTAAATAGTATGGCTTTCTCAGATGATTTAATCATTTTTCCATGTCTTCTAAATTGGACGTGACTATGCTTCTTTATGCAAAAGATTATTTTTTTCTAGTTATCAGGTACAAGTTGTACTTGGAAAATCCTTCTTAATTATCATTTAATAATAGTTATTTATTTACTCATTGTTTGGATTTAATATCTAAATATTTGGTACTGTTGGTAAGTGCTTTTAATTCAGTATATAGATAACTTATTTAAAAGGAGGAGCCTTATTTTAAGAGCTATAAAGAAATATGCCATTTTTCTTTTTATTTCTTTCTACTAAATTAGCCATTCCCAAAATAAACATTTTTCATGTTGTATTTTTCAAAGTAATCCATTTTTTTTCCAATTTCCTAAATATTTTTTTTCAAAAGCTTATATTCTAACTTGTCAACATGTTTATGGCCTTCTGGATATTCATATTTATTTATTTTTTCAGGTGCATACATTTTAGATTGTTTTCTATGTTTAAGATAAATCCTAATGGTCCCCAAGAGGGTCTCCCTTTAGGTTATTTTTTTAAATCTAATAATACATCCCTAGTTTTACCTTTTTATTATTAAGAACTTTTTGAGAATTTTAAGTTTGCCTGGACCTTTCAAAAAAAATGTTACTATATTACATGGTTTTCTTTCCTTTATTTTATTTTGAATTTGTTAACTGGGGTAGAACACTGATCCCATTGAATGCTCAGGGCTTAACACAATAAATTCATGATAGTATATACAAAGAGAATGTATTACACATACTGTATTCAAAGAGAATTAATACCAGAGTTGGACTGAGGGTATAAGGACAATAGATGCATGACATTATATACAGAATGACTGCCATGGTTTAGAATCCAGTAATCTGTTTAAGCTCCTCAATAATTCCAATACTAGAATAAATGAATTTATGCAGAAACCTACTTTTCTTTTGCTAGGTCTAACAAAAGTCCTAGACTTCATCTAATATTTGATATTTTCTGCCAGTCCGTTTTATAAGGACAGCTGCTTTCTATGAGGTTACGTATCTCTTTTGAATACTGTATATCTTCCTCTGAAAAAAGTAATATTTAATTTGGTACTTTCAAAGAGGGTCCCCTCTTTATTGCTTTTTGGAATCTATTTAAGAATAGGTTTCCCATTTTTTTCAACATTATATATTTATTAAATGTTAAAGCTTAAGATTGATTGCTCCATGTTGCAGTTCTGGACAGCCATCCTTAAAGTCTGACTATTTTTAGACTTCTATTTGCAAGTAAAGCCTTTAGACTATTAGATTGTCCATTGTTTTCCTACTGTTAGCTTATGATTATAATTGAGCAATGTTAAAAAAGATGCAAAATTTGCTAGCAACATATCTAATAAAGCCTTGTTGTTAAAAAAAAAAAAACAACTTTCATGGCTTGAACTAACCCCCACTTCCTATCCTTCAAAGAAGTACAGATCTCACTCAAACTCATCTCCATACATGACCAATGCCCTATCCTAAGTAACGTTCTTCAGCTTTGCTCCCCAAATACACAGCTTTGGTTTGCTAACAAACTGCTTCTTTATATGATGCCCATCTAATAAATTAACTATTGATTCTGTGTACTCCTGCTGTGTATCTGCGCTATGGAACTCCTTGCCTGTACTGCTTAGACAAAATGACAATAAGAGTTGCTTTGATCTTAAACTGAGGAAGCACTTAGTGAATATATGGTTCTGCTGTTGTTCTACATGAGGCTAACCCTACACTGCCTCCACCATTCTATGCAATTTTACCTCCCTCTTTTCTCCTCACTCATATGGTATTACATAAAACTATTATATTTGAGATATGGCAGGCTCTTGCCTCCACTCTGTTCTCGTTCTTCTCAATTTTTAAGTCTTACTGATACCCCATACTCAAAAATGCTTCCTACTACTTTTAATTTGCTCCTCCCAATTTTTAAGTCTTACTGATACCCCATACTCAAAAATGCTTCCCACTACTTTTAATTTGCTCCTCCCAATTTTTAAGTCTTCCTGATACCCCATACTCAAAAATGCTTCCTACTACTTTTAATTTGATCTTCCCCCCCACTCCTCCCTAGCTCTGCTACATTGCTGTCTGTCCTTTCCTGTTATCTTTCCTCTCTAACTTCCTTCCATTCTTTTTTCCCAAATCTGCTTAATCTAAGTACTCTTGATCTAGATTCTTCTCCCTTGCCTACTATCATCTCCAATCTACCTGGCTATTACCTGATGGCTCATTCCTACAACTCCTGCTATATGGCAACTGTTATCCCTATTGTACTCTGCTAATGCTATGCAACTAATTATAAATGTGACTGATCTGTAAGACTCAGCTATCATGAGATTGCTTTTAATATATACTTATGACTTATGATCAAGAAAATTTACTGTAAATCTGTAAGAGTAATTCCTGCACTATACTTTTTATTATGTTATCCTAGTAGGTAAACTATTGTAATTTTTTTGTCTGTTTTGTCTATTTTCATATTGATGTATGGAGCTTTTCTCCCTGGGTCTCCAATGAAAAAGAGTTACTTTGCTGACCCAGTAAAACTATCCCTGTAAACAAATATCAACAAATAAATAAATTAATATTGTTTTGCTTGTATTTCTGTGAATAGTGATATTATGCAAATTTTGGAAATGAAAGTCTGTTTCTTAGTTATAGAAATGTCTTATTTCAAGGCTTGCAAACAAGTTGTTGAGTAATGTTTAACTTGATTTGCCAGATGTACTTAAATAATGACTTGGTTGGTAGTGATTTCGAGATCTACACTGTTGTTAGGATTGCATTTTTTCTTGTGAAACATTATATTAGCATAATGTGGATTAATTATAAAGATATTTCTATTTTTGTAGTGCTATTAAAATTAATTAATTAGTTTAGATTTACAGAGATTGTTAAGAATCAGTTTTCTGACTGGAAACCTTGGATCTTTTCTTTCCAGGCATTCTCTGAAAATGGACACCTATTAGGTCAGACTTTCCCAGTAATCAAATGATAATAAATGCATAACCTATCTTGTTAGCTTTGTTCAGTATTTTTTTTTTCACTGTTAATATTACTTCACAGCTAGATATACTTGTATTATTATTTGACGTGTGTCATAATGGCCTTCACTGTATTCATTATTTGTACTTTTATTTCTGTTTTGTTTCTGTTTTGTTTGTTAGTTTTATTAATGCTTTCATTAAAACATTATTAGGAAAAGTGGTTCCTAATACTATAAAGTGAGTAATGATTTCTTTAAAGCAATACAAATGATTTCTATGTAAAGGGCTATTTATTTTTTTTAAGAATTATTTATTTATTATTTTATTTATTTAACATTGTTTACTGGGAAAGTCCGACTGGACACAGGTCCCTTTTCAGCGGAGGCCCAGGGAGAAAAGCTCCATGAGTAACAGTAAATTTTCATGCACACATTACAATAATCAGCAAAGTATAAAGTAAACAAAATGCAGTATACATAAGAACATACAAATTTGTTACATCTTGACAACAAAACCTAGGCTTTGAACATAGCTAGTACTATTTGTAGATATGACTTATGTCAAGATATAAGGTTAAGACAGGTCGGTAGGAACAAAGGATTATACACCAGGGGAGAAGTTGGATATGTTTTGGGTATACTGTGATGATGCATTAGAGCACTCATGAGGGGTTAGTACAGGAACATAGCCACTTATTTTTTAGATAAGCTTTAAGTGATGGCTTAAAGTGGTTAGTGGATGAGATTGAGAGAATGGATTTAGGAAGGGAGTTCCATATATGAGATATATAGTTGGAAAATAAAGATTCTCCTACAGTGTTGTTGGACTTGGAGATGGTGAGTAAGTTCTTATTGTTAGAGTGACGTGGTCTGCTGGAACTGTAAGGAAGGATGAGATTTTGTAGTGCAGGGGTTCTAGTTGGTGTTTTTACAATTTTGTGGGTTAGAGAGAGTTGGTTGTAAAGAATAATGTTGGGAAGCTCAAGCCAGTCTAGTATCCTTAAAGATGTACAATGATGTGATCTATAGGGGCAGTCAGATGCAAGCTTAGCAATTTTATTATAACATGTTTCTAGCTTAGATAAGTCAGTTTTCCTTAGATTAGTTAAAATTGGAGAGGCATATAGTAGAGTGGAGAGCAGATGGGTTTGTGCTAATGTAATTTTGGCTACTATGGTCAGGAACCTTTTGTGCCTATATAGAACTCCAAGTTTCTTCTGGACTTTTTTATAGTTAGGGAGACATGCAAGTCAAATTTTAGGGTATTGTCTATTTCCACTCCAAGAAACTTTGTATGGGTTGTCAGGGTGATCACATTATTGTCTCTGGCTATTATGTTAAATGTTGGGCATGAGATAGATGTCTTGTTAGGTTGGAAGAGTAATAATTTAGTTTTGTTTGGGTTCAGGATTAGATGGGCTTTGGCTAGCCATGGTTCAACAGAAGTGAAAGATTCCTGTGTTTGAGAATGAAGAGTCCATAGAGAAGTGGCAGCACAGATAAGTGTTGAATCATCTGCATACTATATTATAGAACCATGTGGCGTAGCTGTGTATAGATTATTAGTACAAAGGGAGAAAGGAGAGGACCCAAGATAAATCCTTGGGGGACACCAATGGATAAAGGAAGGCATGGAGACAGGTCACCCTGCCATAGAACAGATTGTTGATGGCCAGATAAATAGTTATGAAACCATGCTGTGGCAGATGGTGAGAAGGATAGTTCAGTTAGTACATCTATTAGTTTGGAATGGGAAACCATATCAAAAGCTTTTGATAGGTCTAGAAAGATGGCAGATAAAAAGCTGTTGTTATTCCTGTGATGGAATTATTTATACATTATTGTTTGTGCATACAAATGATTTATCATGATACAGGTGAGCTAGTTTAAGAAGCATAGACAGAAAATATTATGACTTATTATCTACAGAAAAATATTTATATGACTTTGGCACAAAAATGATTAACAGAAAGCAAGACACATTTTCTACAATAAAGAAAAATAAATTATTGACTTCAGAAATAAAAAAGAAATTTCAGAAAAATGGCTTGCACATAAAACAAGCAAGTACTTACTGACACAAGCAATTTACAAAGTGTTACTTTGTAGTATATAGTGTAAGTACTGGACCAGGGAAGCAGTCATAATATGGCAGGCCAGGGAGATGGTGCGTGCCTTTGAATGTTAATATTAATGAATGAATAACATACATAAAAATGTAAAATTAATAAGACTTTTGGTACCCAGCAGGTTTCAATATTGTGAATGCAATGGATGATAAGATTTTTGGCTGTTGAGCAGTTTCGGTACTCCAGAAAAACCTAAAGCAAAATCCTTTTACACAAAATGTAGTGACTCAGCAAAGCCATTTGAATACCGCACTGTAAGTGACTTCAGGCTAAAATAGCTTTCCTTGAAAAAAGAAAAGAGCCAATGAATGGTATATGACTTTAGGGTTTATATCACAACGTCAAACTAAAATAAGTTTGAATGCTGTAATATCGAACCCTAAAGTCCGAAATTCAAAAATAGCAAAGCCATAACACATCAATTTTTTTTCCCAGAGAAAAAAATGCATGGGCCATTTTCGGGGCTTTGCTATTTCCTCCACTGTGGTGCAATCTCAGAGTTGGAATATTTAAGTAGGGGGGGTTTGGAGGGCACAGCTCCCCACATTGGGGGGTGTGGGGTGCAAAGCCCCCCAGTTTAGTTTATGTTTAAGGTTTAATTTTTTTTTTTGTCACGGAACAGAGATTTTTTTCCCTGGAGAAAAAATCGCTGTTCTGTGTTTTCGTTATTGTTGGGTTTTGGACTTTAGGGTTCGATATCATATTACAACATTTGAACTTATGTTAGTTCGACATTGTGATATAGACCCATGACTATAGGGTATAAGCTGCATATTAGCAGAACATTGCCATTTTAGAGATGCCTTGACTAAGACACTGAGAGACAGAGTTGTCTTAAGAAATATGACATACACATACAGAACATGGTGCTGTCAAATAATGACTTAATACTACATTATGCTATCCACAGAAGCAGATCCATGATATGCTTCTGAGTTCAGCACAATGTGGATGAGTGCTGTATTAGTAAAGTAACTACAAAACCCATACAGAACCTTTAATGATTTATTTGTTGCAATATAACACATCATCATCTTCTTTCGGCTGTTCCCGTTAGGGGTCGCCACAGCAGATCACCTATTTCCATTTCTTCCTGTCCTCTGCATCTTGCTCTGTCACACCAACCACCTGTATGTCCTCTCTCACCACATCCATAAACCTTATCTTAGGCCTTCCTCTTTTCCTGTTACCTGGTAGCTTCATCCTTAGCATCTTTTTCCCAATATACTCAGCATCCCTCCTCAGCACATGTCCAAACCAACGTAATCATGCCTTTCTGGCTTTGTCTCCAAACCTTCCAACCTGGGCTGACTCTCTAATATACTTATTCCTAATCCTGTCCACCCTTGTCACACCCAGTGCAAATTTTAACATCTTTAATTCTGTCACATCCAGCTCAAACTCCTGCCATTTTGTCAATGCCACTGGTGAGCTGGTCTCACTACCCTCTTGTAGACCTTCCCTTTCACTCTTACAGGTACTCGTCTGTCACAAATCACTCCTGACACTCTTCTCCACCCACTCCATCCAGCCTGTACTCGCTTCTTCACCTCTCTTCCACACTCACCATTACTCTGAACTACTGAAACCAAGTAACACATAATGATACTAATTACTGGTTAATGAATAAGCTTTAAAAGTGCTACAAGAATGGTTATATCAAAAAAGTGGGCAAATGGAACTGTAGTAAACAAAACATGTTAATGTACATGGAATGCACCTACATATATACATATAGTGGGCAATACAGGCATTGAAACTGATTCACAGATAATTGGAAATGGTACAAACTCTGGACAAGAGGTGACACTGTGTTAAGAGCTGCATTTTGAGGTAGAAAATGACTGCAGATTCACGTGGGTTATCCCATATGAAGCATTAGTAAAATTAAAAATATAGCTGGACAAGAGTTTCGATTGGTTGATTTTTTCCACAAATATAAGGAAATGTGAAGAATATTATTAAATATCTATAGCTGAAAAGTGACTCCAGTAAACAAGAGTATGTTAGCAGTCACTCATAAAGGAAAATTAAAAATATTGGAATTAAATGTGTATAAACAAGGTGGACCACATAATTTAGTAACCCACGGGAATTGATATGAAAAAAAATAATTTAAATTTTGTTTTTTAACGCATTAGACATGCTGCCAGAAAAAGTGAATACAAAGAAATCACAGCAGAATAAGTGTCACAGTTGGAAGTAGACATAAATCAAGGTTTTGCAAAACAAAGTGGGACATTAAATGACATGTAAGCCAGGACTAAGTTTGAACTGAATCCTAGCACTCAATGCTGCAGAGCTCATGTAATGACATATGCATTTACTTCTACCTTTAAATCCTGAAAAACACAAAGCAGAAACCAAAAAGCTTGAAGCTCATATGGCTGAAAAAACATTACTAAATGCCACAGCAATAAACCAGTTGAGGAGAATAAGACCCCTGCTCATTAATTATTTTCACTCCCAGGTCGCGTCCTCTCAAACTTAAAGTCAAACTCGAAGAAACGGAAACATTTTGTCCTTATTAGTACTTCAAGGCAGTGCAACCCATAAGAGAGAATTAAGAGGTGTGAGGGCAAGGGATGATGCTCCAAACTGGGAAATACAGGGAGCATGCCCTCCTTCCCACATTAATTTGTTTTTATTGTGCATCTATTTAATAATCTATTTAATAATGATTATGTTTCAGGTTGTTATAAATTCAATTGTTTTGTATTTTAGTCTTTTGTGTTTTCACATTTTTCTTTTACATCTTTTAGGATTTGTTTTTTTTTTCCTAGGATTATACGGGAAAAGGGATGCACAAAGGCCTAAAATAGAACTGAACTTATAGAAGCTGATAAAGTATGACTATTGTTTAGGGAAGAATGAAGTGAAATGGTTATGCGCATAGTTTTTGTAATCAGGAGTGATAAGTCAGAAGATGGTGTATTTGTGAGATTTTGTTATACATAACATACATACATACAAATATTTCAAGCACGGGCATTAATGGTCTTCTAGCTTGCCAACATACTATAACACTTATTCCCATAATAAGTGTCCAGGCTGTTCTTAAAAATATCTAAACTAGTACTTGCTTTAATGTAATTTGGTAGTCTGTTCCATGCATCAGCTACTCTGTCCGAGACCCAATTAATACACTTCTCATTCCTATAGAATGTTCTACACAGGTTGTCTGATGATTCTGTAGTACTTTTTGATAACCACAAAGATTCCCAGCGATAGTTGTCTCTAAATGCCCTATATATCTGAATAAGATCTCCTCTTAGGTATTTGTAAGAGACACTATACAAGTTCAGATATTTTAGTTTTTCATAATAACTTAAATGTTCACATCCATGAATGCCCTTGGTATATTTTCGCTGTACTCATTCCAGTTTACTCATGCTTGTTTTCTTATAGGGTTTCCATATTGTTATTCCACACTCAAGTTTGGATCTAATGTAACTAACAAACAATGACTTCATCATTTTTGATTTCCAAGACTTTATAAATCTTTTTATACAACATATAGTTCTATAACTATCATTAACCAATTGACTGATATGATTAGAAAAACTCATTGCTGGATCTACCCATATACCCCTATAATTATCATTAACCAGCTGGTTGATATGATTAGAAAAACTCATAGCTGGATCTACCCGTATACCCAAGTCATTAAATGAGTCTACAGTTTCAGTCTATTCAGTTTATGTTTCCCAGATCTCATATGCTTAGTTTTTTATGCATTTAGCATATTATTCTCCTGTGCACAAATGGATAATTTAGTCAAGTTATTTTGCAGACATGCCTTATCTGTAAGACATGTAATCAGTTTACCAAATTTCAGGTCTTCTGCATATAGACTGTAGAATACCTCAGATGAAAAAGTTAGGTCTGAAAGATACATTCTAAACAAGGTAGGGCCTAGGACAGACCCATGTGGGACACCCTCACTGTAACCAAGTATTACACCTGTCCAGTTGCTGTATGATACTTGTCATGTCCTATTTGTAAGCCATGCAGCTATCCATCTTATCAAGAGTACATCAATACCTACTTGTTCTAATTTATCGATCTGTGTTTTATGTATGACCTGGTCAAATGCTGAAGTTAAATCTATATAAATTGCATTACAGCACAATTTTTCATTCATAGCTGTTATTATATTGTTGTAGAGTGGGTGGCCGTGGTGGTGCAGCGGTTAGCGTTGCTGCCTCACAGCAAAAGGTTCTCTGGTTCGATCCTCAGCTGGGGTGCCTTCTGTACAGAGTCTGCATGTCCTCCCTGTGGTCATGTGGGTTTCCTCCGGGTGCTCTGGTTTCCTCCCACATCCCAAAGACATGCTGTAGGTGGACTGGATACTCTAAATTGGCCCTGGGCGTGTGTGTGTGTGTGTGTGTGTGTGTGTGTGTGTGTGTGTGTGTGTGTGTGTGTGTGTGTGTGTGTGTGTGTGTGTGCCTTCCGTGGAAGGTTGGGCTCCGGACTGGCAACTCTACACTGTAAAACTCTACTGCCAATCATGAGTGGACAGGTGATCCACTGTGGCGACCCCTAATTAGGAAAAGCCGAAAGAAGAAGAATTATATTGTTACATAGCATCATGTTACAGGTGGTAACAGATCTATTTTCAACATATGCATGCTGATATATGGTTTCAAGTCCCAACCTATCCAGTTCTGACAATAACTTATCAAATATTACATTCTCCATTATTTTTCCACAACATGAAAGTAAACTTAAGGGTGAATACGACTCTGGGTTTGTCCTACTCTGCTTCCCTTAAAGACAGGTTTAATAAGTGCATGTCTCTAATATTGAGGAATCTCCCCATATTTATATTACCTAGCGAATAATAGATATAATGGTACTGTAAGTTCTTGGTGAAGTGTTCTCAGGTCATTGTTACTAATTCTGTCTCCTCCCTGTGCTTTGTTTGGATCAAGTTTGCACAGTTCTTTTTCAAAAATCTGATTCCAGTAAATGAGGTTGCTTGGATGTCACAGGGGCAAGTTATCAATCCTTTTGTGGAGCCAAACTGTTTTGCATAAGAGTTTGTAAATCTGTTGTGTCTGAGAATAAATTTTAGAATCTGCACACAGTTTATCAGTTTGTATGTCTTTATTCCTTCCACATCTTATGTATCTATTAAACGTTTTCCTATTATCTTCAATATCTTTATATACATTTTCTTCAAATTTTTCTTGATCTTGTCTTACACTATGCTTAATCTGTTTGTCCACCTTGTTTATTTCAGTTTTCAAAGTTGTAGTTTGACCTTTCTTCCATTTCTTATATTATTTTGTCTCTCACCTTAATCAGATATCTAGTTCTTATGGAAATAGGTCCCCCCTGATGTTGTATGCCCTTATCCTGATGTTAAATACTTTTTTTTTTACTTTTTGCACTCAAACAATTTCTCTTTCAAAACTTTCCATATTCCATCTGGAGTTTTTCTACTGAACGCTTCACTCCAGCTAGTTTTACATAGTGACTGTTCTGCTTCCATATAGTGTGTAATTAACCTTCTGTGCATTGGCTTAGATTTCAGTTTGACATAATTATCTAGCAACAAATTAATCTTTATAATCACATGATCATTGTATATCAGTGGTGGTAAAACTTGACTTGAAGTAATAGTAATTTCTTTAGGAGCACAAACAATGTCTAGTATATTCAGACATCCACATTTCTAGCATATTCCGTCCCCTGGTAGTTTTTTTTTTTTACAATCCGAAGCAGTTTCAGGGTTGTCTTTATTGACTCAGTTACACAGTCTGTAGTATTGATGATATCACTGAACATGTAATAATCACAGATCTCATAACTATCTTAATCCCTATCATGACACCGCCATCTAATTTTTTGTTAGAATGTCTGTTACAGTAAAAACATTTATCCCCTGGCAGAACTTGTTTCTAGTCATTGTTCTTTAACCATGTTTCACAAACAATAACAACATCAATCTTGTTGGAATGCAGTACATTTTCAAATTTAAAAAAAACTTTATTATTAATGCTCCTAGCATTAACAACCATTAAAGATCATCAAATGTTGCTATCTGTGAACGGATACATTTTCTACCTGGCAAAAATCCTGCATAGTGTTTGTCAAATATTGCAAAATATCTGCTGCAAAAATTCTCTCCCCTGATTTTAACAAATGTACACCATCCTGTCTGAACATGTGTGCCCAAAACTAGGCTACATATTTCCATTTTTTTTTAAAACAGGACATTTTTCCATGTAGGTATTTACCCCAAAAATCTTTTCATTCATGGTGACCTGACTATCCTTCCTATAGGTGATTTGTGAAAAATACATCCTAGCACAAGTACAAGATATACTATCTAAAAGGGCTGTCAGTTCCCTACTAACAGAGAATCCTTGTGGATGACATCATTTGTACTGACATGAATAAAACCAATCTATATTTCTTTACATTAAGACTTTCCGAGGCTTGTCTTACATCTTCTCTTTTTTCTCCTGGCAAGCGTAACACTATTCGATGTTCATTATCTTCTCTGTAAATGTAAGTATCAGTTCCCCTAATAACTGAATCTTCAATTATAAGAATATCTTTGCTGGCCAGCTCTGAAGAATCTTCAGCTTCTAATACAGTAATATCTGCTCTATCAATTGCTACGAAGGATAGATCTTTATCACTATTAGTCTTATTAATTCCACTGTTTTCATTGCATATTAAATTCTAATCCAGCTGGCATTGTACATCTGCAGCTTGAGCCATGTTGCCAATGTCTGTCTTTCTCTTCTTTTTTCTTACAGTAATGTTCTTCAATCCTTCCACATTCAGTTTTGATTTCTTCCTTTTCACCTGCCCCTTGCCTCTTTCTTCTACTTTTTCTTTTGGAAAATGATGCCTTCTTCTGTAGACTGAAAGTTTTCTGATAGACAAATATTATTCCCTGTAACCTATGTGTTCCAAAACAAAGCGGTGTCCTTTTTACTACGTATTCTCTTTCCTTTACAGTCATTAGTCAGTTTCTTTTTCTTTCTTGTTATTTGTTGAAAACTTCTTCCTTTCTTTCTTTCTTTGTTTCCTTCTAAACAATCCTGATCATCAGATTGCAGAATAGTTGAATCCAGAATTCCAAAGTTGTCAGGGGCATCGTCTTACTTCATAGGGGTTGAATGATCTTTGCAGACAATAGATGCATCATTTCCTAAATCTGTTCTATTTGTTCTATACCTAACATTATTTAGTTCATCAGTCCAGTCATTAATATATGATACAACAGTTCTCCAAGCCATGCCAATTGCACAAGTGCAATCATCCTCATTAAGTCTAGATTTGCTTCTAACAATGGTAAGCAAATCAGCATTATTGCCATTAACTCAGTATTATCTATAGCAGAATATGCATTACTACAAATTGAAAATATCTTTATTCCCTCACAGAAAAGAGTGCGTTACAAACACTGACTTAGCACAAAGAAAGATGCATTCAGTGCTGGAAAAATCAGCTGGGCAATTTTAATAGAACAGGCATATTTTTGGAGTGGCATCTGTGCTGACCGTGTGGCAGAGAGCAATAGAAGAAATTCATATGATCATATGAGTCATAGGAATCACAAGAAATATCAAAATTATTAGACTGGAAGCCATGTGTGCCTTGCCAGTAACCGACCTTAGGCTCTTTCAACCTTTTCAAAGAGGCAAAGTATGTAAGTACCAAAGTGCATTTTAGGGTACTTATTAAATTGTCTAAGCTATGTTTGAAGACAGACAGAGAGACAGACAGAGAATCACATTGCTTGACATGAGTCTCTTCCAAGACAAGGGGAGGCTCTTGGTGGTGAACCTATCATTCCATGTAGTTTTATTTATTCCTTGATTTAGATTCAGATCTCTTATTCTGCTGTAGGCTGTACTGTCTGATACATCGATAAAAAGGAGATCTCATATAATGATATCCCCGATGAAATGTAAAGCAAGACATAGGTCTCCCCTCAAGAGACTATATGACAGTGAGTACAGGAAGAGTTACTCCAGCCTTTCTTGATAGCTATGAGTTTTGAGGGCCAATATTCTTTTTGTCGGGAACCTCCTTACTCTTTTGAGTTTTTTGTATGTCATCTGAGATGTAAGCTAATAAGTGCATTATATTCTATAATGGGTATAACCAGGGCACAGTACAGAGAATAAGTAACTTCCTTGGTTTTAGAAGAAATGCCCTCGGTAATTAATTGTGATATATAGAAGGACTTCCTGACTATAGTTGCTACATGGTGATCAAAGGAGGGGGAACCATTTACTGCATGTCCAGGTATCTGATAATGGACTTGTGGAATGTGGGTTGTCAGTAATAGTGGTAACAATTTGCTGTTTTCTGAAGGAAATGATACTGATGACTGATGCTGTTGAAAAAGCACTGATGACTAAGGGAAAACTTCACTTGTACATATGAGCCAAGAAACAGTATTTAGCTACAACTATGGTGGCAGTACCCTCAACTGGGTGCACCTGATTTCTGTATAAAGCAGACAGTAAAAATTAAAAATTGAAGAAAAAACATCTGTAATTTGACCATTTACTGCTAGGCTACTCAGAAATACAAGCAATAAGTGTTGTCTCACTTCAGACACTCCTGTTTCAAGATTGCACCCACACCAGGCCTGATCCAAGCCAGATGCAAATAATGAAAACAAAAATTGAACAGAAAAAAGCTATCAAAACAACAGAAGTTCAAAAGGATTAAGCAAAATAACTTAAGTGCAATATGAATATTTCAGAAACATGCAAAATAACTTCCTAATTCATAACTTCATAAATGTGTTAATAATGGAGTATCAAATATTCAAAACAGGAGCAACCAGTAGCTTCCTGAGGCTTTTGTTAAAAGCCAACAGGAGTGAGGTGATCTCAGTGTAAAGCACACAGTAAACCTGAAGACCAATGAAAACAGCTCCAATTTGACTATCTACTGCTAGGTTACCCAGAAATATCAGCAATGTATTCTTACTGCATAGTGATCACTACTTCAAGATGGCCCCCCACAGCAGTCTTGAACTTAACCAGATACAAACAATGCAAACAGCAAAGTTCAGTGGAAAAAAAACAGTCAAACCAATAAAATATGACAGGATTACATAGACAATTATAAGTGCAATACAAATAATGCTAAAAAATGTGAAAATAATTTTACTGATTTAATTATGGGTCTCAAACATTCAAAGCAGCATTGGTAATGTTTTTAGCAGGAGCAACCAATGCAGCTTCCTTTAAGCCTTTTTTAAAGGACAGCAGGAATGCTGAGTTTATCTCATTATAAAGCAGACAGTAAAAAGTAAATACTCAGGAAAAAGCAGTTCTTATTTGATTAATTAGTGCTAGGCTACCCAGAAATAGCAACAATCACAATAATGTAGACTGTCCAGGAACATTTGTAAATTATTCACATAGTCATCTCAGCTTGTTACCAGCATATCATGAGTATAAGTTTCCCTGATTTGGGTATGGGGAGACTCTAGTGGCTACTGTCTGTGATGGTTTTCTTGAAGAGATCAATCACATCCTAAGAATTCTTTATTTATTTATTTATTTATTTATTTTGATTTTTGTAGATCTAATTGGCTGGTCAGTCTTGTAGACAGAACCATTCCCCACATCAACATCAGATTTTGCTGGACAGAGGTTACTGGGACAACATGCTAAATTACTATTTGTTGTAATATTCTGTATTTAATTTCTATTTTATGTGCACACAGTTTTATTTTTATTGATTTCTGTTTCAACTTACCAGTGCATATTTACTCTGAAATTATCCATCTCTTATAAATATTGCAGATTAACCATACATGAAATATATATAGACACTTTTATGCCTTTGCATGTATGCTGAGAGCTACTGTCAACACCTTAAACTGTTCCAGATTTTACCACCAAAATAGCAGCAGCAAACTTCTCAAACTCAGTCCAAATGTATCTGCTTTCAAGTAAACCCTAGGGCATTGCATACCGTATTGCCCTGATGGATAGGTTCATAGATTAGTACTAGGCCTTGTGAGCCATTTTAAGCCTAACCAATTACCTCATGTGAGAATCAAACCCTGCACCTTGTGTTTGTAAGGTAAACACCTTAACCATTATGCCAACCTCCCCTCTATAACATAGTTAGAACGTGCCTGCAAAAATAATAAAATAACTTGCTTCCCTGTCTTTTAGTCATTATTTAATAACATATCTGAAAGTGTGGTAATCACACAATGTGCTGCTGGGATAGCATTTTTCTCCCTGATATTATTGGTACCTTAGATAAATGGACCAAGATTAATGCACCTATTAACAGCTCAATTTATATATACTCTAATGCTAGGCAATTTTTAATTTTATTTATTTATTAATTGGGTCACTGAGCTTGCACTCCTCAGATTTTTTTTTAACCAGGAACTTGGTCTTGTGATCAATGGTAAATATAACGTATATATAAACTATTAAATATGGTCAACCCAACTAGCATGTTTTAGTGAGGTTGAACAAAATCAGATTACCCAAAGACAACCCATACAGATGTTGGGAGAACTTGCAAAACTCCTTACAGACTGCAGCCAAACATCAGGAACAAACCGTATATGCTGTAGTTGTGAGGCAGAGACTGTATCATTAAGCTACAATGCTACTGTAATGTGCTAACATTAGTACAATATACAGTACTTCTATATGACACCAGAAGCATCTACTGATATGTGGAGTCTCATATTAAAAAGTTATTTATTTTCATTTTATTTATTTTACATTTGTTGACCAGGAGTGTCCGACTGAGCCAAAGCCTTTTTTCAGCAGATTATAGGAAATGTTTTAGAAGTTACATAGAAGGACTGGTATATAACAGTAAAACAGGACTTGGTTGGTTATAATCAGGGAGGGTGTGAGCAGTGGCAGGTCCAGTGTTTTATGTAGTAGTCTTTAGTAGATAGCTTAAATTGTTTGGTGTGAGTAAGGTTCTTACTTCTAGTGGGAGTTTGTTCCATGCAATAGAGGGGTGATAGCTGTATAAGTTGCAGCCTGCTTAGATTTAGGTTTGTAAACAGTTAATAGGTCTTGGTTTGCATTTTGAAGATGTCTGATAGGGGAATAGAGGGAGATGAGGGATGATAGGGCTGGGCAGAAAGCTGGCTGATATAGAATGGAGTGTATAATTTAGATCTGAGATCGGAGAAACAGGTGTGGTAGTTCAAGCCAGTTCAGGTATTTTAGGGAGAGACAGTGGTGGGATTTGTATGTTTGTTGAGCTGCAAATCTAGCTATCTTGTGATAGGTTGATCCTAGTTTGGCGAGAAGAGAGTTCAGATTTGTGAGTATCTGGGAGCAGTAAGTTAAGCAAGGTAGAGGTAGGCATGAGAAAGAGTAACCCTAACTTGTACTTAAGTGTACCACCTGGTAACCTGGTAACTGCTATCTTGCCAAACTGCTTTAACAGCATTTTTGGCCACTTTTTGTCTTATTTATAATTAGTAGTAACTGTTTCCCATGCTTATATTTTCAGAAAGTAGATTCACCCAGGATATAGGGCAATGAGAAGGTGAAACTGAGTAGTGAGTTACGGCATGCAGAGCAGGAGCAATTTGCAAACACAGTTACGAAGATTGCTCAAGCAGTAAAGTATTATAGATGGCATAGGGCACAAATGGTCATATAATGAGATGGAACTGAGCAGCATTATGAAAATAAAGGTAATACAAAAGTAATACAAATGTAAATGAGGTTAAGCAATATGGGGGAGCAATTTTGCACCATGAGCACTTGCATAGATGTGCACTATAAAATTTAAATTTTAAAATTTTGAACAGAGAGAGACTACTTCAATATGTTAAGACGTAGTACAAACACAAAAAAATTCCAGTGAAAGGAAACACTTAGCTTCAATACAGCAAAATTTCTTTAATAAAACACAAAGCTTTTAGACATGCAGCCTTCCTCACTGTGAACAAACAGAACAGTTCCTTTTCCTTTTATAATGAAGCTTAATTGCATTACATGACACAGCCAACAATCTCCTCTAAAACTTAACATTCAAACACACATAAGTTCATTTCCAAAAACAGAAACAGATAATTTTATTTTACAGAAATAAACTTGTTCATGTGTGTTTGAATCCATTGTGCTTGAATGTATTTTTTAAAGTATGTTTTATGTGGATGTCTTTATACCTATTAACTGTTTGGCGAGTTTTATTTTGCATGCGTCATTTGAAATGTCTTAAATTCTATTTTTCATGCATCATTTAAAATGTCTTATGTTTTAAAGAAGATTTTGATTACTGGCTGTGCCGTGTGATACAATTAAGCTTCATTATAAAAGGAAAAGGAAGTGTTCTGCTCTGTTTGTTCACACCGAGGAAGGATGCATGTCTGAAAGATTTGATTTATTAAAGAAGTTTTGTTGTATTGAAGCTGCTATCAAGTGTTTCCTTGCACTGGAATTTTTTTCTGTTTGATATTGCTATGACAGTGAAGGTTTACCATTGTTCTGGTCCCTATTTTGTTGTATGTTAAGATGTAGTAACAGGGCTACCATAAATGTACATTTTTGAGGCTGCCCACTATGGTAGTAGCGTTTTTTTCTGTTTGATATTGCTGTGACAGTGAAGGTTTACCATTGTGCTGGTCCCTATTTTGTTGTATGTTAAGATGTAGTAACAGGGCTACCATAAATGTACATTTTTGAGGCTGCCCTCTATGGTAGTAGCGACCAAAATATGTGTCATCACCCTCTCTGTTACATAAGGATCCAACTTCCCCTAACATTTTATCCCCTCCAGAATGAAGACATAGTGAACCACTATAGTGTGAACACAGACACCATGCAGGTGATACAGATGTATTTCTCTCACGTACAGGCTCATGGGATGCTTAGAATACCCATTCCCATAGACAACAAGGTATGTGTAACTTTGGAGAATACTGGTTATACGGACTTTCCAGGGACCACCCAGCAACCAGTAGGGGACACAGTAGGTTTAACCCAGATATTTAAACTCATGGATACTACACCAATTTGTCAATGCCCATGTGGAGGAGCATGTATGGGTTCCAAATACCACAGAGTAGAAAAACAAGATCTTATGTGCAATTTATGAAATAGCCCATTTCCCTGAGGTACCAGGTGCCACCTAGACCTTCTTTACTAGTGAGAAGAGAAGGTCAGAGAGAATGCTCTTGGGTTTACCATTAAGTAGACATGCCAGGTACAGTTTACTGCAATGTAATGATTACTTCCAGGCTAGCTTGCAGGACATATGATTCATGTTCATTTACATTTTACTTTTTATGTTTTTTTTTTTTCAAATATTTCTTTTATTTTCCATAATATGAAACAATGCATACAGAAAAATGGAAAACATTGCAATTATGAACATTAAAATAAAACGTTGAATTGTTACAGGATATTGTGAGTATCAAAACAGTTTAACAGTGGTACATAAAAGAAGGAAAAGAAAAACGCAAGGAGAGCATTGTAATCAGTCTAACCAAAAACATTTATATACAATATTTACAAAATAATATGCTACCAAACCTCTACAGGAGTATTACAGGAAGTAGGAAAAATAACATTAATTGAGTTGACAGTGGATCTCCATTAATTAACAGGAGTAAGGATACATATTGCACTAAATGCATGAATAGGGAGTCATTCACTAAGGATTAAATCTATAAGATGTTTCCATAATTTACTAAAATAGGCTCTCTTTTTGGGACCCTTTATAATGAATTTATGGGCTGAAATGTGTTTGTAAGCCATCTCTTTGAAACCTTTCCAACAAAGTCTGGTGCGATCCATCCAGTTATTAGTGATGTATAGTTTAATAAGTGAACAAAGAATAATTAAAATGTGGAGTTGTAATTTAGACAATTTGGAGGTGGGAATATGAAGAATGGCTGTTTCCCACGAAAGTGTGGAGGTGTAATAACCCATTTTTTGCAGACGGACTTTTAGAGAGCACCAGAGTTTGTGAGAGTGGTTGCAATACCACATAATGTGTAATAGATCCGCTCTCGGATAGGGACAACAAGTACAAGAGGGGGATGAGTTGGGGTTAAATTTATTAAGTATTACAGGAGTGTAGTAAGAGTTATTGTTTAACATCAGTTGGGTATATAAGAGTTTCTTAAAGAGGGAGAGTTCTAAAGTAGATTTTATGGCTAAGAGTTTTTGATCCTCTGTAATAGGAGAGCCAAGGTTATTCCAATAGTTGGAGAAGAGACAATTTGAGTTGTATAGCAAGGTATTCAATAGTTTGTAAGAGGATGAAATTGTTTTTTAGTGCTCGAGATTACAGAGATAATTTCGACTAGTTTGTTGATTTCCTGAAGATTGGGAGAGAGATTGAAAGGTTGTGCAAGTATAATCTCTCTTAATTGTCGGAGAATAACTGTGTATTTATTATTGGTCCCAAGAATTAACCGTAGCTCGGGAAGGGTTTTAGACCTATATTTGAGGATATCCCATATATTAAGATCCTTGATGAGAGGGAATTTAGTGAGGTCAAGCATTTCATTATTGATCTTGAGATTTGGATTATGATGTAGTGGTTGGAGAAGGGGTAGAATATTTTCAAGTTTGATGTCTTTAATAAGGTTTTGGAAAAGCCTGATTTTATGTTTCAGGGAATGCGCTAGATTACAGTTGTTCATAGAAATAGTGGATAAAAAGGGGATAGCCTGTGAGTTAATTTTGTTAGAGATAATATGATGATACCAAATTTTTAACCAGGATGGAGAGTGGATATGGGTTTTGCTGTTAAAATTTGAAATAGACCAGACTCTATTAGAGCAGATAATCTTGTAGTACAGTTGAAAGTTTGGAAGGCCTAGCCCCCCTTTCTCCTTGGGGTAGATTAATTTGGAGTAAGAGATCCTAACTGACTTAGGGAACCAAATGAACTTAGCTAAGTCTTTGTTAATTTTGGAGAAAAAATTATTAGGGACTAACATATCTGAAGCATTGAATTGATATAGAAGTCTGGGTAGGACATTCATTTTCACTATTGCTACTTTGGACAAGAAAGCTAAATTCATAAGTTTCCATCTTTGTAGATCTTGATGTATAGTAGACCATGTTTTTAGTAGGTTATTTTGAAGCATGGAAGCTTGGTTATGTTCAAAGTGGATACCTAGATATTTAAAGTTATATGTTATTTGGAAAGAAGACTCAGGAAAATAGAAAGATTTGTTGGCATTAGGATTGATTGGGAAAATATGTGATTTTTTGTTATTAATTTGGTATTCTGAGGCAATAGAGAAGTTCCTGATGGCATCAAAAATTTTGGGTAGATCTGAATTGGGAAATTGAAAGTATAGATTTAGATCATCTGCAAAAGCTGATAATGCAACGTGAGTATTTAGGATTTTAGGGATATTGTGGTGAGTATTTTGGGTGATATATAAAAAAAAGGGCTCAATAAAAATGTTAAAGAGAAAGGGTGAAAGTGGGCACCCCTGCCTTGTTCCATTAGTAATCAATATTGGCTTGGATCTCTGTTTATTTATGTATAGGTATGTGTGAGAGTTTGTACAGAGTATTCTAATCATATCCGAGAAGGATTTAGGTACATTGAAATGGGACAAAGTAGCAAACAAAAAAATCCCAATTAACTCTGTCAAAAGCTTTGGATGCATCCAGAGTTAAGGCGTATATTAGGTTTTTTTCTTTTTTTGTAAATTGTATTAGGGAATCCAAGGTTAGGGTATTGTCCCATGTGTGTCTATTGCTCATAAAACCAGCTTGGTCAGGGGATATTAAGGATGGGAGTATCTTTTGTAGTCTTTTAGCTAAAATAGCAGCAAAAATCTTAATGTCAACATTTATTAACGAGATTGGTCTATAATTGTGTGGGTCTGCTTTGTCTTGTTTGTTTTTTAATAATAAGATAGTTTTTGAGTTGTTCCAATGGAGGTCAGTAATACCCTTCTTTATAATTCAGTTAAAGACTTTCAATAGAATGAAGGAGATTTTTGAGCAAAAAGCTTTGAAGAAGTTAGTGGTAAAGCCATCAGGGCCCAGAGATTTGCCTGTTTTGAGGTTATTTATGATGTTTTGGATTTCTTGAATGTCGAACGGGGCAGATAAGAGGGAGATTTGGTTAGCTTTAAGAGAGGGGAAATTAATGGAGTTAAGGAAAGACTCCATCTGAGGTTTGAGAGTGTTGCATTCATTTCTACTATAAATATCTGAAAATAATTCAAAAAATAAATGTATTATTTCAGAATCTGATTTGTAGATTTTCCCTTGGTAATGAAGGGTGGATATTCTAGGAGCACCGTTATTGTTTTTTAATATTCTTGCCAAAGTTCTTGAAGGAATTTGTGCCCATTCAGAATATGTTGCTATAAATTTTTGTTCCTGTAAGGAATAATTTTGTGAGTGAAGTTCAAATAAATCTTTGCGCGTTGTATTGATCAGTTCGTCAGTTTTTGGGTCTGGGGATAATCTCTGATTTTTTTCTAAAGATGAGAGTTTTAAGGATAAAATATTTTCTTTTTTTATGTTGAGTTTTTTAAGAAAGGAAGCTTTACTAATCAAAAAAACTCTCATTTCAGCTTTGCAAGCCACCCATTGGATGTCTGGAGGAATTTGGGACTTTGTAAGATTGATGTCCAGATCCGATAGCATGTTATTAATTTTATTTAATATATCTTTATTATTTAGTAAGTTATTGTTAAGGGTCCAGTTAGCAAAGGTAAAAGCAGGGGTAGTAAATCTAATTTTGAGAGAGATTTTTGCATGATCAGAAAGAAATTGGGGTTCAATATTGAAAGTATTTTTAAATTTAGATAGAGGGTCTGAAATTAGAAAGAAGTCTAGACGTGACCAAGATTTGTGACAATTAGAGTAGAAAGTATATAGATTTTCTTTGGTCGAAATATTACTAAAAGTAATAGTGTCTATAAGATTAAAATCTGAGATAAGTTCCTCTAGGGCTATAGAAGCTTGGAAGTTATAAGAGGAGGAGTTGCTGGTGCGGTCTAGGCTAGGATCTATTACAGCATTCCAGTCCCCCCCTACTATGAGCAAGTAGTTTGGAAATGAGTTTAGTATATTATAAATTTCTAAAATAAAAGTTTGTTGTTGAGAGCATGGTCCATATAGATTCAAGAAAAGAATTGGTTTGGAGGAGTCTGGGAGCGTAGAAGTGAAGTAACACCATCTGCCGTTTATATCAGATTTAAATTCGTTAATAGCTTCCTGGAATTGTTTCTTAATTATAATGGCCACACCCTTCAAATTTGTGCTATCACCAGCACTTATTATAGACCTAATCCATTTTCTATTTTTTACATTCTCCCATTCATCTTTAGATAGGTGTGTTTCCTGTAGAAAACAGATACTAGCCTGGGATTTAAAAACAAGGTGGAGTAGCAGTTTTTTTTAGCAGTATTTTGTAAGCCTTTGATATTCCAAGAGTCAACAGACCAACTCATGTATGTTAATACTAAACAGTGTATAAGGAAATATTATATATTTGGAATCTTAATATTAGATATGAATAGATTAATGTGTGTTGAAAAGAGTCTGCACTATACTTGCAATAGAAAAAAAGGGAGATGGAGAACCACGTCTGATCTGTGCCTGTAAAAAGTTTGAATGTAGAGGAGAAAGTAGCAAAGTACTCCTTCTGACATACCCCAGTGCCTACCCACCCGAACCCCTTAGGTGAAGAAGTACAAAAAGAAACAAAAAATAAACTTAACAATTCTATACATATGTACAAAGAAAATCTCATCCAAAAGATTATCAAACTAGATCCCTACTACAGTGCACATACAGCATCCATATATGAATAATACTCCTACTAGTATGTCAAATAACTATGGCATATTGTAAATAAACATACATATGTAAGCCTGTTCGCTTAAACTTAATGCATATGAGAAATGAAGATCTATGGATTCCATACAGAACAGACTTAGTACTAGTAATAACAATTCTTATGGAATCACAAACATAACAGGTACACTGTAAAATTGGCACACCACTAAAGCCTTATGAAGCTTATCGTATACAAGAACATGTTACTAGTGACTATAACAGTATAATAGAAGTTGTAGATGTTTAAGGAGCTAGACAGTATGAATATTTGTGATATTGTTGGGCAAAAAGGTATTTACATTGAACAGACTCTGATAATAACAGAACTAATTTAAAACTAAGAATCTTGTTGTGTTATTGTACCTCTCCCTCCCTCTGTGTTTACCGTTTACTAGATATAAGGACTTCTTGTTGAAGTTTAAATGGTCTTTAAATCCCCTTCTTAACTATTTACTGCATGTTTAGTTATATCATTAAATTAGTTTTACAGCCTTATGTCTAACTCTGTGGCCACCTTACCCCTGTTGGCATTTTACACATAAATATTCCTTTATTTCCCAACTCTGCATATATATTTATATATCTGCAGACTACATCCAATTCAGTAAAACAGGAAGACAGTGTAGTAATATATGTAAGTGCTATCACACAGGTTTCTTTAGATGTATGTGACCAAATACTGATTACTTCATATGAACAGAGTTTGCTATATTTATGATTTTATCTAGTTAATCTTACTGTGACATCCTGCTGCAGTTAAACTAAATATCTCTTCCTGACATCTGTTATGTTGCTAGATGAATTGTGTATGCTTAGCGTGTGTTAGTGTAATTATTTATGCATTTACAATACATACTTTATGCAACATGGGGAAAGGGAAGTTAAACAGACCATAATAATCCCCGCTTAGCGTAACTAAGGTGCCCCTGAAATAAAAACTGTTTTTTATGCTAAACTATGTATGTAGGATCCATAAAAAGTATGCAGGAACATTTTATTACATAAAGCGCTGTAAGCGCGATTGATGGAGGTCGAACCTAATGAGCGTGCACTCCAAAGAGTCCCCAGCAATAGATAACCTACTGGGAACCTCGCGTAGAAGATACGTTCCTTGCTTGACACGTGGATCTGCCTTAGAAAGGAAAAAAAGACGTTTTAAGCATTTTAAACTGTTTTAAACCTGCTAAACGAACTGTGTTGAAGCTGGATTAGTGAGCGACGTTGTCACTGAAGCCTCCGGTGAGTAAACTGAGCTTATGAGGGGTAAATCTGCTGAAACGCTTGTATTAGAAGTTTATGAGTTTATAAAGGTTCAGGAACCTTGTTAAATACTTTAAGGAAGGTCTCTCTTGCTTCACTTTGGGAGGTTGCAGTATATTTAATGTCATTTTGAAAGAAGATCAGTGTGTTTGGAAAGCGCATTTGAAATCTGATGTTCCTTCTGATAAGGTCTGAACAAAACGGAACTAGTTTTTGTCTGTTCTCCTTAATAGAAATGGGTAGATCTTGTGAGGAGGTTAATTTGTGGTTGTTCCACATGAAGTTTTTATTTTTTTTTGCTGCATATAGAATCTGTTGAGCAGTCTGGAAATTAAGTAGCTTTGTGTATATTTGGCGAGGAGCTAAGGCATCTTGACTTTTATGAAGCGCACGATGGGCTCTCTCAATTATTACATTTTTTTCACCTTCTGAGTGGAGAAGTGATTCAAATATTTGCTTTGTTATAACAAGTAAGCCTTGACTGTCATAGTTCTCTGGGAGACCTCTTATTAATATATTATTACGTCTGCTTCTAGCTTCTAGATCTGTAAGTTTTGTCTGTATTTCTGATATAAAAGCTGTTTTGGCACACAAATCATCCGATAAGGACTGTATTTGAAACTCATTAGATTGTACTTTTTGTTCAAGTGTGTCTACTCTGTCCACAATTTGATTGATGGATTTTCCTAAGGTAGAAAGTTGTTCCGAGAAACTTTGTATGGCAGAATGAATGGGCTGAAGGGCCTGTTTCAGCTCATCCATGTGAAAGGTAGAATCTTCTTTGGTGTTAATATTGCTTTTGATAGGCTCCACATTTTGTTTATTTGTTCTCTGTCTTTTTGAAAGAACCTCTTTTTCAGGTAAAAAAATTGCTGAGGATTTGGCTTTTGTTGTTTGTATATCCATTGTAGTAGAGTCATTTGTCATTTTTATCTGTTTAGCCATGTGGAGTTAGAAGTATTTCAAGTAGAAGCAGGCCTCCCTGGATCTCTTGTGGAAATAACACTGTGGAAGAGCCAGAAATGATGAAAGGCTGTTTTGAATTTTGCCCACTGCCAAGGTAATGAAAGTTCCGAAGATATGGAGGTAAAGTAGCTCTTTTCGAGGTATGTGGAGTCCTAGAAAATGTAATTGAGGTAAGGAGCTCTGTGCATAAGCTGTTCACTAGACGACCACCATTTTGGAATCACTTTTTATGTTTTTTAAGTTATTTTGCAGATAGCGGGCAACTAGATTACCTTTGAAAGGCATATGTAATGTCTCTCTAGACACGGGGGTAAATATAAAAGAGCCATAGCATATCAGCATATAGTATCATAGTAACAGATTTGTGCAGTAGTACATTGTTGCTAGCAATAACTGCCAAATCCATCTGGATCACACCCCTCCTTATACACTTGCACTCTACAGGCCACCTTTATGTCCCAACCACCCAACCTACTGTATGTGAGGTGTCAGTTCTGTTAGCATAAAAATAATATGCTTGTCACTGCTAGCTAGTCCAGCATGCCATAAGCTGTTCTTGCTGCAGACCTATGACTTTGGCCCCTACAATACTTTGTCCACTGCCATAACCCTATCATTCCTTCAGAGCAAACCATTCTGACAGCCCAGCATACTGCATGCAGTGTGCCATCCAAGCCCCATGGCAGTTACAGTTTTACATGGAATACCCTGGGCATGATTCCTTTTAGCATGCTCCATCATGTAGTGCTGGCTGGCATACATAATATAACTTGACTGCCAATGGTTGACTGGTGCTCATGTTTAGCCCACAGTTTTTGCAGCTGTTGCTGTGACCAGTGGCAATGATCCACACATTGTTCTACAGCATCTGTTGACTGGGTCATGTCTGCCATATCCTTCCTTGTCCCTTTGGCAATACAAAATTGCACCATTGACGTTGTATGTCACCTTCCATGGCCTTTGCTATAACATATGGCACCATACATATTATTCTTCTAAGTACTCACAGGGGAACTGACATTATCCATGCCCTCTGTGGGATGTTGGCATAGTGGTTAAGGTGTTCACCTTATAGGCACAATGTGCAGGGCTTGATGTACAGGGGTAATTGGCTGCAGTGGGAATAATCCACAAGGAGGGTTAGCCTGGTACTAATTTCTATGAAAAAGACCAGTTGGCATAATGGTTAAGGTCTTTGCCTCCCATGCACAAGGTTTGATTCTGACCTCTGACCAATGCCTGTTAGGAGTTTGCATGTTCCCCTATGTCACTGTGGTTTTCTGCAACCTCCAGAAAATATTCTGAGCATACTTCTCAACTGTCCAGATTTTCACAGAATACTTCTCTTGAGACCAACTGCCTTAAATTCTACCCATTGCTTTTGCTGGTCAGCTTAGCACTGAGCAGCATTTTACCTTCTCCAAGGATGATGCCACAATACGAACAAAAGATGATTGACTTTAATAATTGGCTTAGTTCCTGGTGTCATTCTTAGGGCGTGTAATATTTGTCATCATGGAAGGAGATGGTCAACAGACCATGCTGCTTTGCCAGGAATGGTCTGCACCTCTCCTCTCTAGACTTTCGAATATTAGCTAAAACATTGCCTTTCCACATAGCACCTTTTTTAGGCAATGCCAAACTGAAAGTTCCAACATAGCAAATCAAAACCAAGAAAATTTAAGGGTAGTACTGCTCAATGCTAGGAGTCTAAACAAAAAACTCCCCTCTCTAGAAGTTCTCTTTACCCTAGAGAATGCTGATGTCTGTGTGATCACTGAGACATGGTTAAAAGCCACGGAGAGTACACCAACAGTGCAAGGTTATAGTGCCTTCCACACATTTAGGCCAGCTACTTCACAGACAGGGACTAAAGGTGGAGGTGTCTCTATTTACTTCAAAAATAAATAGACTTCAAGGCTGGTCAAACAGGGCAATGCACTTGAGCTGCTCCATGTTCAAATCACCATAGGTAGAATCCAATATCACTTCCTTGCAAGCTATAGGTCCCCCTCTATGGCCCAGGAAACCCATACTATGTATTTAAACTTAGTAGATATACTAACCATCTAACACAGAACCATATTCATGGGTGACTTTATTTACCCCACTATTAACTGTGAATCCTATACACCACCAAATGTACAAGCACAGAGATTCCTGGATTTTGTAAACACAAACTCCCTGGACCAGATAGCCAGTACACCAACCAGGGGTGCAACCATACTGGATCTGGTCCTCACTAATATGGGAGACTGCTGCACATCCTCCACTGTAATGCCTTCCCTGGTAAAGTCAGACCACATAATGGTCTCCTTTGCAGTAAAAATAAAACCTGGACCCCCAGCTAAACCTGGCATATTCAGGAACTATTCTAAGGCTAATCCCCTGCTATTAAGTGAGAACCTGGCAAAATCTCAAGCCCCCATAAACCCCGACAACACTTCGGCCTATGCAGAACTGTTCACAGAAAACCTGTACAAGCATGTTAATAGTTGCACAGAGGCAACTCTACCCATTAGGAAGAAGTACAGAACTAACTCAAAAAATAAGCTACCCTGGTGGAATCACAAAATCAGTTATCTGTATAATAGTGGGAAGAAAATCATGGCAAAAATTAGGAGGTGCAGCACCCAGCAGGATAAAAGCACTGTAATCAAACTAAACAAACAACTCAGAGGACAAATAAAGTCTACCAAAGCCAAATTTGAGGTAAGTTTGGCCTCCCAGGCCAAGGACAACCACAAAACATTCTTTAACTATGTCAGCAACCTCAAAGGCAATACACAATTGTGTGCAGAGCTCATTGTAAATGGAGCCACCTACACTGAGCCAGAAGATATAGCAAACCTCTTGGCTGATAAATTCATCTCCAACTTTACTCCTCTCTCCCCCTCAACCTTCCCTCAGGAAATATCATCAAATATTACTCCTCCTACTATCACTAGGAAACAGGTCCTTAATGCTCTCTCTAAGACCACGAACACTGCATCAATGGGCCCAGACAATATCCCAGGATGCTGTCTAAATAGCATGAAACATGACCTATTAGGGCCTCTGGAATTACTATTTAACTGTAACCTCCAAACAGGCTTTGTGCCTTATGAATGGAGAAAGGCAGTAGTCATTCCTCTACACAAAGGTAGGCCATCTACAGACCCTGGAAACTACAAACCCATAAGTCTCACTAGTCAAAGCCATGGAAAGAAATACCATGGAGATGATAAATAGAGATATAGTAAACCTCCAGACACTGGACCCAACCCAGTTTAGTTTAGTCAAGGGCAGATAAAGCCTACTCATCCTGGTGGACTTCTCTGAGAAGGTCACCAAAGCAATAGATGAGGGCAAAATCGTTTACACTGTCTACCTTGACCTGGCCAAGGCATTTGACATAATACCTCATTCAGGCATTTTTGACAAACTCAAGAGGCTATGTACAAACCTGTATGTCACCCAGTGGATAGTCAAATGGCTCACAGACAGGGCCCAGGAAGTTAGAATTAGGGAATTCACCTCTACAAAGAGGCCAGTCACAAGTGGAGCCCCTCAGTGATCAGTCCTTGGACCGCTCCTTTTTGGTATTTACTTCTCAGAAGTCAAGGCCAATGTCAGTGGTCTCTAGCAGACTAAATTTGCAGATGATTGTAAATTAGGAGCTGTCATTGAATCTCACACTGACACAAATGTTCTACAGGAGGGCCTGACACAGACAAACAACTGGTGTCAGAGCCATGGACTAAAACTAAATGCCAAGAAATGCATAATAGTATCCTTTGTGAAGACATCCATCCCTGATAATTATCATATTGACAACACACCCCTTAGAGCTGACCCAGTAGTCAGGGACTTAGGGACACACATAGATAGTAATCTAGAAACAAAAAGATTCACTGAGCTCACCACCAAAGGCAGTGCACGTGGAAACCAAGTAAATGTAGAAAGCAAACCTGCTGCTGCCACCCAAGCTGAAGTAAAATGGTTGAAATGTTTAAAAACAGTTCCTTTATTAACAAAATATCTGAAACTTGGCTTAAACCCACTATCAAAGATAATGAAGTTACCCCTCCTGGTTATAATATCATAAGAAATGACCGTACTACCAAAAAGGGAGGAGGGGTTGCAATCCTCTACAAAACCATACTCCAAATAAGCACCATTGACCTTAACCCATGCTTAGACAACAAAGCTGAATTACTTATCACTAAACTTCAAGTCAACCCTAATAAAGCTATAAATGTCATCTGCCTATACCTTCCACCAGGAAACAATATTAATACCCTTGAAAATATCCTGAACTGGCTTACTATCAACCTTCCTCAGGAAACTATAATTTTAGGTGACCTCAATATTGATTGGCAGTCCTGTAATAGTTCACACCCTTCTACCCACATTAACCTACATGGCTTTACTCAAATTATTAACTCTTCTACCAGAACTCACAAACCCAACAACAAAGAAACTATCCTGGACTGGATACTTACTAATAATCCTCTACATACCTACAAAGTAGGGACCCTCCCAGATGATCTAAGTGACCACTCCCTAACCTATTTTATTAGATTTAAAACCAATCTTACTCACCCCAACATTGCCAGAACTGTTCGCTCAAAAAAACAATTTAACCACGGTCTATTCCTTACGGAACTTAAACAATGTAATTGGTCACCACTGAAATATCTTCCACTTGATGAAGCTGTTGCATATTTTAATTCCACATTCTTATCCATCCTGAACCACCATGCCCCACTGCGTACTATTAGATGTAAAGCTAAACCCGCACCTTGGCTCTCGAACACTTCAAGGCATAAAATCCATCTGAGAAACAAAGCCTGGGTGAAATGGCGTTCTACCAAAAACCCATTAGATCACTTAATTTTCAGACAACTAAGAAATGATACAAAAAAAGCCATAGTACTAGATAAAAAGAACTTTTACCTCCAAATACAGCAAACCCATCTTAATAAGCCTCAAATGTTCTGGAACAGCATTAACAAACTTCTCCATCCAGGACAATCAGTCACCCCAACCCCCTAGGCTCCAACCCAGATAAGCCCATTCACACTGCCAACTCCTTTAACTCCTTCTTTACCAATGCCATCCAATCTCTTGCTAGCCATCTCACACCAGACACTGCAAACCTGCCTAATTCTTCTGTAAATCCTCCCCTTCCTTTCTATTGCAACCAGTGTCTACTTCTACTATTTGCTCTCTTCTAATAAAACTTAAACCTTCCACCCCCTCAGCTGACCAACTCCCAGCAGAATACCTTCAAATAGGAGCCAAATCTATAGCCTACCCTATATCCATTCTTATCAACAGAACCATTAGTGAAGGACATGTCCCGACCATCTGGAAAATTTCTTATATTATTCCTCTACACAAAGGTGGGAACTCAAATGATTTCTCTAATTTTCGTCCCATAGCCTTGCTATCTCCCCTGGCAAAAATTATGGAAAAATGTATTCAGAAACAACTTCTTAACCACCTTCTTCAAAATAAGCTACTGGCTAACTGTCAACATGGCTTCAGACCTTACCATAGTACCACCACTGCCCTGCTATCTTTTACAGACTGTATTAACAATAATCGTAACAATGGCTTTCATTCCTCTGCAGTATTCGTTGATTTATCCAAAGCCTTGACATGGTTCATCACCAGCTGCTCTTGCATATCATGCAATCTCTGTCCCTTGACCCATTAACCATCAATTGGTTCAAATCTTACCTTAATAACAGAAAACAAGCAGTTCTCTGGCACAATAATCTTTCTAATCTCCTCCCTATCTCCCTTGGTGTCCCTCAGGGCTCCATATTAGGACCGCTCCTATTTTCCATCTATATTAATGATCTTCACTCAGCTATTCCTTATTCTACCTGCATTCAGTGCTAGATGACTCCACTATTATCTGCTCAGCTACCTCTCAAATTGAACTGCAAACCATAACCCAGAATGCATTTAACACTGTGGAACAATGGTTTACAAACCGCTGTCTCCTCCTAAATCCTAAGAAAACAAAACTGCTACTCTTCTCCCCAACACGTAAGTCCACCCCATAGAATTTACACTTACATCTAACAATGGCACTGTTATCCCTCCAGACCCAACTACCAAGCTCCTAGGAATAACCATTGACAATCACCTCAACTTTGACACACATATTAATAGCACAATAAAACAGTCAACAAGAAACTTGGATCCCTCTATAGAATCAAACCCTTTCTTACTCCAACAGCCAGGACTGCTATAGCCAGAACTCATCTCATTTCTACTCTACTCTATGCCTCACCCATCTATACAAACCTTTCTAAAACCAACATACACAAGCTGACTGTATCCTATAATAATATTGCCAGATTTGCTGCTGCCTCTCCTTTCCGAACTCACCACTGTCTAAATCTTACACAACTCGATTGGTTAGAATTTTTGCAGCATCTTCATTTTCACAGCTTACTATTGCCCATCAAAGAATGTATCAACCCTCTAATACTCCTATACTCTCAAGCCTACTCACCCTCTACCATAATCCTAAAACTTACGCTCTGCTAATAAACTACTCTTTAACACCAGCAGATCAAACAATGTAGCAGGTGACTCCTATTCTGTAACAACGTTGGTAAGCTCTGGAATCTTCTACCCACTGAACTTACTACTCTCTGCTCTCATAAACTTTTCAAAAAGAAGCTCAAGCTTCATCTCAAGAAACACTGGTTATGTTCCTGTATTATCCCTGACTAACTGTTGCTTCTTCTCCCTATAACCACCTGCATCAGCTACCCTTCCCTTCTAAAGCTGCTTACTATGAATCCTGTGACTGAATTCTTCATAATTACTTCTTTATTATCTTCTTTGTGTAACTGCTTTACCATCATATACTTTGTATATATTCTTCTGTAGACTTCTTCATGTCCATATTGTAAATGTGTTTTTTTTTCTATTATTCTGTAGACTTTTTTATGACCATACTTAAATGTTTTTTTATTATACATTGTTTTTATTCTATTTTTGGTTTACCATATGTTGTCTTTTGCATTATTCATATTGTTTTGCACATGGAGCTTTTCTCCCCGGGCCTCTACTGAAAATGGACATATATCCAGCTAGACCAGCCCGGTCAACAAATGTAAAATAAAAATAAAAAAAATAAAATAAACGTAATTCTACTGCTGCTATCTGGATAAATAGTAATCTAGCCTTTGATCATCACGTGTCTACAGTGGTGAGGAAATCATTCTATGTTGTGCAACTTATAATGAAAGGAATGGCATCTAAGTCCAAGGAAGTCATTGCTCCACTGTATTTGGTATTCATCAGACCTATTATTGAGTAAAATGTCCCCTTTGGTATGTACCTAACCAGGCATATCCAACAATTGGAACATCCACAGAGGTTCCCCACTAAAAGAATACAGGGTGTAAGTAATATGTCCTGTGCAAACTGCCTCAAGGCCTTATCTCTGTATTCTGTCTCCTGCAGGCTTTTGAAGGGAGATCTATACTTGGCATGCAGGGCATTGTCAGACCCCCACTCTGATGGACCTTCTGCATTTCTACAAAACAAACAGCACCAGAATTACTTGTTCTAAAGACTTAAACCTTGCCTGCGATATAAATAGGACCTCCTGAAGAGATAGGTATGTATCCTAGAGACTACCCCATCTATGGAACATACTCTCCATCCATGTGAAGCAGAGTTCCTCCCTAACCCAATTCAAGTACAGCTTGGACAATTGGATGGGAAACAGGAAATTCATCCCTGGTTTGGCACCTATGTCTCTAATGGATGCAGGTAACCTGTAAATGATTCATCTCCCAGGCCCATGCTTACCCTTATGAAGGGTAGCAGAACTTGTCAGAGATTTGGGATGCATGGCTAGCCTTAAAAAGGCTCTTGTGATCATTAGCCTAGTAAACACCTATGAACCTATAGTCCTCACTGACATTGCATTCATACCATTTTACTTCTCCTGTTACTTTTATAACTGATAGTCTTATACTGACCTGCTAATCATTTTCTGTTTTTTGCCTCTCCCTTTATCACTATTCTTCCTTTAGATTTATTTGATTTTTTTGTTTTATTTCTCTCCATGTATGTTACTTTTTCATGTAGCATTAGCCACAGCTGTGACTGTGGTGTGACTGAAGTCACCTACCTGCTGACCTGCCATTACAACCTTTGCTGGGTACTCAGCTGCCTCCAGACCTGCTTCTCCACCCAGTGATGAAGATCATTCAGCAAGAATTGGCCTGGAGGGTTCCACTGTGGCATCTGGTCAACTGTCACAAGTGGGCGTTGTCTTACTCTTTGAGGCCATTACTGGTAGGTCACAATATGTTACTCTACAGGAGATGGAGTTGTTGGTGACAGTGACAGTGGATAAACAGCTTGATGTGCACCGGCTGCCTAGAAGATATCCTTGTGTGACTGCCAAAGTCACAGTGGATTGCTAATCTAAAAACAATATATTTATTAGTTTTAGAGCGAAACCTTTAAATGATGTGTCATTTATTAACTGCTGGGAGGTGGACAATAATATGAAAGATGTGTCCATTTTTTCTTAAATGCCATGTGGGTTGGAGGCAGTAAAAAGAGTTTGTCAGTACAGAATGGAATTTTCTGACAACATCCCTGCATTGAGAACAAATAATCTTCAAATCTAAACAATCCTGTCAAATCCAAATAAGATCAGTAGCTACATATTGATTTCTTTGTTCTTAATTTTGTAAAACAACTCTGTAACATATTCATGTGGCAACACTGCATCCATGTAAATTGATTCCTGGATGATGTCGTAGACATTTTATGAATATCTCATCTTGGTTGCTGTAAATGGAGTGGAGAATACATTCCATTAGTCACAATTAAAAGAGCCTTCAAATACTGCATATGAAATATCTAAAAGTAAGATAACACAATTACAACAATATTGCAATCAAACATCTCTCACAGAACTCATAAAATAACTATTTCAATGGTGAATGCCTGCTCCCATGCATATCATCTCTAAATATACTACATCCAGGGTTATACAAACTCAAAAAAATGGGAAATGTAAAAAAAAGTGCTCACCTTTTCTACTTGCTGTGAGCTGCTGGACCTTTGAAACACTGACAAATTAGTGTGTGAGAAAATGCAACAACTGATGCATTGAAAAACTGACAATTCATGACTCAAGTAAAGAAAGATACCATTCCAATTGTCAGAAAAGTACTGAATACCAAATCATAGAGGTGTGGTCCTGGAGTAGCTCGCCTTTTACTTGTCCAGTCAATCAAAGAGCCATTCTCAAACATCAACTCTTCTTCATCATAGTCTCTTACTTATAGTATTCTAGAGGGGTCTATTTTTGTGTCCTTTGATCTCCATGCACATGCATCCAGTGGGAGACATTATTTGCAGAGAGGGCTGCATTATAATTGCCATGTTGACATGCAGCTGTACCTCTCCTTTGCTTGAAATACTGATTTTGTCACAGTTTTGCAGATGACTCTGAATGTATCTGAAAATGTATGATCTGTAATCAGTAAAGGGTCAGGTATTCCACTGCAGTTGCTATGGTCTTTCACAGCCCTCATTGAGATTCTTGCCTCATCATCATCTGTGGTGGTAACAGACTGTAAGTCGTGCCAAAGGAATGCAATTTAGGAGTTATTCTTCTCAGCAGGCTGACATTTAAGAACAGTTGTTGGGTATTACTAAGTCTCTTAAGAACAGTTGTTGGGTATTACTAAGTCTGCTTGTTTCCATGACAGTAATATTGCCATTTTGAAGTACCTTATTACATCTTAGGATTTCCCTGTGATTTTACACGCTGTTGTCACCTGTATGGAATATTGCAGTTTCTAGGCTTACCTGAGTAGGAACTTGATCATGTATTTCTTGTGTGGAACATCACAGTCTGACAATGTATTAGGGATTTTTAATACTGCCATATTACACTAGTTTTCTACAATGTATACTGGCTCCTGGACAGACTTAAAATTATGTACAAGATTCTGGCCATGGTCTGAGTGGCCTTACATGACCTGGGCCCTCCCAATCTTCAGAAGCAATCAATCTTGTATCAGCCTCTTATATCCGACTAGCTGCTTCCAAGGGCTCTTGGTTGTTCCAAGCATGCATTCAGAATCATCTTGGATGGTCTTCTTTGTACCAGTACTCTGATCCTTTGAAAATACCTACCACCAGGGCAGCTGAAGATGTCTTTGATGCTAGGTGGCTTTATGAAGTCCCTCAAACCTAATTTGTTTGAGATGGCTTTTAATATCTGACTTACAGCAGCAACTGCTCATAATCTGTTTTGTTTTAAATCAAATTATGTTTTACCGTAATATTTTAGTTACAGTTTGTCTATTATCTGGTTATTGAACTATTTAATTTTATCATTTATGTACTTTAATAAACTTTAACACCTCATAAACAATACAGGGAAGCATTCAAGTAGTTAGTGCCTCTCAAACATGCAAAAAAAAAAAAAAATAAATAAAAGTGCATGTCTTGAGAATTCTTTAGTAGGACTAACAATTAACTGGAAAAGGCATTCAGTATCAGAATACAATGAATAAATAATTGAGCTAGTAGCACATGTCAAAGACGTTCAAAGGAGATTGTTATTTCCTAAACTGACGTATATGTATTCCTTATTTCTGACTCTGTGTTACTTCTGCTTTAGTGATAATTCGTACAACCATACAGACAACCATATAATTTATACTAAGTTCCATTAAAGATTAATAGGAAAATAATCTTTCTTCTTTTAATCATGGAAAACTGTTCATCCTGCATGTCATTCTACTTAGAAAATGCACTAAATACTAGATACATATGATTTCTGTACCTCCTGTTACTTGTTTAATTGCTAGTAAGGAAGAAACCATATTGTAAAATATAGCAATAAAAAACACAAACTGATGTAAGCATAAATATATATACTTTTATGTGGCCATGCCTTAGGAAGAATTAGAGAAGATCCTTGAACTCTGTTCAGCACAGAACACATTAAATATTTTCATTGTACAAATAAATATGAGAAGTTACTAAAACCTGGTGCACTTAACCTACATCTGATTCAGATATAACTCAGTTTATCTCTACCACTGTTTGTTTATCATAAACAGCAAGATATAGATTTTGCTGATGCTCAGAGCAATCAGACAGAGTGTCCATCTAATATGTCCTTATTCTTTATTCAAAGGAATATTTCTTTTCCTAAAGTGCATTTTGGGACAGACCTGTAAAAGCAGTGCTTATAATACATAACTTCTCCCACACCCATGTATGTCTCTTAGGGTTAGAATAAATCTTGCATCCTTTCTTCTATTCACCTATACCCCAAATGCACACACACACACACACACACACACACACACACACACACACACACACACACACACACACACACACACACACACACACACACACATACATTTTCTGCAAATATAATATCTATACTCTTCTCTAGTGTACTGGTTAATGTTTGTGTAGAACAGTAAACATGACTGAACTTGCAAACACATTATAAACATGCACTTAC
Source organism: Protopterus annectens (assembly GCF_019279795.1). Taxonomy (NCBI): domain Eukaryota; kingdom Metazoa; phylum Chordata; order Ceratodontiformes; family Protopteridae; genus Protopterus; species Protopterus annectens. Next base: position 1,317,478,959 of record NC_056737.1, on the reverse strand, counting down.
CCAGTTAACACACATCTCCCTTATACAACTATAGTAAGTCAGATCATGTATACCACCAATGGACAGACAAAAGAGGCTGTTGGCCTAGTGGAACTAACCTGGTCAACAATGGGTAAATTAGTAAATAAATAAACGCTTACATATTAACTGGTTTCCTAAGAGTCTAACCCCCTATATGCACACATACATGCACATGTAACACACACAGACACATACACAGACAAAACACAAGCACATGCATATGCACAATCACACATGCACGTTTGCACACACACACACACACACACACACACACACACACACACACACACACACACACACACACACACACTGAAATTAAGTAAATTCAGTTTGTATTAAAATTCATGCTCACAGAGTTCAGTTTTCATAAACTGTGAATTTTGGTTTAAGTCTTGGTTTTGGAAATTAATAGCAGTTATTATATTTATAATGGCCCAAAGTTTGTCAAAATGATTTGTTTGTCCGCAAAAGTGTTAACTAACTAAAACAAGGCTGAAAATACTGACTCAAAAAATATAAGACCAATTACAATGTTTCTGTAATGCGACTATAAATTAAATAGCCATATTAAACAAACATTACCTTGCCTAAAATTCTAATGTTACAGTTTTGCACATTTTTAAATATAAGCATGGTTTTACATACATAATTCTAATGTTTTTAATGTATACTGTTCCAAAGAATAACAGTAGACATCTGAAAGCAATTAAGATTAATGGGTGAGACCAAGCCAGGCTGAATGGTTGCTTTATATATTACAGAAAAAAAGAACCACCCAGATGAAAGAGATGCATTCCATGAACATGAAAATGTAGAATGTGCTTATTTTTCCATTAAATATAGAAATGTCTGCACTGAATACCCTGTATGGTATTTCATATTTTTATTTCTTAGATGATGCATGGGAATAATGGTCTGGCACAGAACTATGCTTTCTTTCATAGTGTTCTTTGGTATACTGTCAAATTACATCTTTTATTTGTTTAATACGCTAACATTTCTCACTTTGCAATGGATGGGACTTTGCAAAATGTTTTGATATCCCAAAATACTCTTAATTATTTGGAAGGGATCTTTTTTCTAAATTATTCCACTAAAAATTTTGTTAAAATGAATTCTTCTGCGAAAGTTTTACATCTGCCTCCTTACAATTACGTAACTTTTTCATATTTTGTGTTATGAAACTAACAGTCCAAGAAATCAAAGTCTTCTTAAGCGTAATGTAATGATTGCTACATCTGCAAATATGTATGTATGTATGCAGACAGTACATCAGTTGTATATAATGTGTACTGCAATCACTTTTTCTCTGCATGGTTGCTACCTGTTATCAAAAATCTGAATTAACCTCTCTAGATCTCTGCATTACAAGTCTGAATAATATAGGTTTCTGTGAAATAACTACATAATCTTCCCAGTCTGTACTTGTGTGTTACTTACTTACTTATTCTAATTATATATATATATATATATATATATATATATATATATTTGCCTTAGTATCTAGGCAATGGTTGAAAAAGGGTCCATGGATCACTCTGCTCACCTGATTCTCTCTGATTATTTAGTTAACTGTCAAGCAAACAAATTAAGGCACTAACAAATAAATTATATCTATCTGTCTAACTATATATATATATCTACTGCATCAGCACCAAGAATGGTAGGAATATGGCTACACTGTGAAAATGTGCTTGTAAATTCTTTGTAGGGGTAAGCAAAGGTTCTGAGACATGGGTGCAGTAACCGCTGAAGTTTGTTACGTAAAGTTTTAAGACAATGAGGTACTGACAACATTGATTATATGGATTTGTTTACTGGGGTAGAGCACTGATCAGTTCTGACCAATTTCAGTCTCAGCCCAGTATCAAAAACTAACAAGACATACAAAATTAACAAGAGTACAATAACACACAAGTGACAGTAAAATAGCACAATGATAGAGTAATGCTTTGAATACACAGGAAATCCAATGTTTTAATTTACAATATGCACAGAATGTTCAAAACATTTCAGAAATTAGAGTAGAAGAAATAAGAGATGTAAAAAGGAGCAAAGGATCATGATGGCTGAGTTAGAGTAGAGAAAAATTAAATAAGACTGAAGTGATACGACCTGGGGGGGGGGGGTAGGAGGTACATTTTAGTTGATTAACTATATGTGATTATAGTAGAGAACAGAACTTGAAATAAGAGAATGTGTTTTTAATTTCAGATGGGAGGCATTCCCACAGTTTGGGCCCAAGAACTGACAATGCATGGCTGGACATATGCAGCTTGGAATGTGGAGTTTGTGTTTTAGGGCCTAAGTGGATCAAGTTTCTTGAGTTGTATGTGGAGTATGTCCTATTAGTTTTGAGGTTAAAGGAGAGAGTTTATGTTTGCATCAGAGTTTAAAAAGTTGTGATACTAAGAGCAGGTCTGCTCTTTGGTTAACTGGGAGTCAAGTTGCCTTTTTTTACTGTTATACAGTGGTATTCATTATTGTGTAATAAATCTGCACATTTTGTTTTCTGGTGTTTGAAAAGTGGCCAAGTTATTAGTAGAGGCTTGTAATTTAAGACAGAGGCTGAATTTGAGTTGAGGGACTAATATTCCTTTCCCTATTGCAGATCTGGTTGAGTGCGAGTGATACGGAGATTTTTTTTCCCCAGATAAGTTAGGAATTACATATTTATGTATATTGTCAAGATCCAAGTGGATGTTGATTGAGGTGTCTAAACAGAGACCAAGAAACTTGAATGAGGGTACTTACTACAAGGAATGGTGGTTGTGATCATAGACTGTGAAGGTTTTCTTAGATCTGTTGAGTTTCTTGCCATAAAGTACAAATTTAATTTTGGATATATTTAGTATAAAGTTTTCAGTAGTAATCCACTCACTGAGTTGATTGAAGTGAGACTGTAGGTCTTGTTGTAAGGTAGTTAAGTTGTAGCTGGAGCGATGTAGGACCGTGTCATCTACATATAGGAGAAGAGGAAGGTAAGGATGATCAAGTGGAAGTTTATTGATGTATATATAGAACAGAAAGGGGTGTAAGAATAGATCCTTGAGGTACACCTTTGAGTAGTGGAGAGTTATGTTTACACAGAAATGGCATTTAGTTAGATAACTTTGGAACCAAGAGATGGTATCAGGGCTAATGCCTTGTACTGAAATTCTGATTATTAGAGAAGTGTGACTGACTAAATCAAAGACTCAACTGAGGTCTATAAAATTTGTACCAGACAACATGCCTTTGTCCATTGACAATTTCATCAGTATGAGACCAGATGGCTGTGACTGTGTTCTTCTCTGACCAAAACCCATTTTTTTTGTGAGAAAAGGTGACATTTAGTAATATATTCTGTAAGTTGAAGGTGGACAATTTTCTCCAAGACTTTTCACCAGATTAGGTGGCTGGAAGTGGGGCAATAGTGTGATAAGAATGTTTTTGTTTGGGCAGTGGTTTTACTATGGCAGATTTCATACATTAGGCATGCTTACATAAGGAAGTTTTAAGTTGCTTTAAGAGAGTCTTTTGGTGTTTCGCAGCTTTTTAAAACTATTTCTTGTTTCTTGGCTGTGTGACATCACACTGGAAACTTGCAACTGTATTATTTGCTTTGGAGATGGTGAAGAATGTTGCTGTTAACTGGATCATTGTTTTTACACTGGTACATTGGAGAGTTTGATGTTTTTTGAGACATTATTATAGATATTCTGAAGTAATGTATACTATTGTTTTGCTAAAGTTTTTTGAGACTTACTCTAGAATGTCTGAAGTACTGTTATATATGAACACTGCTGCTCTTTTAAAGTCTTTTGAGATTTTACTGGACATTTTATATAATCCCCCCTTCTACTCTTTACTATCTTGCTCTAACCTGAGTCTCTTCTCTATCTTTTTTATAGGTCCCTGACACCAAAAGCAAAACCCCAACCAACTCCGAAGACCATCCCTATTAAGAGTGCTGCTGCATTGGTGGAATTCCTCTACAGCAACAGTGCAGTCATAGCATAATGTATGTTCAGTGATAAAAATAAGTAATCCTTACTGTATTGACCTACTCTTGTGCCCCCTTTGAGTACTGCTCCTGGTCAGCTACATCACATCTCTGCGTACCCCCCACCCCACCACATTGACTCTCTTAGGCCTTAGGTTATTCTCCTACCTACCAACCTGCCCTCACTCTGACCTTTCTCTCTTCTAGCTCTTTACGTTTACCCTCCTATCTCCCACTGTATCACCCCCTCGTACCTCAACTTCCTTCTCTTGTCTGTCCTCTCACTGACTTCCTTCACCCAAACAGACTCTAAAGTCACAACCCAGTTCCCCCCTTGCCCCACCGGATCCCCCCCTTACCTCCACAGTCTAGCTCCCAGATTAGCCTCTGCTCAATTCCTCCTCATAGATTTGGGCAACGAAAACTTTCTAAAGTAAGTAAACTGCTAAACAGTAAACTCAAAAGCATATCTCTGCTTTACTGTACTCCCTGAAATCTCAGTGATTGTTTTCCACAACTGCTGCTCCTACTGAACAGTGCTGCTCCGCTCTGTTCGCTACTCTCACTCCGCTCCTCTACCCTGCTCCAATTCCCACCCACCCCATAACAATTAGACTTATAGTTGCAAACCACACTGTTAGAAAAATGTGTATTTGAATACATGAGAAATGCTAGTTTAAAAGCCAAGTAGTATATAATGCATTTTATTCTATTAATCATATAGTAGTAAAATTAATTCATGTCTAAATGTGAAGTAGTTTTGAAACTGCAGTGTGGCTTGAAGCAAAAGCTGATCCCTGACCCTGACAGAATGCTAGCTTAGCAAGTTTTAATGTTTATGCTTTTCACAAGTGATTATCTGCTGGGTCAGGAAATTAAATGTGTGAAATAATGAAATCTTCTGCTTTTTCCTGTCGGAATGAGATGGCCTTGTATATGTGTTACTTAGATATCATGCAGCTGTGTGAGAAAGTGTAACAGAACAAAGACATGCATTAAAAGACTGAAGCTGCTATTGTATTCGAACTGATATGAAACCTTGAATAAATAACTTTACAGAAAGACATTATGACTGACCAGCTGGATAGCAAGGCCGTATTGTATCTAAAGGAAAAGTTTTTTTTTAAATGTACAGCATCAGCAAACTTAATGAATGAAGAATTGTAAGCTAAAGTGATGTAGATGCCCTGTGACATATCACGTCAGAAAGGTGGGCATAGCTAAATGTTAAACCTATATAAAATTGTGTGCTTCCTGTTTCATGTCAGACAAAATTCTGTACTTGTATGGTTTTTTGCCTCCTGGTGTACACTAGTAAACTTTTGAATCTGAACCTCCTGTGTATTGAAGTCTGAATTTTATTTAACAGTTTGGTCCTTTCGAGACGGAATTCCCTTGGTAAGCTGCAGATCAGAGCATATCGGTGGTCGAATACTGCGCAGGAGAAGTTACCGAAATGGTTCTTCTTGAGTGAAAAGACCTCTGACTGAATTGTCGTGTGTAAAGAGGCTGGCCACTTTCTGATCTGTGGCCGAAGAGCGGAATTTGAACGATTTTCAATACTGGAGGCTCAGGTAGGAAGAATTTGCCTTTTTTTTCTGTTTTAGATCAGGGACTAGGTTACAGTATATTGTTGTCAAGATTTGTTTTGCAGATCAGGGACAAAAGGAAGTACTGTATATTTGGTCATAGATCAGGGTAACAGAATAAGGTAGACAGTTATTCTAGATAAACTGTAAACAGGAACTAAGAAATTGATATCACGTGATAAAAAAGGGTTACGGAACATTTTCTTTGACATGGGTAATCAGTGCACTAAAACCTCGCGAGATCCGCCCCCTAACCGAAGACGCAAAATATATGCAATTACAACGTTCTGCTAACGTTAGGTATTATACGAAATGGGTTAATAAATATGAATTTGATGGTAAACTAGATAAACCTTCACTAGTTAAACTCCTTAAACAGCTTAAATCTGAGGCAGGAGGTCAGGCAAAAAAGCAACGCCAACTAGGCATTCCTCAAGCACACAGGTGGATTGAGGAAGCAAATCGTAGAGAACAGAAGCTTAAAAATTCAAAAACATTATTTTTAGACAAAGAGGATAATAACTTGGTAATAGCTACAGCTCCTCCTTCTCCTCCCTTGCCCCCTCCCTTACCCTTTTCAGGATATGAAGCGAGTGGACAGGCTGGTCCACCTCCATGTTATCCTGAAGTTTCAGTAAGACCACAACCATTTGTTAGAGATCCTATTGAGACTAGGTCCCGAACACGTAAAACACATAGGGACACAGAATCATACCAAATAGAGAGAAATCTACAGGATGAGAGTGAGGAAGAAATATGCCCACTTATAGAAGTTCCAAATCCTCAGGCAGGACAGGAAGGGCAGGATCCAACACTCTTAGTATATAGACCATGGACACCGGAAGACATCCGGAAGGCTACTGAGGAATCCCCCATCCGAAAGTTAATTTTACGAAATTTTTAGAAGATTTACAAGGCATGAGGTTAAGTTACCACTTGAATGGGGAAGAAGTAGAAAAAGTAGTAAGACAAATTATAGGTCCAGATTGGCACATGATTTGTGGCACCTGGAATCCTCGTAATGCAGAGCTCAGACCACTCCCACATAGTGACGCAGAGTTAGACAACAGAGTGAAAGGTCTGACAGACCGAATCTCTGAGAAATGGAAACCCAGAGCAGACTGGACTTGCATTAATCAATGCATACAACAGGAAAATGAGACAATAGATGGATATTATGCTAGATTATTAGAATGTTTTAATAATCATAGCGGTATGTCGGTTCCTGAGAACCAAACGAATGATTCCCATATGAACAACAATTAAAAATGCATTTTTGAAAGGTTGCATTGCACCTATTAGTAGCTTCATTACGAAGCATATGATAGATCATCGAACAGGGAGGCTACAAGCCTTACTCGAATATGCTAGACATGCTGAGAGACATTTTAATAGTAAAAAGAAAAAGAAGGCACAAGTCTTCACTGCTGAAGACGGAGCTGAAGTATTTGTATTACAGTCAGGTAAAAAGGGCAAGAAGAATGCCCAGGGAAACAAACAGTCTGATAAATGATCAGAAGATTTTGAAGAGAGGAAAAAGAAAGGTGAATGCTTCAAGTGCAGGAAAAAAAGGCATCTAGCAAGGGATAGTAGGCAAAACAAAAAGGTAATTACAGAAGATAAAGGAGATGGCAACTGACTATATGATAGTGAGGATACATCAAGTGAAAGTCAGAAATCATCAGGAAAAGGTAAGAAACAAAAAGCAAATGTAAATGTGATAGAAGGAGTAGAGGAAGTGCAAATAGATATGGAGGATGAAGAAAGTGAAATTTTGGACTTAGCATTATTGAGCTTAGAGCTCTACTTAGCGGATACGAAACTGGAAGTTACACTTCTGGTGGAGGGAAGGGAAGTCAAATTCCTGTGTGACTCAGGAGCGTCACGGACTTTGATACACCCCTCCAAGTTACCAGAACATTCCGAATCACCTGATTATATACTAGTAAAAGCTGCAAATGGACAGCTATACAGGGAACCACTTTCCCATGATATAGCAATAACTGACCCTGTTTCAGGTATGACCCAGAGAAGTAAAATAGTTGTGTCTGCAAAGTGTCCAGTAAACTTATTGGGCAGGGACCTTATGCAGATATTTGGCATAGCAGTAGTTCCAACTGTACAAGGTATGGAGGCACAGAGACAAATGGATACCTTTGTAGTGCGATCGGAGGGTGAAACCTTTTATTGGTACAGCCAGGACCTAGTCACGACTGGTCCAGGGGCAGTGACCGAGGAGCTGATGAACGTAGCCATCAGTAAAGCCCCCTCCCTTGACACTGATTGACAGCATTTGTTACACTGTACTCTATACTACTGTACTATACCAGGACCTGATAGAGAGTATGAGCAATAACTGTTTAGAAATCGTGCAACTAGATTGGTTTTGCGTAATTTGTACTGGGATACTGAGGGGAACAGTGTAGTTAGCTGTTCATTACCTCAAGAATTCCTTGCATTGTATAGATCAAATCGGTTACCACATGTCAGCTTGACAAAGGAAAAAAGTGTCAAATGGGCAGATTTAGGAGAAAAAGTAACAAGATGGGAGAAATAGACTGATTTAGAACTATCAGAACAAGGGATACAAAAACAAAAACTGAATTGGTTGACACAGACACATCCAGCTGTACACTTGCAATCTAGCGAGGACAGCTGATTAGCATTCTTATTAGAAGAAGAAGAAGAAGAAAAGACCTTATGTGAAATTCCGACAACTCTCTGGTCAACAGGCAAGTCAGATGTAGGACTTATTCGAACAGCAGGACCAGTTACAATAACCCCAAAGTCAGCTTTCAGACCACAGAAAAGACAATACCCTTTGAGAAAGGATGCAGAAATAGGAATTAAGCCTATAATAGCAGCATTACTCAAAGAAGGAGTACTGGTAGAATCTCCTGATTCACCATGTAATACACCCCTATTTCCTGTTAAAAAAGCAAACTGGGAATGGCGGATGGTACAAGATTTACAAGCTGTAAATAATGCAGTAATACCCAGAGCACCTACGGTGCCAGACCCACATACCTTGTTAAACGATTTAGAACCACAACAGAAGTATTTCTCTGTGGTAGATATTAGCAATGCTTTCTTTTCAATACCTATACATCCTGATAGTCAATATTGGTTTGCATTTACATTTCAGGGTAAAAGGTATACATATACTCGACTACCGCAGGGATATTGTGAGAGCCCAACAATTTTTGCACAAGAAATGGCTAGCAACCTGGCAGGATTTGCCCCACCGGGAGGTAGTCAAATTCTACTTTATGTAGATGACATCTTGCTAGCAGCCCCCACCCAGCAACAGTGCAGGGAGGATACAGTAGCATTATTGAAATTTTTAGCAATACAAGGACACAAAGTAAACAAAAGTAAGTTACAACTTTGGAGAAAACAAGTTAGATACCTAGGGTATGTAATATCCAATGAAGGTAGAATACTAGATGAGGAAAGAAAAACAGCGATTTTGCAAGCACCCAAACCAACAACCAAGAAAGAAATGATGTCTTTCTTAGGTACAACTAATTTTTGTCAGAGCTGGATACCAAATTATGCTTTGGAATCTGCTCCACTGACTGATTTCATATATAAGACACCAATGGCAGCACAAGATATTTTACAATGGACAACTGAAGCAGAAACGGCTTTCTGCAGGTTGAAGCAGTTGATAGCTTCTTCATTAGTTTTAGGACTTCCAAATTATCACAAACGGTTCTTTCAGACCGTAGATTGTAAGCAAGGATATATGACGTCAGTATTGACGCAACAACATGGGGATAAGCATCTCCCCATAGCCTACTATTCATCACAGTTAGACCCAGTGGCGCGATCTTTGCCTCACTGTGTATAAGCAGTAGTTGCAGCCGCAATGGCAGTACAGGCTTCGGCCTCAGTGGTGTTATTCCACCCTCTCACATTGAGAGTGCCTCATGCAGTTGCAATAATTTTACTGCAAGAGAAAGTGGCATACCTTTCTCCTGCTAGACATCTTTCATGTATGACTATACTGCTGAGCCAACCTCATATGACAATTGAACGATGAACGACATTGAATCCATCAACATTACTTCCAACTCCTGCGGAGGGCACACCACACAGCTGTCTGCAGGAAATTGAACAGTTAGCTTTACCTAGACAAGATCTTACAGATATGCCCTTGGATAATGCCAAGGTGACATATTACATGGACGGCTCATGCAGAAGGGGTCCTACAGGGAAGAATCTGGTAAGGTATGCAGTAGTTACAGACACTGAAATTTTAGAAGCTCAATCCTTACCACACAACTTATCTGCACAAGCAGCTGAATTGATAGCTTTGACGAGAGCATGTACTTTAGCAAAAAACAAGTGTGTAAACATATATACTGGCACTCAGTATGCTTTTTCTACAGTACATGTATTTGCACAACAATGGAAAAATAGAGGAATGATAACATCCAGTGGAAAACCTATTAATCATGCACAATTTATTTTGTAGTTATTAGAATCTATTCAGTTACCTACCAAAGTAGCTATTTGTAAATGTGTAGCTCATACAAAACAGCAGGATAAGATTTCGAAAGGCAATGCACAAGCTGATGCAGCTGCAAAGCAAGCAGCCTCAGACTCAGAAACTTTACTTTTAAATGAGGAATTACATCCCTCTGAGATTTTAGATTTAGACATGTTAAAAACAATGCAGACGCTTACTACAAAAGCAGAAAAACAAAAATGGGTAAAATGAGGTGCAATTCTTGAGAATGGACTGTACATTTCCAAAGAAAGAAAACCAATATTGCCGTCTAATTTATTTAGATATGCAGCTTTGTTGAGCCATGGGCAGTGCCATGTCTCAACAGGGGGGATGGTACAGTTAGTAAATCGAATATTCCAAACATATGGATACATAAACTACACAAAAAAATTTTGTGCAGCTTGTCATACTTGTAACAAGCATCATGCACAAGAAGCATTTAAAAACAAGCAAGGAAGTTTTCCTATACCACCATACCCGTTCCATACTATTTGTATGGATTTCATAGAATTGAATAAATGTGAAGGGAAAAAGTTTTGTTTAGTTATTGTAGACATGTTTTCTAAATGGGTAGAAGCTTTTCCAACCAAAAACCCGGATGCAGCAACAGTAGCAAAAGCCTTGATAAAAGAAGTAATCCCTAGATTTGGCATTCCGGAGAGGATTTATAGTGACAATGGCACACATTTTGTGAATCAGACAATTCACCAGCTTGGGAGATTTTTTGGTATCTCCTTGAAGAACCATTGTGCTTACCACCCACAGTCAGCAGGACTGGTGGAAAGGTACAATGGTATCCTAAAGAACAAGTTAAGGAAGCTAGTAGAAGAGACCCAAAAGAATTGGATATACTGTCTGCCTTTAGCACTGCTGAGTATGAGAACAGTTCCAAATGCAAAGGGTTTCACTCCCTTTGAAATGATTTTTGGGAGAGCATATTATGTGCCTCAGTGGAAAGCTCTCATGCCTGCAGAGCAGGAGGCTAACAGTTCATTAGCTAGTTACATGAAAAAACTGTTAACAAATAAATCTGTTTTGCAGTTTAACTCTTTTTCAGATAAGGAACAGACCAGACCGGTGGAAGCAGTCTTGGCTCCTGGGGCATACGTCTGGCTGAAAGTGATGAAAAGGAAGAATTGGGCGAGTCCAAAGTGGGAGGGACCGTACCAGGTTCTGTTGGTAATGCCTACTGCAGTTAGAGTGGCCGAGAGAACGTCCTGGGTTCATTTAATGCATTGTAAACCGGTAAAGAACTTTCAACTTGATAAAAACTTTGAGACTGATACACAACCAGACCGAGATGGCCAAAAACAAAGCGAATAGAAGTTTAGATCAACCCCAGAGATGTTGCATAATCATTTTGTTGTGTGTACATTTATTAACTGTAATTGTGACAATTTTCCTCTTGCTGTGGTTTATCCTACACACAACCACACAAGTGAAAGTGGGAAGGCGTGATGAAACATCTATAGACTGGCATCCAAATTTTAACACATACCTGGCCATGAAACGTGTGTATGCAGAGACTATGAACATTTCAAATTGCTGGGTTTGTACAGCTATACCAACAGCATATGGAGGTCTGGTAATGTCCGCTGTCCCTTTGGGGATAAATGAGACTTGGGAGAATTTACTTTTCGACACAGGAACTGTGAGATCACAGGACAAAATAGCTTTATTTTTACCTGTCACACAAAAAGGAGTTGTATGTTTCTACAAAAATGACACTCTCCAGGTGGGCTGGAGCAATTGCAATATAACCATATCTTACCGAAGTTATATTAAGAATAGTAATGGCAATACTTTTTGCAATACTAATTATGACTCGTATTTAAACTCATTGAAAACAACTATGAGTGACATTAAAAAAATCCAGTTTTGTTTAAACAATTGTCAGTTATAGATCAGAAAATGTTTCATGCAGGGCTAATGCGTATTAGTACTAAAGTAGAAAACTGTTATTTTATTTGTGGGAAAAAGGCATATAAATGGTTACCTGAGAATTGGTCCGGCAGTTGTTTTGGGTTACTTGGTTCTGGCAATAAGACATACTGCAGAATTACCTTTGGGTAAGATCTGAAATGTAAGAGAAACAGCTCAGAACCGAAGGTCCAGTTAAGAAACCTGTGAATCCAGTTGGGAAGATCGAAGCTGGTTGGAAAGACCATAATTCAGTAAAAGACAAAAGCGAATTGACTCATATGGACTTGAGTGACAGTGTTATATCCTGGGCAGGAATACTCCCAGCTTATGGAGCAGTCAAATCGATCTGGGAGCTGAGGAAGCTGTTGAAACTTCTCGAAGTAATGAGTAATGCAACTTTTTCCACCCTAGAATTGGTAACTGATGAACTGAATGCAATGAGAACTGTTGTGCTACAAAATTGGATGGCTCTTGACTTCACCCTAGCAGCAAGAGGTGGTACGTGCGCGCTTATCAAAGAAGAATGCTGTGCTTTTATTCCTGACAATCGTCACGAGATAAATAACCACCTAGAGGTAATTCAGCAAGTATCAGCCATGACTGAACCAGGCCCAAACCCACTGACGGACTTTTTCCAGAATCTATTTTGGGGGTAGGGTTCCATCCTAATGAACATTCTAATTGCCATTTGTGTGGGTATACTCCTAATAGGAGCATGTGTTTGCTGTGGAATTCCCTGCATGAAAAGATTAATCAAAGATTTTGTTGCTGTATCTGTTACTGAAACTTTCTACCAAGATATTGAAATTGAAAGATTGATTTCAGATGACGCTTTTTCTGAAGTATAGATTAAATGACTCACCTAGCTGAAAATCCTGAGCGGAAAAGGCTAGGAGATGAAATTACACTATGCATACTTCAAAATAGAATAAAAAGTATTAATAGGGGGAAAATGTTAGAAAAATGTGTATTTGAATACATGAGAAATGCTAGTTTAAAAGCCAAGTAGTATATAATGCATTTTATTCTATTAATCATATAGTAGTAAAATTAATTCATGTCTAAATGTGAAGTAGTTTTGAAACTGCAGTGTGGCTTGAAGCAAAAGCTGATCCCTGACCCTGACAGAATGCTAGCTTAGCAAGTTTTAATGTTTATGCTTTTCACAAGTGATTATCTGCTGGGTCAGGAAATTAAATGTGTGAAATAATGAAATCTTCTGCTTTTTCCTGTCGGAATGAGATGGCCTTGTATATGTGTTACTTAGATATCACGCAGCTGTGTGAGAAAGTGTAACAGAACAAAGACATGCATTAAAAGACTGAAGCTGCTATTGTATTTGAACTGATATGAAACCTCGAATAAATAACTTTACAGAAGGACATTATGACTGACCAGCTGGATAGCAAGGCCGTATTGTATCTAAAGGAAAAGTTTTTTTTAAATGTACAGCATCAGCAAACTTAATGAATGAAGAATTGTAAGCTAAAGTGATGTAGATGCCCTGTGACATATCACGTCAGAAAGGTGGGCATAGCTAAATGTTAAACCTATATAAAATTGTGTGCTTCCTGTTTCATGTCAGACAAAATTATGTACTTGTATGGTTTTTTGCCTCCTGGTGTACACTAGTAAACTTTTGAATCTGAACCTCCTGTGTATTGAATTCTGAATTTTATTTAACACACACCCTCCTTCAACTCTTATTCTCAGTCAACCAATCAAATCACACTTTAATCCCCCACACAAACATGCTTCACCACACCCTAATCACTGGAACCTTTATTTACTCCACTCCCATATAGCTCTATAACCTCTACTCGCATTCACCCCACTCCTACTATAAATAAAAAAAAAATGTTCTACCCACATCTTACCCACCTAAAAGTAGTACCTTACCCATTAAATATTTTTTTCTTCTCCTGTTTTCCATCCTTACCTACTACCACACACAATGTTATCTCACCAATCCAGCACAATGGCAAACAGTATCCATAGCCAACACCCTAAAACCAAAACATTTCCATATATCACCATGTGATGTTGACCCACCTCACCCTATTTCCAAATTATATTATAAGCCAACAAACAAAATTAACCCTTACTCATTCCAAAAACAAATTTAAATAATACAAAATGAACTAAACTCTACCTATACCTAACCCAAAAACTCACTTGCTGTGGAGATATACACCGCAACCCAGGACCAAATTCATCACTCCACACAAACTTAAATCAACCAAACCCTCTGTACCTAAGGCCAACCTCCTCTCTCCTCCTCTTAAACATAAATATAAGAAGTATAATTAACAAAATTCAGGACCTCCATGCCCTATTAGCTCTATACAAACCAGATATAACTGTAATAACTGAAACTTGGCTTAAACCAGAACATCACAATAATGAGATTATACCCCCTGGCTACAATATTATACGGAAAGATAGGACAGGGAAAAAAGGAGGAGGCTTAGCCATATTGTTTCAAAATCATCTCACTTTGGAGCAGTTTGAGTGCAGTTCACAGGAAGTCAAATATATAGAACTAATTCTTGCTAAATTAAAACTAAACTGTAGCAAACATATAATTATAGCTGGTGGCTATATCCCACCAGGCAATAACATTGCTGCTATGGAGAGCTTGCTATACTGGATGTCTACCTCCCTTCCACAAGAAACCATACTCTTAGGAGATTTTAATATTGACTGGTTCGACTGTACCAAATAGAATCCCTCTACCACATTAACCTTCATGGTTTTACCCAAATCATAACCACCCCCACAAGGGTCGACAAGACATCCAAATTACAATCAATCTTAGATTGAATACTTCTGTCTGACCCCAGACACAACAATCAGGCTGTCTTCCAGATAATCTGAGCAATCACCAACCAACCTACTTTATTACGAATAGATCCCACCATAGTAACCAACCCATCCTCAGAATAGTTCACAACAAAAAGAACTTCAAAGCTAAAGACCTAAACAATGAACTAAAATACTGTAACTGGTCTCCCCTGAAACAACTACCCCTAGATGAAGCTGTAGATTAGGATTTTGATGAAAGTTGAGTTCAAGTAAACTGTCATCCACCATCCCGTATCATCAAAGTCAAAACAAACTATGCCTCTTGGTTAACAAAAGACACTAAAACCATAATGAAGGATGGAGACAGAGCCTGGATTCAATATCATAAACTCAAAACCACTACCTCAAAACAAAACTACTTAACACTCCGCAACAAGGCCAAAAAGCAAATAAAACTTGATAAAACCAGTTACTACAAAACCTTGCAAGAAAAACATGCTCACAACCCTCAACAATTCTGGGCCACAATAAATAGTTTACTGCACCCAGGTAAAGCCACCACTCCTACACCTATATTACAAACCAGCAAAGAGGACACCCCCACACAATTCAACAAATTCTTTACTGAAACAGTCCTAGCTCTAGCTAACACCCAAAATAGCACTACTGGCCCTATACCTAGACCCACCCCTACTAACCCCAATACACAACAAAATCCCTCTAGCTTTCCTTGTCTCCAGTGCCTACAAAAGCTATTACTAAACTCCTCAAAAAACTTAAACCAACCACTCTGGTGGCTGACAAACTTCCTTCTGATTTCCTTCAACTTTCGGCAGAAACCATGCCTATCCCATATTAATCCTCATAAATAGATCAGTATCTGAATGCAAAGTACCTGACTTGTGGAAAATATCACATATTATTCCACTCCACAAAAGTGGCTCCCTTAAGCTCACCAACTACCGCCCAATCGCAATTTTATCACCTTTATCAAAAATATTAGAGAGAGTAGTACATTCAAAACTAATGTAATATCTCCTGAAAAACAACCTTATATCTAAATCTCAACATGACTTTCAACCCTCCCATAGTACCACAACAGCACTACTGTCATAACAACATAGTTAACAACCATAGAAACAATGGACTTTTTGTATCCTCTGTATTAGGTTCATAGGTTCATAGGTTCATACTAGGCTATCTGCCCGAGGGCATTTACAAGCCTAGCCCATAGTTTTGTGGCTTACGCCACCCCTTTAGTATGGGGAACTATACCCATTATTTTGCTGTGCCTCTGTCGAGCAGTGACACTGAGGTAATCCCTGGGGTATATCTGCGATCTCCCATCCATTGGTCAAGATTTCTCTTGAACAAGGCCAGCGAGGTGCTCTGCCTCACATATACCGGGATTTTATTCCACAGCATAGGGAGTCTTTGGGTGATGAATCTATCCCTCCAGCACGTCCTATTAATAGCCATGTCGAGGTTTAAGTCTCCCGCCCTTGTGGCTCTGACGGATCTAGATTTTTTGAGGTGCAGCATATTCATCAAATCTGGGTTTGACATGGCCTTGTATGTTAGGCAAAGGTCACCTCTGAGCAAGCGGTAAGCGACTGAATAGAGCTGGAGTTCTTTCAGTCGGGCAGCATAGGACAGATGTTTGAGACCCTTTATCCTTTTGGTGAGGAACTATTGTGGCCTCTCCAGCTGCTGCAAGTGTCGGGTCAGATACATTCCGAATGGGGCATTGTACTCAATCATTGGTCTGATGAGTGATGAGTATAGGAGACTATGACCTCCCTTGATCTAGATGAGAATCCCTTCATGATAAGGTGGGCAATGTAGAAGGTCTTCCTAACTACTTTAGCTACATGGGTGTCGAATGACAGACTACTATCAACCTGGGTCCCCAGGTCCCTGATAACTTCTTCTGTGCTCAGTGGATTGACACCTATTTGGTAGCTAGGGGTAACCTTGTTTTTCCCGAAGGGTATGACTATGCATTTTTTGGCATTTAACTTTAGGCCATGGCTCTGGCACCAGTTATCCGTTTCTGTGAGACCCTTCTGAAGGATATCTGTGTCAGATGTGTTTTCTACTATGGCGCCCAGTTTGCAGTCATCTGCAAACTTTGTCAGCCATAACCCTCCTGTGTTTGCTTGTACTTCAGAAAAGTAGATGCCAAACAAGAGTGGGCCCAGGACTGAGCCCTGTGGTACACCACTTGTGACAGGCTTTGAGTCTGACATGGCGCCAGCAACTCTGACCCTGTGGGTTCTGTCACTCAGCCAGTTTGCAACCCATCTTGTGATGTATGGGTTAACATTTAAGCTGATGAGTTTTTCAATGATACCCAGTGGGGTATTGTATCGAAGGCCTTCCAGATCGAGGTAGGCTGTATGGACTGCCTTTCCCTCATCAATGGCTTTGGTGACTGTTTGAAAAAGTCAACCAAGTTTAGAAGGCATGATCTGCCTTTGACAAAGCCAAACTGGGATGGATCCAAAGTCTGCAAATTCCCTATGTCTTTATTTATGAGGTCCATTATGATCCTCTCCATGGCTTTGCAGATAAGGCTTGTCAAGCTAATGGGCGGTAATTTCCAGGGTCGGTGGAGGCACCGCCTTTGTGAAGTGGGACCACAGTTGCAGTGTGCCACTCCTGGAGTGCGTATCCAGAGGTAAGACTATGATTAAACAGCTGTCCTAGCCGTGGGTTTAATTCCTCGTTGAGTTCGTGGAGCACACAGCCGGGGACACCATCAGGTCCCATGGATGCTGTGTTTTTGCTTTGGAGAGAGCAGTTCTCACTTGGGCGTTGGAGATGTTTGGGGGCTGCAATCGCTTGGTATAGATATCTCTCCTTTTGGGGAGGGAGGAGAAGTTTGCACTGAACATGTCAGCCAGTATGTTGGCAATGTCTGTAGGATCAGTAATCTTCACATCATTTTGAACTAGTTCTGAGCATATCTGGGAGTTTCCTCCCAGGTTTCTAACATAGCTAAAGAAGGCCTTATGATTGTTTTTGAGTCTTTAGCTATTTTTCTCTCAAAATTTGCTTTGGATGATTTTATGAGAGCTCTTAGTTTTTTACTTATAGTGATCAAGGGTGTCTTACCTTTTAAGGATTTTGCTCTATCTTGTAGTAGCTTCCTCCTTTTGTTGTAGAGTTTGTTTATGGCTGGGGTCCACCAGACTGGGCGCTTGCCTTTGGTACAAAGAGTCTTTGTTTTGCTTGGGATTGCCTTATCCATGCAGTCCTGCAGGTGCTGGTAGAAGGCATTTGTAAGTGATTCAGCGGCTTGAGTACTGTTTTCCGCCGGCTCAGGGGCCTTAAAGGAGACCACACTAGTCTTTAGAAGTGTGAAGTCGGCTTTCAAGAAGTTCTTTACTGTGGTCTTTTTTATTTCAGGTGGGGTTGGGATGATGTCCTCCAGTGTGATGAGTTTGTGATCTGATCTCACCAGTGAGGGGTATACTTCCGGTGTTGAACATTGTGCTCCCATGTTCGTGATGATGAGATCAAGTATGTTTTCTCCTCTTGTGGGGATGGTGACTAGTTGTTCCATGGCATTTGAGTTTATGAATTCCAGGAACTTTTGGGCTAGGGTGTTCGGGCTTGAGTAGTGTTCCCAGTCTATATTAGGGTAATTGAAGTCACCTAGTATGATGGTGTTTGGTGATACATTTATCCCTCTAGTGTTTTCAGGAAGGCCATGTGAGGTTCCTGAGTTTGTGAGGGTGGCCTGTAACATGCTACAATTTGCAGAGCAGTCTTGCCTATGGTTAATTGCACCTGGATGGTCTCCGATGCATCGTGCGTTGCCACCAGTCTTGAGGTGTGGGTGTCCTTGATGAATATGGATACCCCCCCCGTCCTTTCTTGGTATTGTCCGGATTTTGGGGCGGGCATGATAAGAGGTAAAACCTGATAGTGCTGGGGTGCTCTCAGGAGCCTTGAACCAGGTTTCTGTCACTGCACAGACATCGATGTTCTCCTTACTGAGAAGGGCCTCGAGTGCGTGCATTTTGAGATTTAGACTTCTGGCATTGAGCAGCATTACCCTTAGTTTTTTTCCCTTTTTGTGTTCTAGGGTGGTAGGTTTAGAATTTGAGCCTTGCCTAAAAAGGCACTATGGGGTGGCAAGAGTCTTTGCCAATATCCGGAATCCCAGCGGTGACAGGTGCAAGCCGTCCCTTGTGAAGCAGCGTGGCTTGTCCAGCATGTCATCCCAGGCAGACAGACATTGGATCCCCTTTGAATGACACCAGAGTTTAAGCCAATTGTTAAAGCTGATCATCTTATCTCTGTATTGTGGCATCATTCTTGGTGAAGGTAGGATACTGCTCAAGGTCAGGGTCATACCTGCCTGGGCTACATAATCAGAGAGCTCCTCAATGTCTCTTTTCATGTAGTCCAAGGAGGTACGTCTCAGGTCGTTTACACCAGCGTGGACAATGACTGAGTCATATTTGTACCTGCTGTTGAGAGACCTGAGTGCTTGCGTTATGTGGCGGATTCTAGCGCCCGACAGGCAGCTTACTGTGACCTTCTCCTTACTCAGTCTGGTGAGCGGGACGTCAGTGTGTCTGACTATGGAGTCACCAATGACTAGTGTGTCTGGCATTGTGTTTGGCCTTAAGGGCTGTGACTGTTTGACACTCTGACTGTGAGGTCTATGTGTTGCAGGTGTTGTGTTCTGAGGTGGTGGTTGTTTGGGTGTCTGCTTTGGTGGCCTCTGCTGTTTTGGTAGATT
Organism: Protopterus annectens; assembly: GCF_019279795.1. NCBI lineage: Eukaryota > Metazoa > Chordata > Ceratodontiformes > Protopteridae > Protopterus > Protopterus annectens. The sequence goes on along the minus strand of NC_056737.1, from coordinate 1,317,459,364 downwards.
TTTGATCAGAGTCGCTGAGTATGTCTTTGTGTGTTTATGTGTATGATTTGAGGTTGTGATGGTACTATGTGAGACTGGGTCTATAGTGTGTGTGGTAACCTTCTCCTCCTGACTGGTCTTGCCAGTCCTATGTTGAGAGAGCTCAGCCTCCAGTTTGGCCGTATAGTTGCATCTCTCGCATGTATTTGTGTTTTGTGGGAGGAGGAGAGGGTTGTCTGTGTACATGAGGCAATTGTAACATTGCCTCAATATTCCCAGGTTCACCAGCTGAGCAGGAGGGGACACTAGCAACTGATCCCTCGACATGCTAGAAGGACTAGACAAAAACTTTAAAAGAGATTCGGGGACGTGGGTGACCGAGAAATGGGGTTTGCCTTTTTGGGGTGCTATCTATAAGAGTGCCGTATCAAGGTAATAAGTACTGTAGGAGCAAGTGCTAGGTTTAACAGATAGAGAAAAGTCTACTTGGAGTCAAGTAGAGATGATCTTTTAGGTATTAGAGAAAGTGCTAGTAACAGGGATGCTTAAAGGTAAGATTGAAAAGAATGCACTCTGCAGTGTGCACTAGAGAAGTTAGATATGAAAGTAGGTAACTTGAGTTTTACCTGTTTAAAAGTTAAGGTTTAGTGGAGAGTTACTATTTTTAAAACAGCAAGATGGACTGAAAGGGGTGGTTACTTTTGTATTTTGGTACTATGAAATACTGTAGGATGGCCAATAAATTTAAATAATTGAAGGGGTGGGATTTCAAAAGTGATAGTTTTGTGATTACTCACATAAGCCAGTGAAAGTAGAGAGAAATGAGATATATGGTCAGATTAACATAAGAGGCGGGCAACTAGAAAGACAGTGGTATTTAACAAGACAACTTAAATGGGTGGGAGGGAGGGAAAAATTCTGCCTGACTCAGAACAGAGAGAGCTGTGGTCTCTTTTGAAGTTTTAATATGCTGTTAAAACAGAATGCAAGCAAAACACAAGGTAAAGAAAACAAACTACAGTATTCAAAATATAGAAGGGCAATACAGAAATACAAAAAATAACAGCAAACTAACCTTTCCTTCACAGCAAAGTGTAGCAGAGTCTGGATGAGCATTTCTGGTAAAGCCTTATTCTTAAACTTATCTAAAGCCTTTGTCATGGTTAACCACAGCATGCTTCTCAAAACTCTATCTACTCTTAACATAAACTCCTCCACTACATCATGGTTCAATAGCTATTTATCAGGACATCAGCAAGCAGTTCTTTGGCAAGACCAGCTTTCCTCCCTACTACCAGTATCCATAGGAGTCCCTCAAGGTTCCATACTTGGTCCTTTACTATTCTCCCTATTTACAAATCAGATAGCTACATCCTCCCTATCTGCCTCAATAGTGCAATATGCAGATGACACCACCATTATATGTGCCACCCCCACCTTAAGTGAACTTCAAACAATAACACAACATAATTTTACTCTTGCCGAAGCATGGTTTACTAGCATTAAACTTATACTTAATCCAAAAAAAACAAAACTAATTCTCTTCTGCCCTGGTAGATCTTCTCCTCTGAACAATGATTTCACCATAAACTTCAAGGGCAACATCCCAATCATCCCAACAACACACACCAAACTACTATGTGTAGTAATCGATAACAATTTTAAATTCAAAATACACATAGCCCAAACAATCAAAAAAGTAAACAAAAAGCTCGGCCTCCTTTATAGGAACAAGCAATTCATGACCAATCATACCAAAGCCAATATTGTAAGAACTCTCCTGTTTTCCACCCCTCCTTTATGCCTCCCCAATCTTGACTAATCTTCGCCATATCGAACTTAAAAAAATGGAATCTTGCTATAACAAAATTGCCAAGTTTGCTACTGATGCCTCTAATAGATCCCATCACTGTCTTTCCCTCAAACAGCTCAACTGGCTTGAGTTGCCCCAACTACTGCTAGTTAATCAACTCTCTATAGCCCACAAGCTCTACTACCTCCCTGACAAAACTCCAGCACTACAAGATCTAGCACAGTCCTACACCACCACCAGAACCTTAAGATCCACCAACCAAAATCTCATAAATGTCATCAAACACAGAAATGAAGCCGGTAAATCTCTCTTTGCCTGTATGATAGTCAAAATCTGGAACTCAATCCCAAATCACATAACTTCTTCAAGCTCTGCTTCGCAGTTTAAAAAACTCCTCAAAACCCACTATTCCAACAATTGTCTTTGCCCATGTGACCCCCCCGGTTAATCCATAACACTGCACTGTTGCAAGGATTCTGCTAAAGTTCACCTGTTAGTCCCTCTAACCTCCTAGAATACTTATTCTAACCTTTCCTATAACCTGTCCTGTTGAATTCACAACCTAAAAAAAAACTGCTGAAATGTATTCTTATGTGTATCCAGAAATGTATTATTATATGTCTATTTGTATGTCTTAAAGGTATGCTTATGTATTTGATGATATGTATTTGAACACTCATTCAACAATATAGTATAGTGTTAAATTTGAGTTTTTCTCCCCAGGCCTCGACTGAAAATAGACCTGCGTCCAGTTCGACTTTCCCAGTTATCAAATGTAAAATAAAATAAAATAAAATACATTTTCCAAAGTTGTGTTTTGAATGAATGCTGGTGTTTTGTAGGCTACATGTAGTCTGACTGCTGATGCAAAGTTGCTATGCGGTTTTGGGACTTACTTTAACTATTGTTACCCCCACCCCGGCTGTCTCACCATTGAAATAATTGATATGACTATAAGATACTGCAATAAACTGGAAATTGGAAACAACTGGAAGAAACTACAATGAGACTGGAATGAATGTCTTTATGCTGAACAGGTGCCAGTCTCTACTTTATGGACAAAGTCTTTTTGTACCTTTTACAATAAAGTCTGCAATCACTGTAGTTTGGTTAAGAATGCTTTATTATGTACATTGAAGGTAGATGTTCCAATAACATTGCTGATAAGGTGACACAGTCCTCTGCATTTATATTTATATTCATTTGATAAGCTGAAATAGTTGTTTGCATTGAAATTCTTCATATTCCTTTCCTCCTGAGTAGTATAATTAATATTCGGGAATGATGGATATTTGGCTGGACTTCTGCACTCATAACTGTTCATCTGTACTGCCTTGTGAAGACTGCACTGCCATGACTATCTGCATATCACTCCAAAAATGAGCTAACTTAACTTAGCTGTATCTGAAGTATTTCCTTGTAATACTGAAACTCTGTAAAGTTCTACATGCCTCTTTAGCCTTGGTTCCCAAGCTTTGTACCATACAAACAAAATGTGTTTGTACTTTATGTACAACAAATTTTATTCTTGTAAGTATTCTTGACTGAAGATTATTTTCACTTATTGAAAGTGCATTTACTGAAACTGTATGCACACTGTGAAGCCTGCTTTAATGTGGCTACATTTCTAGGCTTGTGCAAAGAGAATACTGTATTTTTGTACATTTAAATAATACCTGATCTAACAACTGAGAAGTGGCATTTAATGAAATAACTCTGCAACACAGAAATGGCAGTTAGTTAGATAACTATGGAACCAAGAGATGCAATCAGAACTAATGCCTTGCTCTGAAAGGTAGATTATCAGAGAAGTGTAATTGACTAAATCAGTCTATTGAGGTGTATAAAATTTGTACAAGAGAACATGCCTTTGTCCTTTGACATGAGAATTTCATCACTATGAGATCAGATAGGTGACTGTGCTTCTCCCTGACCAAAACCCATTTTTTGTGAGAATATGCCATTTAGTAATATATTTTGCACCATATTGGGTGGTTGGAAATGGGGCAATAGTGTGATAGGAGTGTTTTTGTCTGAGCAGTGGTTTTACTGTGGCAGATTTCATATATTAGGCATGGTGTTTTAGGCGTGCAACAATGAAGTTACAACAGGGGTATATGAACCATGGATGCAGGTTGTCTGTACTTGGGGGACTTTCCAGCTGTGTTTGTTCCAGTAAAGGCATAATGTCTTTAGGTGAGATCTACCAGAATAAAACAGAGTGAGATATTGTGTGTGGGATGAGGGAACATTTGGGGGAGTATTAGAAGCACATCTGGGGAGGGTGCCAAGGTGTCTTTGGAAGTCATCTGCAGGCCAGTTTTGGAGGTATATCATGAAATGACCTTGCATTTCTAATGGCTTTTATTGGCCAGGTTCCTTAGATTTGTATATCACTGTCTGTTTTTTGGAGTGGGATTATATTTCCAGGATTGCCAGGATTTATCCCAGAGTTTGAGGAGGAATTAAGGATAATACATTACAGCACTCAGCTCTTTTTTCAGACCCATAATAAATGGAATAACATGGTTATTTACTTTAGTTCTGGCTGTCTTTTTCTCTCTCTGATAAATGCACACACACACTCACACACACACACACACACACACACACACACACACACACACACACACACACACACACACACACACACACACACACAACATATTTTCAAGAGGTATGATTTTTAAGAGCAGGACTATGTCTATTCAAAACCCATATATGCACACCAGGCATATATATATGTGTGTATGTCATGTATGTCTTCAGGGTACCCTTAATTAAAATTGGTTGATAACTAAACAACAGTTGACAGTTCAGTTTGAGTGAAGAAATTGTTAAGGAAAATGTGCAGAGCATATTATGGGAATGGATGAGTTTAATTTAATTTAACGTCTATGTCCAGAAGAGGTTCTTTCATGTACCTGATGAGTTTAGGGACATGGAGACTGCTCAAGGCCTAAGAGATGGAGTGATGCAAGGAAATGTGACCAAAAGGTGATTGGTGTTTGTCATGGTGTAATTCTGGGACCTTCTGGTAGACAGTAGAAATGAGGGACATGTCATGTTTAAAAAAGAGCCCTTCTGTTCAATGCTGGTGGACAAATTCCAGATTTGAGCAGCAGGAACCAACAAGGCTGAAAGGAAGGAGCTGTGGAAGTGACTGATGTGAAAACCTACGTGTGGGAGAACTTTGGCAAGACCATGGAGAATTGCTTTTGGAAAACATAAAATGGGCTTTAGGTAAACCACCAAGTGACTCCAGTGGGTGAGGCAGGATCTTTCCCTCAGTGTTCGAAGCTAGAATATGCTGACCTTGACTGCAGACATTTTTGAGAGTGGAAGGATCATTTTGAAAAAAAATTCTGAATCCATTTGGTATGCCCTCCTTTGAGTAGGCATTGACAATAGTAGATGAGTAAAATAGATACATTTTTTATTAAGCAGAACCAGTATGGGTGCTACACATTTTATCAATCTAGAAGTACTACTTCAGCTTTCCATGAAACATTTAAAAGGTAAGCTAACAACAACACTCCAGCAATTTACACCAGGAAATGTATACATTTTTAGCACTATGTAAAATACAATCAAGGTTGACATAGGGTGCTGCTGAGATTGTTCCCCAGATTCAGCAAGCTCTGCACAGAGTGCAAGAATAGTGCAAGAACTGCTGCATGCAATATGGCCGACGAGCAATCCAATAACGAGCTCCCGGGGCGTGCATGAGCTCTCCTACACTATTCCTGCATGGACACCTCTGTTATATGCTAGTTACCTCATTTGCTGGTGAAAACCATGCAAATAAGGTGAACTGGTGATCCAGGAAGCAGGCAGGCATCTGTGCAGGAATAGTGTAACCTGCAGAAATGTATTCGGTTACTAACCAAATACATTTCTGCAAATTATAAAATAAAGGCATGACAGCTTGAAAGATAGCATGCATTCAATGTAGTAGGCATGCCAATGGCCAAGTATATGGCCATTGGCATGAAAAATAGTTGCAATTTTATAAATAAGTTTATTTTTGTTTGGCCGATCTTGGCCGTTTAAGCATAGGGCAGCAGTGCGCAAATGGGATTGGCCTGAAAATAAGAAAAAAAGTTGGAAATAAGCTTTTAAACCCAAATCAGCTTTTTGCGATAATAGTCAATGGCATGCATAAGACAACAATACTAGGGAACAGTGGTTGCTAAGGGGGAAGGCTTAGTGTGAGTGTGGTAACTATGAATTAGCATTCTGTTTTATGCAAATGTGAGGACTGATACTGAATCACAGATTTCCTCTCAGTGTTAGCTTGCACCCAGCCATGTAGGTGCAGCAACACCATTGTATAAGTATAAAAGGTAGATGACCTCATAAGGGAGAGTGTCATGCATGCTGTAAGCTTATTGGGCTCTGTGGCTCGTGTTTGCCCTTATGTAAGCACAGCTAAAGAAAGGGGTGTGTCTGAGGCTGCCTGGCAGTGTTTATATTGTCTAAATGGATGTGTACGCCATGCACTGGGTTTTAAACAAAACAAACAAAAAAAAAACCAGGAAATAGCAGCTCTTTTCACATCTGAGCACTGGGTATGTGTACCGCACCTCAGGGTTAAACGGGAAGGCAATGAGAAGGGAAAACAGCAGTAGGAAGGCAATCAAGGAGAACTAGCATAGTTGGCATGTGAAATGTATCAGAATCAGCCAATTACACATGGAACAGCCTAGCACACTACTATAAACTATGCAAACACCTTCCAGTCTGTTTTTTCCCACAAACTCTACACCATCGGTGTACACAGATGGGGAAATTTTAGCTGACAAAACTAACAAAATGTCAGGGGCTGCTGTTGCTCTCATACATCAATATGTGCAAGAGGCTGAGGGTGGTGAGGATGTGAATGCTGATGACCAACCCACAGTGAGTAGAAGGATAAGAATGTACAGACCCAGGGTAACCTACCAGGGGCTAGATGAGCTGGAGATAGTGGAGCACAATAGGGTGGACAGGAATATTCTGCAGCAAATTGTTGAGCTGTGCCAGCCACACCTCACACACAGAACCAACAGAGGGGAACCCATCCCAGTGGATACCAAGGTATGTGTAGGCTTAAGAATACTAGCCACAGGTACCTTCCAAAGGGCAACTGGAGATATCATGGGGATCTCACAGGTGTCAGCATCCAGGGTACTTCACCAGTTCCTGGATGCCATGTCAGCACATGCCGGTGAGCACATATATTTTCTCAACACCCGTGAGGCGTTGACCAGTAATATGCGTCTCTTCCACCAAATAGTAGAATACCCTGAGGTAGTGGGTGCTATAGACTGCATGCACCTACACATCAAAACACCACCCAACAAGCAGGGTAGGGTTGACATAAACCGCAAGGGCTTCCCCTCCATCAACCACCTGGTCATGTGCGATGCCCAGGGCATGATTTTGAATGTGTGTGCTGGCAGCCCTGGAAGCTATCATGATTCCCACATCTGGCATATGATACAGCTGCACCAGTCATTTGCCAGTGGGGACATCCCATTCAGCCACCTAGTTTCAGATGTTGGCTATGCACTGGAGCTGTGGCTGATGACACCCATCAGAAATGCACACACACCTGAACAAGAACTCCATAATGTGGCACATGCACAAACTAGAATCATAATAGAGCATGTGATTAGGATGCTCAAGTTATGGTTCCGCTGCCTGGATATATCCGGTGGAGCCTTGAAGTACTCTCCAGCTACATGTACACAAATTTTCATAGTATGTGCCATGCTACACAATATGATCCTGTGGAAACAGCTGCAGCAGGAACAACACAGGGGAAGGGCACACAACCCCTTCCACCATTGCCAAGGCCATCACAGGCACAGAGGGACTCAGAGGAGGAACAATTGGAGCCTGCCTATGTAGGCACAAGGAGGCATGCCCAGTATGCCTAGGCCTTGGAAAAGAGGCAACACACAGCACATACAGTGACACAGTAGGGACCCAGGAAATGACACCTCTTTTTGACTCGCACATACAGTAAAAGTGATGCCAAACATGACACTACCTGTGCTTTACCATGTATAGGGAGTGGATTATGGGCACCTGACATAGTCAGCCTTCCAGTACCATCCTCAATACTGGCACCTCTTCCTATTAATTGCTCAATGGAGTAGTATGTTCTGATAGTTGTATCTATGGTATGGATGTGAGTATGCAAGGAAATTGGGTGGCTGAATGGGATAGCAGCAGATAGTTGACACCTATATGGGTGGCATGAAATCCATAACAAATACTGGTGTCAACATACTAGGCAGTACTAGACAAGGTGATAAATCCCACTGCAGTACATGTGATGGCCCAAATGTGTGTCCATAGGACACACTCATGCATGCCAGTGAGGCACACATACCCACCACCAGCCTCAGCCAGCAGGACAGGTGTAGATGACCATAAAGAAAGGCTGGGCTAAGGCCTCCAATTGATGACAATGGTTAACAGCCCCCCTGCAGATCTACACAGACAGACTACAACAGGTCTGGCAGTTGTATGTCAGTTCTGAAGGGTAAGAAGTCTGAAACTGAAATGTAGGCCAATAAAACCTAAGATCTGTACTCTACTGATATGCCTTCAGTCTGCATGATAGGTCAGAATATAAAATGAAATGGAAGCCAACAGAGTACCTGAAATACCAGTACAGTCATAGCAAATGTTTAAAGTTGTCAGGTGCCCCCCCCCACAATCCTATCTAGAAATGCAGAAACATGTAAGTGTGATATGTAATAACAGATTACCTGAGCTGGCCTAATCTACAGGATAGATTGCTGCATGTGTACAATATGCAGGGGTCCGTGTGTTAGGTGTTGTGTGTTCAATATTGTGTGGAAGTGGTCAGCATGTAGGCATGGAGGGTTGTGTCTCAGTCACCTTTGGGCAGTACTGTGGATGACAGGGCCATGTTCTGACAACTGCAGTGCCAACCACAATGCTTCTCAGCAGTACCCATATCAGCAGTCATCCATACTCACTGTCCAGATGTCAATATCTGTAACTGTCTGAAAGATGGACATGCTATGAATGTAGGCCCATACATACACACAGTACACATGTGGAAGAACCCTAGACAGAGTGCATAACATGTAACTGTCAACTGCACACAACTTTGTAATTGTACATACAGGTTAGTAGCACATTAGTTGTCTGTGTAGTATGGAATACTGATGCAGTCTGGCCAAACACTGGCAGACCACAAAAGGTACAGTTATGAAGTAATGAGAGACTGCCTATGTCCATGCACAAGGCAGCATAAGGGGGATGTCCCAGGTATATCTGTGAGTCAGCTGCAAGCAGCTTCCATATCACACATGCATTCAGCTCACCCCACCATCAGCCACAGGTTTATCACAGATATCCCAATATCCTTGCTGTTGGGAATGAGTACAGTATGACCCCACATCTGTATGGGAATACCCACAGAATGCAGCATGCTGAAGAGGTGTCCTAAGCAGATGTGTCCCTATCTGTAAGCAGCACCCTGCCTGCATCCAGACCAATGGGTCGGTATGTACAGGAACTATCGTCATTAATGTCTCGCACACTTACCCTGTCACCCCATGGGAAGCCACTGGCTCGCAGCCTGGGAATGTAGGAGTGACAGAATGCACTGGCCTGGTACATATGGCCTGGATCACTACCAAATGGCTTACAGTCCTCTGTCAAAGGCCTGTATCTCACCGTAGTGCCAATGTATATTATCTCATGGGGACCCAACTAACAAACTAATACAGTCAACAGAACACAAATGCAAGGCCATGTTGACAAATCCCAGTAGCATGCCCCCCATGCCCTACTGCATGAACTGTGGACCAATCCAAAAATACCGCTGGGATGAAGGGAAAACTATAGGGATACTTCCCAGTTATCGCTCGCATAATGTTAGGATGAGGATAGATTAACAGAGTTGGGGGCTGTAGATGCATGGACATCATGGAGTGTGTGAAGTCTGAAACTCTGATGTGTGCCCATACTACCCCTGCCTGCAAACCCAGTAATGGGTGGCTACAAACCTGCTTGTAAACCACAATATGAAGGGGAACTGATAAAATATATGAGCTGTGCCTCTGGGTAACCTGGGTGAATCTGTACAGGTGAGAGGTATGGCCAAAGCAGGATATGGCCATTCTGTTAAGTCGATATATGTACAAGAAGGGGATCCTCAGCCACCGTACTATCAAGGTGCTGGACCATTTACACAGCCTCATCAGCAAGTGTCTGTAGCTACCCCTCCAGAATGGCAGGAGTGTGCAAGAATGTGTAGGCTGTGGACCACAATACTGGACTCAGCTTCATTCATCTTGTATTTCCCAGTAAATAACTGTAAGCAAATAATTATATTTATCAGTAGTCAATGACATAATACATCACATTGTAAAACAGTACATATGTCTGAATATGTCTGCTAACACCAACCATGTAACACAAGCAGCACAGACAGCAGTAGTTACAGTATCCCCCTATCTGTCTCCCATTGTGACTCCATATTGTCAACCTATCTACAGATATCCTGCAGAAACAGGTTGCTATCTGTAGGTTGACAACACCAAATCCTGGACTGGAGTACAACCCTATCTGGAATGGATTTACACACTCAATACAGAAGGTCATACTGGGCATGCTCCTACACTTAGAGAAATGAAGCCCATGTCTGACAACTCAGTGTACTATACATGTCTGTCATTTGCAGATGTCTGTGCACACATACCAAACTGTGCACCATTTATGCTTCACTCACACATTGGATAGGAATACTCACACATAACCAAGGCCAAAACACTATAATATGTCAAACATACACACAAAGAGATGTGGGTAAGAGAGAGACAGACAGTGACAGATAAAATTCCATTATGAGGCCTGTCCCACCCACTACAAATCCAATGGGCCGATATCACATGATGTGCTGATGTCAAGCACTGTAGACATTCCTTTTAGCCCTCAGTCCTATAGTGTCTGTGGTGCTTGTGATAACTGTGTAACACAATAGTACAAATCAGTATGCATGTGCATACTCAGTCCTGTCAAATGTAAAGTTCTGTGTCACTGAATGTGTGTGTGTGTTTCCAGAGGAATGATTTATGGCCCATTCACACACACTTCACTTCCCATTGCCCATGTTAGCACTCCTGTTGATGTCAGTCATCTTGAAATAACCCTTTGGCCAAATCTTAGCCCTATAAGTTCTGTGGGACTTGTGATAACAGCATAATACTGTAGTGTAGCAAACTGGTTAGGTAGGAGTTCTAACCCCAGACATGACAATTGTGTGTGTGTATGTGCAGATGAATGATTTTGAGGCCATTCACACTCACTACACCAGCCATTGCCCACTTTAGCACATCTACTGATGTCAGTCACCTTGAAATAACCCGTTGGTCAAGTCTCAGCCCTATAAGCTCTGTGGTGCTTGGGATAACTGCATAATACTGTAGTGTAACAAACTAGTTAGATAGGAGTTCTCATCCCAGACATGACAACTGTAATAATGTGTGTGTGTGTGTGTGGGTGTGTGTGTGTGTGTGTGTGTGTGTGTGTGTGTGTGTGTGTGTGTGTGTGTGCACGTGTGTGTGTGTGTGTATGTAGAGATGAATGATTTTGAGGTCATTCACACTCACTGCACCTGCCATTGCCCTCTTTAGCACACCTGCTGATGTCAGTCACCTTGAAATAACCCTTTGGCCAAGTCTCAGCCCTATAAGCTGCATGGCACTTAAAACTGTGTAATACTGTAGTGTAGCAAACTAGCTAGGTATGAGTTCTAATCCCAGACATGGCAACTGTGAAAATGTTTGTGTTTGTGTGTGACAGTGTGTGTGTCTTTGTTGACACCATATTTTGTGGTCATTCACAATTACTACATTTCCCTTACCCCTACTTTAGCTCTGCAGTTGATGTCACTCACCTTCAAAGATACCTTTGGATGGTTCTCCAATATGCAAGCTGCATGGTGCTTGCCATAACTGCATAATATCATAGTGTAGTAAACTAGTTAGGGAGGAGTTCTAATCCTGGTCCTAGCAAATGTGATAATGTGTGTGTTTGTGTGTGAGATTGTGTGGGTCTTTGTTGACACCTGATTTGTGGTCATTCACACTTACTCCACTTTCCTTACCCCTCCTTTAGCTGTGCAGCTGATGTCACTCACCTTCAAAGATACCTTTGGACAGCTTTCCAACATCTAAGCTGTATGGCGCTTGTGATAACTGCTTAATACCATAGTGTAGCAAGCTAGTTAGGTAGGAGTTTTAATCCTAGTTCTGGCATCTGTAATAATGTGTATGAGTCTTTGTTAACACCTGATTTAGTGGTCATTCACACTTACTGCACTTCCCTTACCCCTCCTTTAGCTCTGTAGCTGATGTCACTCACCTTCAAGGATACCTTTGGACAGCTCTCCAACATATAAGCTGTGTGGCACTTGCGATAACTGTGTAATACCATAGTGTAGCAAACTAGTTAGGTAAGAGTTCTAATCCTGGTCCTAGCAACTGTGATAATGTGTGAGAGTCTTTGTTGATACCTGATTTTGTGGTCATTCACACTTACTGCACTTCCCTCACCCCTCCTTTAGCTCTGCAGCTGATGTCACTCACCTTCAAAGACACCTTTGGACAGCTCTCCAACATATAAACTCTGGGGAACTTATGATAATTGTGTAACACTGTAGTACCAATACATAACTAGGTAGAGGGTTGAAACTCAGTACTGGCAAGTATATGGGTGTTGGTGTGATTGTGTAAATCACAAGATCCATTGCTGGGTGGGTTTTGCTACATTTTCATATTGAGGACCCATATGTCCCAATGTTACATTACAAGGCCAACAGTTGTCATACACTATACAGGTTGTAGACAATCCACAGCCATATATTCATATATAGTCAACCATAATAATACCCAGAGAACTCCCTCCACCCACAGATCATGCACAAACATGCTTGGCTCTTTTTCTCTTTCTTTCTTTCCCTCTGTCTCTCTTTCTCCCCCTCTCTGGTACATGTGGAAAAATGCATCTGTTTTGCATAGGCAGCAGCTTAATTTTGGTAGGTAATGTTCATGATCAGCTGATGGCCTGTGCATAAATTGAAGTCCTCCACTTACTAATTGCATGTGGAACAGCTGTGGTATCATTCCTATAGCCAATTGTATGGAAACACACTCCAATAAGTAAGCACTTCATGTGGGTGTTGGCCCTTCTCCTTCACTGTGAGCAGGACTTCATGTGGGTGTGTGACAAACAGCATCACAGAGGGTAGTTAGAAATATCTCTTACAACAAACACTGTGGAGACAGGCTAACAAACTGGAGGGGGATGTTCCAGACAAGGGGACATAATTTAAATATTTGTGTTCTACATTTGAAGTAATATTGGTTTAACAGGGTTTGTGTGGATATGGCTGTTCTGCATTATTTAAATTCTGGCATGACAGTGTTATATGGTTGTGAAAACTCTCACCTGTAGGGCTATCTGCAGACTGGCAAGAGTTTGGAGTCTTAGATTTGGTGTGTTATTCACACATTTTCTGTCTTTATAAATACAGTAGCAGACTCTGATGATTGCAGTCAGTAAAAGGTAACATCCATGTGTGTTACTGACTTCATATCCCTCAGAAGAGATATGTTGCAACAAACCCTGTTATAACAGCAATGTTCTCAGTTTATAACTGCAATATGTCAATATTGGCCCTATAGTTGTGCCTCTGTACCCCAGGTCTGTCACCATTTGTTCATATGTCATGCAGTAAGAGGTGCATATGTACAGTATATCATTATTTACTGACATCATTCCTGATAACAAGCCAGTGATATATCAGACTGCCAGACATATAATGTACAGGAGGCCTAATAGTTGAGGACAAAATAGCTGACGTTGCATGCTGCTCTAGTTTCTGATACCCTATCAGCTGATATGTTTGTAGGGCTAGACTGAGACATGTCCCATACCACAGTCAGGCATCAGTCTATACTGTGAGTTGGGCCAGTATATGTAGGGTTAGTGTGTGAGTGGCAAACAATATGATGACTTTTGTTCACACAGGCCATAGACTGTACTATTACTTCGGCTTACCATTATGTGACTGTGTTGAGATTGGTTGTGGGTATGCACTTCATAGGTGTCACACTGGTGTCTGTTACTCCATGCTGTTACATGCCTGTAGTGCCTGCTATATTTGCAATTACATGTGTATTCCCCCATAGGTAAATTGGGTTAGTGTTGTGTCAGTCTGCATGTAGTGTAGACAGTGCTTGGTGACATACCAGCATCTCAGTGTATTTACTCTAGTGAGATGTTATGTCCAGATATTTGTCAGATGTACTGTTGCCTGGTCATCATACATGTTGTGTATTTCTGACAAAGCAGTGGGCTGGTGTGAAGATGTATGTCACTATCTAGTGTGAAATATGTGGCTTGGGACCTCTGTTCCTCCAGTTAATATGTGTTAGGACAGACAGGAGGGTGTGAATGCATCAACTGTGTGAGCTTATTTAGTCCAGTATTTATGATATATCCCCATTTTATTGGCTTTAAACATCCCCTTTTTCTGGCTTGTTCAACATTTCTTGCACTAAGGCGTTCGGTGTATACCTCCTGACTGACTAGATTGTTTCAGACTGTCCATGTTTATTGCTCATATTTCTTCTGTATTCCACAGGATCATTACTGTGATTTGTGTGGTACTTCACTATGATGATTTTATGATGTCTGTCAGTAACTAATGGCATACATGTCAGTTTCAGAAGAGCCTTCCTTTACAACATGTATGTTGACACAACCCCTGTTACTGTAGCAACATTCTACATTTATAACTGCAATGCATACATTACGGTCCCTTGCACTAAGAGGTTGAGAGTTATGGTGCTGAGGTATGACTCCACTACATGTCATGGGCATATGTTACATATGTATGTATATATATATATATATATATATATATATATATATATAGAGAGAGAGAGAGAGAGAGAGAGAGAGAGAAATAGAGAGAAATAGAGAGAAATATATACCAATATATATATATATATATATATATATATATATATATATATATATATATATAAATATATATATATATATATATATATATATATATATATATATATATATATATATATATATATATAAAACATAGATCTATATCCTTTTATGTGTAAACATGAGTGTTGTATATACCTTCTCAGATGTATCCCACCATATTAATCTATCTGTATATTTACATATAAGAATATGACTGATTCAGCACTATTTTCATTTACAAGTACTCAACAATTGTAGTAGTCAAAGGAGTTGCTCAGTACTATTCAGTATGTGTACTGAATGATATATTTGAAAAAACAACAGACACCTTCACAGCTCAGATGGCTTAGTGGTTAAGTGCTATGACTATAGTCTAGAGTGTCCTGGGTTCAAAGCCTGCAAAGGCTGTTTATTTTGTTGCTGGGCAGAACAAGGACTGTTGGATACAGAGTGATTAAGGCAGTTTTGAGCAGCTTTAAGTGGGTTTGCTTGAGTTTGCATGACGGTACACAGTGCTAACATACAGATAAACAAAAAAGCACTTCGCTTACCAGTGCACAAATCTGCTTGACATTTACATTTAAGCCATGCTTACACATGCTAAGCATAGCTCACACCTGGTAACCAGTGATCACATTCCAGTCTGATAAAATAGCAGGGTAATGAAATCTTTAATAAGTGTATTTAATTCCATGTACATAACATGTTTCTATGTGCTGTCATTACAGTAGCAAGAGGTGTGAGTATACTGTATGGGACATCTGAGTATAAAAAACAAGTAATCTCCATGGTATCCCCAAAGTCTCAAAACAACCCACTAAAGTGTAGTGGGCCCAAAAACAAAACAGTGTAAGAAACTTCTCTGTATGGAAGATTTTCAGTCCATATATTTCTAGTTAATCATTGTATATTAATCAGATCAGACAATAGTAGTAGAAGTAGCGAACGTAAACTCGTCTTAAGTCAAAACAAAACAAAACAAAAAGTAATAATAGAAAATATATAATTGTACAGCATTACTAAGTATTCAAAAGTAATCCAAGCAAGGCAGGCAGTCTGTTTCCAGTCAAAAATCCTTTATTAAGTATACAGACAAGCGATCCAAGTAAAACAAAAATACAGTAATAATTTCCTCACAAGCTTTCTAAATATATATATACTTTTTATCAGGCATGGTAGTGGTTTATTGTGCTGTAAAACAAAGTGTTATTGGTACACATGTTAAATTCACATCCCTTCCCCCATCAGTGTGACATTCGAGCTGGTCCTGCCCTACTTAGTAGCTGTCATAATAATATATAACCCTTATGTACTTTAAATAAAATTATATAATTATGTGGTACCTCTTATTTAACCAAATTATTAAGTAGATTATTAAGTCTGTGATTTTATCCAAGACAATATACTACATGGCTGGAAAGATATCAACCTTAGTTCATTTGGCTATCAAAAATATATATAAATATGTACATATACATTTTGCATGTAAAAATCAATTTCTGTTTCCATAACCTGTTGTTAACAAAGATCACTTTCGTCCTTCTAGACTTCTTCAGGTCTGTGTACAAGAACCCTAAAAACCTATATAATTGTATAATTAGTTAGTATTGTTATTACACATCATTTTGAATAAAGTGGAAAAAAAGAACCAGAAAAAATTAAAAATAAAAATGTATGTACGTTGACGGAAACAAAATATACACTTAAATTTCAAATTATTTAAAATGGTATTTAAAACCAATTTGTAGAATAAAATAAAATACAATACAATTAGTCATGTAAACAATGTGGCAATTTTCTAAGTTCCAGTGCACTTTTAATTGAACAGTAGTAGTTTAGTCCAGGCTTTCTAAAAAGAGTTCAGCTTTAATTGCCACATGAGTTCATGTTTCTCCAGAATATTTGAGGTGTCTCCTTCAAGATCACCCATGTATATGTGATCCAGGATCTGAAACTTAAAACCTGTGTGTCTTTTATGAAGAGAAAGGTGTTTGGCTAGTGCATTGAATTTACATCCAGAGCGGATTTCTGACAGATGACATGAAATCCTATGCTTGAGTTTATTTACAGTCTTGCCCACATAGAATGCATCACATTCATTGCACTGGGCTCTGTAAATTACCTTTTTAGTGTTACAGTCACCCCCTGCACTGGTTTTAATGATCTTTAAATAAGGGCAATAAAAACTATCACCTTGCTGTATAAATATACAAAATGTACAATTAGTTTCATATCTTTTAATGCTTTTCTCACATGGTCTAGGTTTAAATTCAACAAAACTTCTAATGTTCCTGGCCTTCCTATAAACAAATGATGGGGCTTCACCTAAAATGTTAATCAGAAAAGGGTTTCCTGTGACAATGTCCCAATTTTCTTCAATAATATTTTTGATACTGTAATAATCCAAAGTGTATGTCAGGATGCAGCTATTTTTGCATTTGTTATTCTCTGTGGAATTACTTAACATTTTTCTACTGGGGAGGTTGAGTGAAGGTGCTTCAGTCCTTTTCAGTTCTATAATGGGTTCCAGTATATTTTATAACATCTGACTTTTTTTTTTCTGGTTCTTTTTTCCACTTTATTCAAAATGATGTGTAATAACAATACTAACTAATTCTACAATTATATAGGTTTTTAAGGTTCTTGTACACAGACCTGAAAAAGTCTAGAAGGATGAAAGCGATCTTTGTTAACAATAGGTTATGAAAATAGAAATTAATTTTTACATGCAAAATGTATATGTATATATTTATATATATATATATATATATATATATTTTTTTTTGATTGCCAAATGAGCTAAGGTTGATATATTTCCAGCCATGTAGTATATTGTCTTGGATAAAATCACCGACTTAATAATCTACTTAATAATTTGGTTAGATAAGAGGTACCACATCATTATATAATTTTATTTAAAGTACATAAGGGCTATATATTAATATGACAGCTACTAAGTAGGGCAGGACCAGCTCGAATGTCACACTGATGGGGGAAGGGATGTGAATTTAACATGTGTACCAATAAAACTTTGTTTTACAGCACAATAAACCACTCTCATGTCTGATAAAAAGTATATATATATATTTAGAAAGCTTTTGAGGAAATTATTACTCTATTTTTGTTTTACTTCGATCTCTTGTCTGTGTACTTAATAAAGGATTTTTGACTGGAAACAGACTGCCTGCCTTGCTTGGATTACTTTTGAATATTTAGTAATGCTGTACAATTATATATTTTCTATTATTACTTTTTGTTTTGTTTTGTTTTGACTTAAGATGAGTTTATGTTTGCTACTTCTACTACTATTGTCTGATCTGATTAATATACAAGGACACCTGAGTATACATGGGTAGTACCACAATCTTTTCTCTTTGTATGTGTTTCATACATGGGTCATATCCCAGGTTATATGCAGTCACGCTTGCATGTATTGTATCATTACGTTACTACTTTTAACAGTGCTTTTCCAAGTAAGAGTAGATTGCAGATTGTAGTATTTTAACCATACACCCCTGCATGTAAAGCTGGACTCTGCGTACTGACTATCATGTTCTTGGTTTTTGAGCTGTATGTTTTTATGTATCTCCTATTGGATAGTGATCTGATATGTTGATATTAATTGTAGACGACTATGTGTTTAGGACATGTCATTGAGGACTGCTGTCATGTAGTAATGGCATACCTATCAGTGTCAGATGTCTATCTGTCAAAACATTCATCCTAATGCATAACCTGTTGGCTATCTACTTTTTGTCTGTGCTCTTTACAGATGTGCAGATGTCAGGTATTCATCTTGGCTGCTTACAGGCAATCTCTGATTGACTGACACTGACATTTCTGCCCAGCTGTGTTATGAATGCCACAGCTAGGAAACCCCACTCTGTATGCACCACATGCTATGGATACCTCAACCAGACTACCACAGTCAACAGTACATGTTTGGGTACAGGTCCCTAATCCAGACACTGGCCATATTATGCAATACATGTTGCATACATGTCAATTGGACACCTCACTGGTCATCTTCAAGAGAAAACCAGATGAGTGGATGTTGAATTTAAATGTCACCCTGGGGATCACTCAAGTGGCATCAGTTGATAAATGGCCTGCTGAAAAATGTCAGGTGGCATGATACCAGTGTACTCACATGCCCTACTTTTCTCATCTCTCATTGGACATTAGCCTGGTACACACCTAGGAACACCTGCACCTATGGACCTCAGTACTGACAAATGTGTGTGTGCATTATTGAGTATAACAGTGTCTGTGTGTTTGTAAACTTGTAGTTGAAAATCCTCTGAGGGCCTTCTCACCCACTACACCCCCCATTGCTATTCTTAGAAAGGGCTGTTGCTGTAATTCACCTTAAATGTACCTTGTGACACTTGATGCTCTTAACCCTATGGGCTACCTGGAGCTTGCAGTACCAGCATAACAGTGTTATACAAATGGGTAGATAGCCGTGGGTTACCATCTGAGTCCTTACAAATGTGAGTATGTGTGTATGTGTGTATATGTGCACAACTGTGTGTGAGTGTGCATATTAGTAGGAGACAGCCTTCTGAGGCCACATTTTCCAAATACACTAAACCTTGCCATACATTAAAAGGGATGGTGATGTTGCTGACATTAGGAGAGCCATTATAAACCCTCACCCTGCTATCCCTGTGGCATGTGCAATAAATGCATATCCCTGTATTAGCACTGATTAGATAGACAAGGGTTTGTATTGCAGTTTCGGTCAATGTGTGATTGTGGGTATGTCAGAGCATTATCATGGGTTTCAGTGATTACAATATCCAATGTCGGGTGTGGGTGCTGGGTATACTGTCTATACACCATGGTACCCCCAGTACATGTCCCAAAGTCCACTGTATGAGGACCGCTGTCACCATCAAACATACAGGTAACTGATTGCACTATCCAGCCCAATGATGCATGTGCTGTGTGCAAAAACTCTGTAACAGTATGGACTCACTGATAAGGTAGTTAGCACTGCTAAACCCATGTCTGTCAAATGTGTCTATGACTGTATGTGTTTGTCAATGTGTATATGACAGTATGTCATACTATGTATTGTTCATTAACACCAAGTACATCCCCCAGTACCATACTGTACAAGGCCTGGTGATGTTCTTCACTTAACAGCAAACTTGGGACACACCTCACCCTAAAAGCTCTGTGGTATGTGCAATTAAGGCCAACACATTAGTAGCAATAAGTATCTAGGTAGGGGTACTTCTCTCAGTGTTGCGAAGTAAGTGTGTCTGTATGTGAAGGGATCTACTTCAGTTTGCAGAAAATATATGTCCCAGGAGATCATTTGTACAAGAACTAACTGGCAAAAGGTAACATTTCAAAGCGATCATCTTGTGGAAATTCATTCCATCAAAACTAGTAGTGGATGTGTAAATACCCTCTTTCCCACTGTACAGTGTACAGCAATACTGGAGTTGGTATATATAGTTTGTTATGGTTGTTGTGGGCACAGCCACCCACATTGGGGTTATTGTTGTGCATACCCCCCCCCTGCTTAGTGTGCTGTTATATTGTACAGTTTATGTTAACAGGTTAAGTAGTTGTTAATCACACTATGTGTGGTTCTACACCACCCCACACCCTCCAAAGTGGGGGGCTGTGCCACCCATATCAGTACACCTATGTTTACCAACTCCAGAACTGCACTGCATTGGGGAAGAGGACATATACCCTGCCAGTACCATTGTCAATGACATTAAACTGATGGACTGATTATTTACTGATGTTTTTGGAATTTGGTATTGGTGGAATTACATAGGCCAAAATGAGTTCACTGCAAAATGAAGTACATTCATGTGAACAGTATTCTCTATGTATTACATCAACACCAAAGCTTCTGTGTTTGTGTTATTCACAAACATTTGGTGTGTGCCATCCAGTACACTTACCATTGTCCACTGTAGAAGAGATGCTTACATCAGCCACCATGCATTCACCTGTATACACCCTTCAGACCTATCAGCCATGTGGCACATGCAGTAACTGTTATACAGACCTGTTACTTGTGTTCAGCTGTACCCGGGATATGACACAGTCAATGTGTCACCACAGTGCCACACCCCTTGTAGGAAAGGACAGCAGACCAGTATCCTGCTGACACATAGACATCTAGAACACAAACAGAATACATTATGGAGACCACAATCAGTCAGTGTTAATGACAGCTATAATGCATCATGGCTGGACAGCTACACACCCTTGACATGTAAGCATTAATCATTCCAGCTGACAACACATTAAACAGCATTACATTGCTAAACCTTATTACATTCACCCTGTGCATCAGAACCATAATAGCATGTCCCTGCATCGATAGTATGGATGACAGAGATGTGCCACAGGTATCATCATACGAACAGGGTGTGTTGTGGGTTTGCCAGAGGCCTAGGCTGAGCTGTTTGGTTGACATCATGTGTGTGGGTTAGGGGGTTCTTTATTAAATGGGCTGTGCAGATGTAGTGTGTGTAGGTATGTAGGTGCCCTATCTGTGTTGGTAATGTGTGTGTGTATGTATGCACACATATCTGCCATGTGGCTGCCCTATACATGAGTTTGTTGGACAGCTGCAAGCCGTACATGGCAGAGTGTACAGTTCACTGTGTCTGGTCATGGACATGGAAACTGTGCCTGTCAGGGATTGCATGGGCACTACCAGGCAGAAGCCCAGATATGGCACTCTCCCCTGATGATGATAATTGTCCACTGGATCCGCGTCCCTGTTGGGACTGGCTAGGACCATGTGCACGTGGCCTGCTGTGTTGTGGTGTGGACAGCACCCCCCCTGCAGTGCTTGTGCTGGTACTGCCACTACGGAAGTGGCTGTGAGTTCTTGCACATCCACATAGACCTCCACCTGTTGGTGTTGCTGACCTACATCCACGTGGCTGACACCCTACTCCCACCACATGCTCTACCACAGACACCACACAGCCAAGGATTCCAATCTCACCCAACTGTCTAACCATGACCTCTGCAAAATAACAGTGGGCACCTGCAACATCACGAATGTAGTCATGTACAGCAGGTAGAGAAGCCCTCTGGAGCCTCAGACTATCTTTGGTGTAATGTTCCATGCATGCCTGTGCCTCCATAATGGCCTGAAACATGTGTTTGGTGACACCTGCTGTGGCACTTCTGCCCGGGGCATGATGGCCAGCAGCTCTCTTATGAGCACCCCTGTACATCTGCCTGTGTGGTACCTCACCGGTCATCCAGCTATGGCTGCTGTGTACAGACACACTTGCCATAGGCACCACAGTTTCCTGTCCCATGCCACCATCCGCCAACTGTCCCTCATCTATGGCCACTGGTGGTTGGGAATGTATGGGCATTGTGACTGTGTGCGGGGATGGGGTAGATAAAAATGGGATGTCAACCAATGGCACAGATTCAGCCCCTGACAACCCTGCTTGTGCCTCACTATGCCTATCATCATTGTCAGAGTCTGTATGGACACGAACATCAGTTTGCCTGCAGGAGGGACCTTGACTCACCTTGCCACTTGTGAGAGGAAGAAAGGAAATGTATAATGAGACCTGTACATTATGGTTTACTTCTACACACACACACACACACACACACACACACACACACACACACACACACACACACACACACACACACACATATACAGGTGAGGTGGCACAAAGATATTACACAGACCTCTCATTACCCAACAGTCAACATGCATGACATATGGCGCTCAACAGCATGCACTGCAGCCATACTCAATCCTTGTTACCAACATTATACATCTCTGTGATGCATGAATTGTATTAGTAGGTGATGCCCCTTCCCCTGGAACACACTGCCCCATGTACACAGTATTGCTGTGCACCTGTACAGCACACTGACATGTACTGTGCACCATGCCTGACAAGTGTACACACCATTGCTGAATGTGTATATGTGTGGCAGTTATGTTTGCTCTGTTGCTCACAGCCCCTATGTGTTTGTCTGACACATACCTGGGATGATATGAGGACTGATGTCAGTAATTAATGCCTGTCCTTTACTTTGCAGATCTCATCATCAGCAGTGCATGTATGTGCAATAACATCTGGTAATACTGAAAACCTTCAAAGCTTAATGTGGATATGAGGGGTGTACATACACTTGTTGACATGCCAGCCCCTTCTATGATATGGAATGAGGCCACAATACTGCATTTGTTAACATTACACTCACCTGATATGTGACATATGACCTGTGCAATCCAAATGCAGTATCAAACAAATGTGTTAGTCATGCAGATGCTGAATGAGATGCATACACTATGTGTTTTGCATGAGTGTGTAAACCCTTACCACAATGGTTCATTGAAATACCTGTTAAGTGAACTACAGCAGTAACTATTCCTGGAATGGCTATAATTGCATGGCCCATCTTCACTTGCCATTATTTGGTCACTCTGCCCTACAAATGTCCCCCAACTCTGCCATATTGCAAGGTCAGCTCATGTGCACAGCCCTTGGAGGTCACACAGTGCCTTCACTATTGTTGTGGAGTCAGGGTTATGTCTGGCACAATTCATGACCTTGACTGTGTTCAGATACAGCCATTTCTAGGGAGCTTTGGATGTATGCTTCAGTTCACTGCTGTGTTTTAAGCTGACACCCCTCCCCATCCTCAGCCTTATTGCAGATGCTTGACAACTATGGGCCACACATGAGTGTTATTTTGCAATGCTCCAAATTCCAAACACCATGTCTACCAGCCTAGTTCCTGCTAATGAACAGCAAACCTAAAGGTCTACACTGGGACCAGCAAGCTAAATATGGGGATGGTGGCCCTGAGGTGGAGTGAGGTGTTGCTTGTGCACCACGCGTATCTTTATGAATACTGTCAGTAGTCATGAGCCTTGGTCTCATGACACCATTACACATTGCAACACATGCCTTTGGGAGACTTGATTGCTTATGCTACCTGTATAGAGCCCTGGATGATGTATTATGTGGGACAACTCTTCCGTCGGATTACCCTAACCCATAGGCCACACTTATGCAGAATTCAGGCAATTGTCGATACAGGTACTGCACAGGCTGTACTTGCCAGACATTCCTGCAAGTCCCTCAGTGTTGCTGCATGTTTCTGGGCAACCTCCATGACCAGTTTGCAACATGTTTTGTCATTTGTTTTGGATGGGCTTCTGTTTATTTTCTACATCAGTGTTGTCCCATACTTCATACACACATACATGACTGTCTGCACTGTTTGCCATGGTATATGCAATCATGAATTAAGGCTACTTTTTCCACTCCTGAGTGCTACCTTTCAGATATGGGATCCATTTCATGGTTTGTAAGATGTGTGCAAGCCACGGATCCCTCTGCTGCAGGTGAGTGGGAAAATGTCATGGACATGCTTCTTGGACAGCAGACCATTACTCGGTGTGACATTGAGGCCCTGTACTTGATGGAAGGCGTGTACTCAAGAAAAGTGAATGCTTTCAGTACATCACAAGCTGCTTCCACAATATGTTTTTTGGAGTGTGTGCACACACATGCTTCCAATGTTTGTTAAGGTATGTATTCCCCATATTTGTTGTCCTAACATAGGATTCCATATTACACATTCATTGATCATGTTAGGATCACACTACAGGTTGTAAAAGGTGTGGAATGTGGTATTGTGATTTGCCGTTGTTTATATCAGGAACAGTTGCCATTGTAATAGTGGTGTATACACTGTTGTAGCCACTGTATAAGGGTAATGTTTCAGACATGTCCCTACTGTAAGCCATTTGTCCCACCATTATGTTCATCTCTGTCCACACATCTTGCACTGACAGGCTGTTAGGTATACTGCAGGACTCTTACATACCCTTCAGATATGCCACCATGGTGACCTCTGTGATGCAGTGCAGTTAACACCAACAATAAGTGAACTTGTACAACAAACATTATGGGTAGGTGTGTTAAATGTGTGCATGGCAAATAGCATGGCCATAACATGGCCAGTGTATTGGCAAACCTGAACAAAACAACTCCATACTCACCAGCTACAGGCTGCTGCCCCAGATGTATACCAGAGGGACCTAACTAGTTGTGTGACAGAAGTAATGTCAGTAGCCACTCCTGTGGCATTGGTACAGGTTGAGAGCAGCATTTCAGCACATTGACAGTACAAATCCACAATACTAGAGATTATGCACATCTGTTCATTACTACACTGCAGCAACAGACTATCTTATCTGACTTATGCATATAGATACTTTACAGATGAAAATGGATAAGCAACAGTGGCCTAGGAATGTGCCCTGGGGACTTCCCTGCACGCTCCTCATCCATTGTATTGGTGGTACCCACCTCCACAATGCTGTCTTCAGCCTGCTGGCTTGGCTGGTGGGCAGGTGCCCCAAGGCTGGCAAGGAGTTCCTCAGCATGTATCACTAGGGGCTGGATGGCATGAGCCCACCTGTGGCTAGCTGGTCCATCCTAATTGCAACAGCACACTGATAGGCATGGCGGATCATATCTGGGCAGTGATTCAGCACCTGCTCATAATTTTGGTTGTGCAGGCCTACATCGTTTACTCTGTGGATGAGATCATTCCACAGAGTGCTCCTCTCCTGCAGATCCTGGTCCCAGCGGCCAAAGAGGATGGCATGATGCATGATGAGGTATTGGATGATTGCATCATTTTCCAGGTTTGTGAATGCGGGCAGACGTTTCCAGACATTGTACCTGGAAGACATAAACAGGTAAAAAGGTCACATGACCTCATATGGTTGCCCACGTGCACATCAGCAGTTGATATTACTTACAAATAATCCAGACTATACCATAACACTGAAAGCTATCATGGCTTTGACATCTTGCATTACACCCCTGGTCCTGACCTGTCCAGTTTCCTCAGTGTTGGACACTTAATGGCATACTCCACTATTCAGCATTCATTTCTGTGTAGAGGGATGACAGTGGGCATCTTCCATGTGGATGGTGTGTGGATGGTGGCATGTGTGTGTTTGACTGTAGTGTGTGATGGAACTGTGAGCACATGCCTATGTTCATGTAGGAGGCAAAGTGTGATGTTCTCATGCCCCATGGAGACTTGCTGTTGTTGCCATCATTCAGCATTATGTCCATGTCCTTCCCCCCCACACACACCCTTACTATATATACTAACTCCAGTTCAGATGACTTAGTGGTAAATTGCTGTGGCTATGTTGTGCAGAGTCCTGGGTTCGAGACTTGCAAGGGCTGATTTTTTTTGTTGCTAGGCAGAACAAGGGCTATTGGATACAGACTGATTAAGGCACTTTTAAGAAGTTGTAAGTGGGTTTGCACGGGTTTGCTTGGTGGTAAGCAATGCTAACTTCCGGTTAAGTATGCTTACAGACAGTTAGCCTGAAAGTGCTTAATCTGTGTAGGCATTGCTTAGCACCACACAAACAGGCTTAATCCCGCTTACTACTGCTTAAATGTGCTTACTCCCGCTTACCCCTGTGCTAATTTCTTTAAAAGAAAAGGAAAAAGGGGTGATAGGAAAGTGGTGAAAAAGGGGCACACAGGGGGAAAGACAATAGGGAAAGTAGCTAGGGATGTGCAGGACAGGTATAGGGAAGGTCCATAGCTGTCCATTTCTTCTACAGCAACAGCTGTGCATATATACTGAATATGGAGGTATATCTGGACACTCAATCCCCTGAAAGAGGGGGTGAGGACAACAATAATGTGTTGTGAAGCCAATTAGACCAGATTACATGTGTTCAGTGGATACGTGTGCAAAATGGACAGCTATTTATGGGGAGAATTTTTTTTTTTTGGGAACAGATTGCCCTTTTTTTTAAGGTGAGAACGGGATGTTGGAGGAGGATAGTAGGTATATTTGGAAAGGTAGGTTGGGTAGGAAGACAGACAAGACAACATACAGGGTCGGTATATGACACATGTGGGGGTAAACACCTTGGACAGGGAGGGGTGTTTGGAAATCGGAAGCCCATGAGCCCCCAAATGGAAACAGTGGGACTGAGGTCCCCACCCATGGGCAGCCACGACTGCACCTTCACGGCCGTGAAGGTGGCTGTGCTGGGAGCAGAGCAGGAGGGGCAGGCTGACCCTTTAATTGCACCACATGGCCTCAAGCTGGTGTAGCAGATCTCCAAATTCCTTTCAGAGCTTGCTACACACCAAACCATGAACCTGGCTTTGGGTGACAGGATCCTGTCCCCGTCCACTCCCGGGGGGACGAGCTCCATACCCTGAGGCAGTTCCACCTGAAGGTGGTGCAGGACCAGCAGACGAGGAGGTCCCAGGGTGGGTCCCAGACATGCTGGTGCCAATGCCAGATGAGGTGGGAGAGGTGAGTCTGCTGGGACCAGCCTTTCCAAACGTGCTATAGTGTTACAGTTTTAGAATGGTTCCCTATTACGCCATCTCAGACTCAGGTTGTCCAATGCATCTTCGTCAAACAGTAAAGCAAGAAAACGCAAAATAGCAAAGTGGCTTATCAGTGAATTATTTTCCAGGGAAAGAATTTGTTTGGCCGCTTACACTACTTTGCCTTTTCGGCACTGTAATGTGATCTCAGAGTTGGTATATTTAAGTATGGGGGTGT
Organism: Protopterus annectens; assembly: GCF_019279795.1. Lineage (NCBI taxonomy): Eukaryota > Metazoa > Chordata > Ceratodontiformes > Protopteridae > Protopterus > Protopterus annectens. The sequence continues at coordinate 1,317,431,931 of NC_056737.1, read as the reverse complement.
GGGGGGCAAAGCCCCTCACATTAAGTAATCTTTTAGTGTTTGGTTATGTTTTTGTTTTTGCTTCGGAACAGTGATTGTTTTCCATTGGAAAATAATCGCTGTTCTGAAGTTTCGATGTTGTAAGCTTTCGCTTGCATGGGGTCGATTATCTGTCATATGCTCTTCTGAGCATGTGATATGATAATATAGACAATTTTAGAACATATGTAGGTTAGTAATAGTCAACACAATCCAGGATTAGTTATAACAGCATGCATAGACATTCTCATTAACCAAAAACAACAGATTTGGAACAGTTACATTATCAGCTGGGACATCTCCCCTGTCTATTGCTTTTTGGACCCACTATTCCAAGTGCTCCATCTTCCTCCGTTTCAAGTCGGTATAGTGGTGCCAGAACTGTTCAACTGTCTGAAGGATACCAGTGGCACTGGTGAGATCATGGGCAAGACTTTCCCAGGCTTCTACTTTATTTTGGGAGCCCTGGTACTGGTCCTGCAGCAGTCTCATGTCATGTTTTTTTACCAGGAGTCTTACCATGACCTTGGACTCCTGTATGCCCCAGCACTGCACCCAGAAGCGCATGCCCTCTCCAACTCCTGCCATACTGCCTACAGTGGAGAGCTACAACCAGTTATGAGCTGTATTCCCACCTGCAGGGTTTAAATATGGCTAATTTCCCACCCTTTGCCATGATTGGATGGTTTTGAAAATGCTGAGCTAAGCTAAGCTATGGGCAGACTTGCTTAGCTAAAGTTGGCAGTGCTTAAAGGGGCAGGTTCAGCATTGCTTACCAATGGGCAAATCCACTTAAAAGGGCTATCCATTGCTTAGTATTTATATGTACACAATACTTACACCCGGTCAACATAACTGTGCAATGCTTAGCATTGCTTATACTTTATTATACTGGTCTACCACCTGTATGGGATTGATTCATCATTCATTACACAATATAGATATATTTACCTTCCCTGACATTCCTCAATGTGCTGTGATTAATTTATTCTTGTGTGACTACACTGTATGGGGCACTTGTGTTTATATGGGGCTTTCACTACTTTATTACACTGACACTTCACATCTGGGCCTAATACACCACTCTGGTTGAGAAAAATCAGTTACTTCTTACATACATTTGCAAAAAATTTAAATTTTGATGTTTACACATACAAAATGGAAATAGTTTTGATGAAGCTCGAACCATGAATGACTACATGCAAGGGATACACTCTAACCACTACACTATTACACTTATGCTTATGTTGGATGTCAATTGCTTTTTAACTTATTGTGCCATTTCAGCTGGGCTAAGCGTAGCTAAGCAATGGGCACACTCACGCAACTACACTTAAACTTTATTGCATGTATAAAAAAATGTATTTGTTGTGGCTTTTTTATTTGTACCCTTCAGAATATCCATGCTAATGCTGAACCTGTTATTCCATCAACTTTCTGCTTTGTGGGGTGATTGTCCCTTATGGCTTTGTCCACTTTCCGTACTCTGACAGGTTGGGAGGTGTGCACTATGTGCTTATGCTAAATCTGTTATTATATCAACTTTTGGCTTGGTAGGGATGATTACCCCTTATGGCTTTGTCCAGATTTATTACACTGATGGGTTGGGGGTGTTACGAGCATTCTTGCACATTTTAAATTGCCGAATGCCAATTCTGGAGTGCAGGGGGCATGTGTATTTTAAGAGCTCTACTTTCAGACACACCCCCTGTGCTTGTACATGGAACTGTGTCCGTTTTACAGCACAGCAGCGCGCCTTC